>NC_089204.1:2374853-2689707 GCF_963930695.1 Labrus bergylta
CTTTACCAGACGAATGGTCCTGGAGTATTCGTCTTCCATTTCTTCGTAGGGTTTACTTCAATAGTATTTACCTGAAAGTTACAGCTTGTAAACAACAACAACATTCAACACATAAAACATTTTGACGTTTTGAGACACCACTTCATGTATAAATCTAAAACTTCATACATTCAAAAAAATGTAAGATTAATATTTTGGACTATGTCGTTGATTACATCTCGTTGTTTTTTTTTTACATGAATTTACCTTTTGAATCTAAAATGAGTAACGTTAAAAACGTTACAAAATATAGCCTGAAGCTAACTATCGAACTACGTTACCGACCTACTGCTGGAAACCTTTCAGCCGTGTGTACTAAAGTACTCACAAGCTGAAACTGACCACGAAGACAAACGTTCAGGTGTTTCTTTCCAACCCTCTGAAGAAATAAGTCATTTTGTGAAATCTACCGTTCTTTGTAAATGTTCGCTGTCCACTTAGTCAAACCGTTGGCAGAGTGAACATGTTTCCATGGAAACGTTTGGTTGCTAGGCAGGGCCGCTCCTCGAGTTTACATGGTGAAGTGAGCCGCCCCTAAATTTGAAGTGCTCACGTATTCTGATCTTTATGGTAAATGCTCCGGACTGCAGAGCGAGCAGGAGTAACAGACAGAGAGAGCGAGTCCGTTATTAATCTCCTTTTCCAGACAAAAGTGATAAATGCAGAAGTCTTACCATAAAACTGACTATAAGATACACGTGTAAAAAAAAAAAAAAAAAACAGTTTTCTTGGAGAAAACAATAATTATATATATTTTCTTCCATAAGTACACCATGATTCTGATATGGTTGGACTTAGTACTTCTTGGACTACATGCACAGGTACTATTAAGTACTTTTAGTGATTTATAAGGGTTTAAAATTTAATAATTTAAGATTTATAATTTATACTTCATAGTACCTGTGCATGTAGTCTAAGAAGTACTAAGTCCAACCATATCAGAATCATTGTCTACTTGTGTAAGAAGATATTTTTTATATATTTTTTCCCAGGAAAACACCTTACTTTGAAAAACGGAAGTTGCCGCAGACTCACAGCAGTATTATTCTCAAACTAATTTCACCGACCTCCGAAGCTTGTCCCTGAACATTACTTTGTTTGCTCCCGTTTCATACACGTGTATCTCATAGTCAGTTTTATGACTACGCTCTCTCTGTCTGTTACTCCTGCTCGCTCTGCAGTCCGGAGCAGTTACCATAAAGATCAGAATACGTGAGCACTTTAGGGGCGGCTCACTTCACCATGTAAACTCGAGGAGCGGCTGGCTTGAGCGCAGTGTTGAGCCGGATGCATCTCCCGACTAGTTTTACCTCTGATTATTGTAAAAACAGTAAATTACAATGAATAATAACTGATTTTAATTACAGATGGTTCATTTTTAGGTCACCCAGAGGTGAACGTGTTGTGTTGATCACCTAAAAGTTTCAGCGCGACATCACTTCTAAATGCAGTAGACTGCGGTTGCGCCTTCATCACCAGCTTTCATCAGACTGTAAAAATATAACTATTACTGAACATTTCATTCTTATCCAAACACGATATCACGCACAGGCTGTCCGATCATACAGAGGTCCGCTGGTTTAACCGTGGAGCAGCGCTAAAATGCTTCTTCGATTTGTGCACGGAGATGACACAGATTCATGGCGCATAAAGTCAGTGACAGAGTTACATTACGATAGTGCAGACACGGAGAAGAACGGACTGCAGGGGTCAAATCAAAAGTGGTTTAACTGAGTTTACTTAGTTGAAGAACGTGCACTCCACACGGAGCAGATCAGACTGCAGTGATCAACGCTGAAGGATCAATTCATGGCTGTTGGTTTGGAAACAACTTATTCATGTGAGCAGGTTTTATCTGTAATGAACCTTAACGAGTGCAAACTGTGCTGTGGCCTGACACACACAGATCTAAAGTCTCTCTCTCTCTCTCTCTCTCTCTAGTAATGCACTGATCCCAGGGCAGGTAGAGAGTAACCTGTGTCAAAGTCTCTATAACCTTGAACAGCAATATTAAAACATAATATAATAATCTCAAACAAAACATAATTATTGATGTTGTCTTCTGTAATGTGGTACATTTAAATATTTCCATGTGCCAACATGCAGTTTGCAATGACAGAGTTAATCCCTCTGCTTGACGTACTTTTACATTTTATGCGTTAACATGCAGTTTTCTATACAAATACCTTTTGTTGTCTTTTTTTAAATCATATATTAGCCTATATATCCATGAGTTGAGTTATATTTGTCTGCAAAATTAGTCCGGCCCACTTGATGTCTCATTTGAACAAATCCGGCCCCCGACCCAATAGAACTTTGACACCCCTGCTCTTGTAATTTATGCTGTCATACAAATATAGGAAATAAAGGTACAAAATGTGTCTGGAAGAAATAAAGAAACAGGTTATATGAATATACAAGTACGACAATTTTTTGCTGCTTATGTTTTCTGATTTCAAGTATGGCAAGTTATTTTAAAAACATCACGTGGTTGTTCATAATATTTCCAGTATTTTATAATGAGCGTAATTTATATCTTGTGGTTGTCAGCCTCATCAATACATCTATAACAAAGCCATGAGACCAAAGGAATAATAATGTGATATTGCTCTCATCTCAGATTTTATTGCTCATTCACACAACCATGCAAACCTTCCAACATCCATATTTCTATGCACACAACCTTCCATTAGCAGAACAGGATGATATCTTCTGAATAAATAACAAAGGAGATTCCAGTCCAATCTACAGAAACAAAATAAAGACTGAAACTATGTTTTCAAGTAACCTTCAAATTCAATGGAACTATTAAGGATTTTAAGAATCCCACATGTAATAATGATGTGCACTTTAAAGGTTTAATACATAGTGAGTGCACCTACACCAAAATCTTAGCAACTTTTCTGTATTTCCCCAAAAATGAAGTTCAATATAAGGCTAATTTTGTGTCAAAATGAGGTCAAGACAGCAGAGCCCAGTTCATCGACTATCCATTAGCAACAGTGCTGTTGGCTTGAATACTTGGATTGTGAAGAAAAAGTAAAAAGTAACACATCCAGTATGAAACAAACGTAAAGAACTACTTTAGAAGTGCCCTCTGTAGTAAAAGCAAGAACTCCAAAACCACTGGAGAGGGTGTCCACAGCATCTGTATGTGTGAATTTTCTCATTCAACATTTTAGTCAACTTTTAAACATGCTCAAAATTAGAGATTGAACAATAAGGCATTTAAGAGCAGTCGATATTTGGGTGGACTCTGCTGCAATGCCCCACACTTTGTCTTCAACTTGTGTAGTGTCTGCCTTGATTAAAACCAGATTGGTTGAAATTTTGACCACCATGTTGGAAGAACTGTTCAAACTGCCCACCTTGGTTAAAATTCTGGCCACCTCTCCCTCCCCAGCCTCCTCCTCCTCCTCCTCCTCCTCGGCCTCCTCTTCCCCTGCCCCCTCGACCTCCTCGACTCCCGCCTCTCTCCTGATGCCTTCCACCATCTTGATGGAAATTGTCATGGTAACCGCCTCCAGCTCCCCCTCCTGCATGGTAGCCAGGATCCTGGAGGCCTCCTTGGTGGTTCCCTCCTCCTCCATGCCCACTTCTCCCTCCTCCCCCCTGATAACCTCCTGCATCTTGAAAGTGGCCCTGGCTGTAACTGCCTCTCCCTCCCCCACCTCCTTCTCCCCACCCTCCTTGCACCTTTCCACCTCTTCCTCTGCCACCCCTGTCTCCATGTCCTCCTCTCTCATATCCTCCACGGCCACCTTGGGAGTAGTGGTCATAGCCCCCTCTTCCACCTCCATGCCCACCGCCGCCATAGTGTCCTCCACCTTGAGGAGGATCCTGGCGCTTCTGCCACGAGGGCATCTCTGGAGGTGGAGGTTCAATCTCACAGGGACGTCCTCCTCTGTCAGGTACTCGGCCCATGAGGACCTGAGAACAAGAAGATTGTATTTCTGTCAGTTTGAATAACGGTAACATTAACGTGTTGAGAATTTTTTTGTTAACCTAATTTCAGAATTTACAAGAGATGGCAAAAGTAATCTGAGGCATAAAAACTGACCCATTGGAAGTATGAAACTAAATTGAAGATATATTCTGAACCTCTGGTTTAAAAAAAATCTTAAACAGATACTTTTAAATGAACAACTTGTTATATTCTTATCCATAAAACCCACTAAAATGTTTCAGAACACCGAATGTTTAAACACGGGGAGCTGATGTTGAAAAACAAAGTAGGCTAAATGTGTAAGTTATCAGCTGTTTCAGTAGAATCAGTTAATCACTGATTCTAAAAAACACTTAATATATCACTGGTCTATGGATTTGGTAAATGGATTTCCGACTACTCAAAAGCGCTTTTCCTACAAGGTCACACCTACACATTCACACACTGGGTGCTGTTACAGATAGCACATTACATAGCACAGAGGCTGCTTTGTAAAGTGTCATCATTATCAACTAATCCCATTCATACGCTGTCGCCAAAGTAGCAGCTGCAATTTGGGGTTAAGTTTCTTTCTTAAGGTAACATCAGACATGTGGCTGCAGGAGCTTGGGGTCGAATCCCCGGCCTTCTGGTTGAGGGACGATGACTCTACCACTGAGCCACAGCTGCCACCAATTTCACCAGGAACCAATGAGCTTTAGGGCTACAGGTTCTGAGAAACATTGAATGATTCAGCTTATTTTCTGCCTCAGTTGCTAATACTATTACAAACCAGTCATCAGAGATGGAAATGGGTATTTGAAAAAGAAAAAGCAGCTTTTCTACACAAAACAAAGAGCCAAATATTTGTCAACAATTAAAAAAATAGTTACAACTATCATGTTTAACCCACCTTGTTAATGGCACAAGCAGACTTCTCTCTTATCTTTCCGCTGCTTGTGCGTAGAATCTTGGAGAAGTCTTGTCGAGCAGCAAGAAGGTGTGCAACAGATACTATACTTTTTGTTAAGAGGGCAGAGCGTAGTGGCTGGTACACTTTGGACAACTTTTCAGCATGCGTCTGAAATAAGACAAGCAAAAGGAAGTCTTTATTACAGAATGTATTTAGTTTGTAGTAATGTAAGCTGTTATAAATGGTAAATAGTCTTGAGCTTATATAGTTATTTTTTAGTCTTCTGACTACTCAAAGAACTTTTACATCACCTGTCACACCTACACATTCACACACTGACGGCAGAGGTTTTTATGTCTCCATCAGTATTAACTAATCCCATTCATACACCGACATATACCGATTCTACCAACTGAGCCACAGCCATTAATGTGTTATAATATTAGAACCACCACTACTAGATTTTTCAGTCAAATCCTAAAGAAAAACTGTGAGAGAAAAAAAGTGATCAGATACTGAAAGAATGATCTTGCAGTGTTGGTGTCTGGGTAGGAGCCAGAAGTGTTGATGTGGCTGCACTCAAGTCACATGATTATCAGTAGATATTAGATTGTCTATGAATACCAAATATGGGACAGCTTCAGCTACTTAACTGAATTAATTTGCCATTTTAACTTTACTTAAAATATAATTAACTGAGATTCTTTAAGTTCTACAGCTTCAGATGAAGAAAATGAGCCACTTGATGAAACCATGGGCTCTTCCTTTCTTTTATTACACACACTTTTATTTTACTTGTTTTACACCAAACACTTCAAATGAGAGAACCATTGTTGGATTTAATTCACGATTACAATAATCATTATTTGCAGATTATCAGGTCTTTAAAGAAAAATGTTAACAAAGTAGGTAGTGCCAATAAGATGTTGATTGCAGGGACCAAACCCCATTGTGTTTAGGTCATCACAACATTTCAGGGGATGCAAATAACTGTGCAACAACATATAAGCAGAAAGTTAAACTGTGTTAAAAATAAATGGGATTCAAATAAACATACTGAAATGACAAAAAAAGGAACAAAGTTGGGACAATGTCAACTCCACTTGATCAACTGTCTTTCATCTTCTCCACAGAAGAAAGAGCAGCAGGAGCATTTGCAGAAATTGTCCAAACCTTTGCTAAAGCACCAAAAGTGCACCTGTGTCTTAAATGCGTTAATATGTTGTGTGCCTCATCTGAACATTGTGTCTTTCAGATTTAGGAAGATTCTGAGTTTTTCAACGTACCTTCGCTCTGTCTGACCATCCGAAAGACTGCACTGTCACGTCCAGACGTTTCAACAACATTTTTCTCCTCACTTCATACTCATTTACAAGAGCTTGGTTTATGGCTTCAATTTTTTCCTGACAAATGGGAACTAGAGTTAATTCAATCATTTATGCTGTGTCAAATTACACTGGATTGTGCCATTGTTTAGTATTTACCATGTGCACAGGTCCAAGGGCTTTCTTCATCAAAGGCTCTCCGACGTGATTTGGAGGGACTTTACTTATGGCTTCTTTCAGCTACAAACAAAAAATGGACAACATGCTGATGTGTGAAGAAAGAGTTTAGCTAGATGCAAAACATTACACCAAACTGATAAAAGCGGAAATGTGGGCACCATAATAGAGATAATGGTCGTGACTTCAACACTAGGCATACTCTAGAGGTTGTTTTACACTTCTAGTAACAAATACCTATGCAAGACAATGACAGTGTACTGGTTGATGGGAAAGGGACTTGCGCTTGTGGAGCACTTTCTAGTCTAATGACCACTCAAAGCATTTATTACATCTACACATACAGACCAGTGGAGACAGCACTGTTAGGAAGCTCTACGGACCACTCTGATTACTTCATCAGAGTGGTTAAGGTCAATTTGGGGTTAAGTTTCTTTCTTAAGGTAACATCAGACATGTGGCTGCAGGAGCTGGGGATCAAACCCCAGAACTTTTGGTTGAGAGACGACCAACTCTACCACTGCTCCACAGCCGCTCCCCACTGTTATGTATAGATGTCCGAACATTGAATGCTTAACCACTGAAACTGTTTTTGAAGAGTTTCAAGCAAAATCTAATATCACAGAGACCCTGTTAATGTGCTATTTTCTGCCTAACACTAAAATGTTTTCCTTCATGTACACTCTCTTGGTCATTGTTAGTCACTGTATTCATTTCTCAAGTAGAAATGGGTATTGTAATAAAGGTTCTTGACAACCTTGAGGTCAGAGTGAAATTGACCTTAAATAATCAAGTCTCAAATGAGATCATCCTTCATTGTAAGTGGTCATTTGTAACATATTTAAAGACTTTCTCTCCAGGTGTTTCACAAAAATTATTGCCAATAATTTTGTACCCAGGATAACATGACGTGACTTTTGAATTTACTTTTTTATTTTTCAGATCTATTCAGTTCATCCTTGTATATAATTTAATTAAGTGTGAAATTTAGAGATATTCCCTCCCGTGGTTTCCTGAAGCATATTAAATGTGTTGGCTATTGGTAACTAATGTCAGATTTTGAGAGAAAACAACCCACATTGAAACACAAATATGACCCTGTCCGTTTTTCTGTGTCACCAGATCAACATACCTTCTTTTCAATTCCACTGAAGAACTGGAACATGGTGATGTTGGCTGGAGGCTTAGACATGCCCAGTGACATGCAGATGCCCTTCAGTTCCATGAACGCAGGGCTACCTGAGTCCTGGGCTTTCTTCTCAGGCTTATTAACCAGGATCATTCTTGACGACTCCAACTCCGACACCAGAAAGGCTGAAATGAAAACAGAATCTGGTTTAAACTTAACTGTTGTTACAGGGTTTTACTGCCATCTGAAATCAAATAAGATTCAAAGACTATTGACTTCGGCTGAAACAGTTTCCCTGTGTAGTAAAAGTAATCCAGGTATAAAACCAACCTGACCTGTAATGGAGGAAACTGCACGAGTGTACCTAATAAAACTGATGATGGCTCCCTTTGTCCCCACATGAACATGCAACTCTTCTGTTAGGATAACATTCAAACTCTTAAGTCAAAAGTAAAATTCTGACACGTTGTCATTTGACTTGTAGTTTGATATTACAATGCCTGATTAGTCTTTAACTGTAAAAGGTTGAAGCTGTTTCTGGGTTTGCAGAAAAGCCAAATTAAATCATGTCAATACTCCAAAGATGCAAAAGTCAAGTTCTGTTCAAGCTGCGGGAGTGCCAGTAAGCTAGCATTCAAAATACAAGGTGTAATGAATTAGCACACCTCAATAACTTGCATGATAATGTCATTAGTCACACCTGTATTGAGAAGTGAATATCTGTCTCAAGAAAAGCCCTCTGTTCAGTAAAATATTAAGCCCTAGACCATGAACAACTCTCTACACCCCAAACACTGCTTATTGTGAGTATCTCAGAGGCAACCAGCCATACAGGGAAAAAGTATTTTCCATTTAAGTGCCACCTAAGTAGTGACAGGTTTGACTATTAGTTTGTTTTAGTTAAATACGGTTCACTTTGAGTTATTCCCCCTTTTATTCTCATGCCTCACTTTACTTATTTGTAATGTGTATTTATATTTGAAAACAATCTCTTATTTATATAGAATGTAAAAAAAAAAATCACATGTTTTTTAGAGCTATCTTCAATATCCACCTGAGAAAATTTCTGATCATTCAGAATAACCAAAATCACGTATTTTTTAAAGAATATTATATATATATATATATATATATATAAATAATATTTTTTAGAATAACCAAAAACAGCTGTTTGTTGCACAGCCTTGAAAAAGTTACTGCACCCACAAGGCTAATGCTGCCATCTAGTGGTGGCTCCATTCAGTATCAGCACCATCTGCAACAACACACTTCACAATATGACTTGGCAACAGTTAAGCACAGGTGGGTGGGGTTACAAAAGTCCACATACAGTGCTACAGACTTCATTCCACCGACACAAAGGTCAATACAGCAATGCTTTTCTACCATTTGGACAACACTTAGGGTTAAATTGGTGATGTGTTCATACTGAGGAGGAGCAGGCAGTCGGTCCTGCTGAGGAGCCTCTGGGAGATGTCTCCGCTAGTGAGGACAGCGTAAGGACAGGCAAGCTCTGACAGTAGACCACTCATCTCCAGTTGGAAGCTTTCTGCCTCACTCGGACCTTGGAGAGGAAGGGAGACAAACATTGTAAACAAGATGCCACAGTATAGGAAAAAAATAGCCAGTTAAAGCGATACAGTCTGTAAAATAAGGTGTGCTAGTAGTAACTAGTACAACGTCACACAGAAACCCTCATTGCCCCGTTTGTAAAAAATGAAGTTTAGTCATCTAACCAAACAACATAAGCAATCACGAGCTTCATAACAATAACATTATCAACAGTTGCCATCCGCCTTGAGTTAAGAAGCCAATAAAAAAAAAAGTTTAACGTGCAACTCTTCTGGTAGGATAACATTAGAACTCTTAATTTTGCATCACGTACAACTTTACTTTAAAGTTAACAATGTGTCTTACAGTTGGTGGCGTGGACATTTTCCTCCAGCTTACAGTAAAGTCTAAGCTCAGATACAACCCAGGCACAGAGCTTAGTATACTCAGGTGAAGCTGCTCCATTGATCACAGCAGAATCCAGCGCTCCTTCCTCCAAAAGAGGGCCTTGGTACCTACAGTGACACACATTAATGTATATCAATATAATATTAAATACATGAAACAATAATGCTACTGAGCACACAGCGGTTTTTTTTCCTTCCTTATCAGAAAAGCTGGGTAATGATGATTAAAAAAATATTGAGGTTTTGGTTTTGGTGAGAGCAACAGGTTCAAAAGATAAGACTACTTGTCATATCAGCTGTGTTCCCAAACTGAGACAAACCACATTTTAAAATCTGACCATTTAAAGAGTTCAGCTTATGACGAAAGACACGTCAAAAAAGAAACGGTCTCTGCACATGTTTAGTGTGAAAGGCAACTAGATATGTCTACATAAAATGAATGAAAAAACATAAAACGAGTCGATATTGCAGCTTCTGAAAGCAGAGCTCAATATTAAAATAGCTAGTAGGGGGAGAAAAAAGGTGCTGGAGCTTTCTTGATTTGAATCAAGACAAAAGCAGTTTTCTGATGTCGTTGTTAGTCTATAAGTAGGACTTACATTCAGCTTATTAAAAGGACATTACCAACAGACTAACGACAGCAACAGAAGCAAGTTAGCCATTTTGCTTTATGCGCTGGCTAAAATAAGCAGAATGGCAAGGTTGGCCATTGGTGTGCCAGTTTTTGAATATAATCTTCAAACATTGGCAGGTATTGTAAGCTTTTGTTGACTTACCCTAAATCTTCAAGAGAGACGAGAATGTCATTCTCCATCTCAATAACCCGTCGTTATGGTCTAATATCACGTATTATGAGATAAGGTTTTCACATCAGCCAGCTCAGCTGATACACGTTTTACTCCGTCTGCTTCTTCTAGGGATTTATAGATAGTGGTAAAAACGACGAACTAAAGCATTACCGCCACCTACAGGGGTCCAGTGAAATAGGCTACATTGACAGTCCCGGTCATTTTAGATCCATTTTTTAAATTGAATTTAAGTAATCATTTCCAACTTGATCTTGAAATTATGTCAATGCTTTCTTTATATATAGAATATATATCAGGTGATTTGGTAGAACACAAATTATATGAACAACATGACAAGTAAACGTTGGAAAAACGTATGTAAATAATAGCTTGGATTGAACATTTAATTGTATTAAGGATTTTTTTCTTGTTGTTTGTTCTTGTGTTTAACCAACTAATGGATTATACTTGTGGCTGTAGCCTGAACAAACATTCTTTGAACGTAGTCATATAAAGTATTGTGCATTGCATCACAGAATGACTTAATTATTTATTTTTATATATTTAACACTGCGAATTTACACGTTGCCTGGCACTGAATGTGTCATCATTCATGATAAATTGAGGCCAAAGGGAAGTAGGAGCTAGGTAACAGGCATTAATCCAAGGAAGAAGGGCTGCATGAAGTAAATTCAAGGATGAAAACAAGGCGCCATCTGAAGATGTTGTTCCCCTAGTAACATAGCAACACAGTGTCACAATGTCTTCCACCATGAATCTGATCAGATTTTTTTGCAAATTCAGCCATGCAGGATTATTGTGCTTATAAGTGCTTTTCTTTGTGGTTGATGAGAAATTGAGTCCTGGGTTCGCCTTTCAAGGCCCACTAAAACTCAATAACTCAGTTATTACGCAGTATTGAAATAAACACAAGATACTTGTGCCCTAATGAAGAGATAAGTTCTCAGTGAAGAAAACCATGATCCCAATTGTGGCCCAATGCTCTACTAATACATAACATAATAAATCCTACGGCCACCACACCCAAACCAGTACTCCCAGTATATTTTCAAAGCTTTCAAAGGCAAGGGTTCTGCAACATTGATATTGTCATTTAAAATCAGGATGTGTAAAGCTCTAAATTGGACACATCAGGAGCATCCAGTAATGGGGTGCTGGTGGGGCAGTGGTTAGTGTGTGCGCCCCATGTATGGAGGCTGTCTTCTCAAGCGGGCAGCCCGGGTTCACATCCCACCTGGGGCTTCTTTCCTGCATGTCATTCCTCACTCTCTCTCCATGATTTCTGACTCTATCCACTGTCCTATCTCTCCATAAAGGGCACAAAAACCCCAAAAATAAATCTTAAAAAAAATCCAAAACTGATCAGTAAGTACTACTCGTTGGGGCAGTTTTATTTGACAAAATCAACTGCATGATTTTCAAGAGATTCTTAGGGAAGAATCACTCTCAGATAACTTCAAATGGAGCCACTGGTGATTCAATTTGTCACCAGCATTTCCTAAACACATGCACTGACTTGGAATATGAATGCAGTAAGTGCTACTTGTTGGGGTAATGTTGCTGACCACCAAACTCCTAGATTTCAAGACTCAGCAGGGCAATGTTTCCTGTCCATGTTTATCAATCAAGACATGTACTCTATCTGGCTTCCTTTTATTCCCCAAATCCGTCATTAGTATTACCCTAACTTGAGCATTGGCTTGTCACTTGAATCAGTAAGTGCTACTTGTTGGGGCAGTTTTATTTGACAAAATCAACTGCATGATTTTCAAGAGATTCTTAGGGAAGAATCACTCTCAGAAAACTTCAAATGGAGCCACTGGTGATTCTTGTGTTCATAAGTGCTTCTCTTTGGGGTTGTCTTGGATGTGAAAAGTGGACACGTCCGCACTGAGCTGGTTAGGTAAGCGCTACTTGTTGGGACGGTTTCAATGGCAAATAAAACGGACTGTAAATGAATACAGTACTATATTAAACCACATTCAGATCACCTCAAATGGAGACAGTGATGATTCTTGTGTTCATAAGTGCTTCTCTTTGGGGTAGTCTTGATTGTGACTTTGCAACAGATGTATCTCCAGCATTGAGAATGTGTGTTTGTTTTTGCATGACTGGCTGAATTTATCAATTTGTCACCAGCATTTCCTAAACACATGCACTGACTTGGAATATGAATGCAGTAAGTGCTACTTGTTGGGGTAATGTTGCTGACCACCAAACTCCCAGATTTCAAGGCTCAGCAGGGCAATGTTTCCTGTCCATGTTTATCAATCAAGACATGTACTCTATCTGGCTTCCTTTTATTCCCCAAATCCGTCATTAGTATTACCCTAACTCGAGCATTGGCTTGTCACTTGAATCAGTAAGTGCTACTTGTTGGGGCAGTTTTATTTGACAAAATCAACTGCATGATTTTCAAGAGATTCTTAGGGAAGAATCACTCTCAGATAACTTCAAATGGAGCCACTGGTGATTCTTGTGTTCATAAGTGCCTCTCTTTGGGGTTGTCTTGGATGTGAAAAGTGGACACGAGTTGTACATCAACCTATGATATTGTCTGACTCCATAACTAATACATTGGCAGGCATCTTGGGTTATATCTACTGGAATTGAATGCCACACAATTTGATGATCAATATTTCGATCTGGTCAGTATTGTTACCCTAACATAAACACTAACTTTGGTATAAATGCAGTAAGTGCTTTTTGTTGGGGTAGTTTTACTGACCTCTGCATGTTCAGGAAGTCTGAGATGCACTTAGAGAGAACCCTTAGATATAAAGATTGTTTTAAAGGAAAGAAAATGAAAATGAAAATGAATGAAAGTTTTACATAAATTGTTCTTAAAGTTGCTTTTATTTTTTGAAAACTTTGCAGCTGAAGGAGGCTTGGATCAGAATGACATAACACCCACTGATTAGCCCTCTGTGCATGCAAATTACTTGCATGTTGATGGCCTTTTCTCCAAGTACAGGTATTCCAATTGTCTATGACCAATTATCAAGACCATTGAAACCTGTTAAAAATGAAGGCGGACTTGGGTTGAAATGGCTGCCTTGAGAATAAAAGATGGCCAAATATGTGAACCAGTCACAACTTCTACTGCAACGGGGAATCAACACAGAACATGCCAGAAGAAAGAGCTGGAGAAGCGAACAAGCAATTGTGCATTTTGTGCCTGGGATATTGACCTGACTTGGGCATGTACTTGACTTTTAAATTAGGTAAGCGCTACTTGTTGGGACAGTTTCAATGGCAAATAAAACGGACTGTAAATGAATACAGTACTATATTAAACCACATTCAGATCACCTCAAATGGAGACAGTGATGATTCTTGTGTTCATAAGTGCTTCTCTTTGGGGTAGTCTTGATTGTGACTTTGCAACAGATGTATCTCCAGCATTGAGAATGTGTGTTTGTTTTTGCATGACTGGCTGAATTTATCAATTTGTCACCAGCATTTCCTAAACACATGCACTGACTTGGAATATGAATGCAGTAAGTGCTACTTGTTGGGGTAATGTTGCTGACCACCAAACTCCCAGATTTCAAGGCTCAGCAGGGCAATGTTTCCTGTCCATGTTTATCAATCAAGACATGTACTCTATCTGGCTTCCTTTTATTCCCCAAATCCGTCATTAGTATTACCCTAACTTGAGCATTGGCTTGTCACTTGAATCAGTAAGTGCTACTTGTTGGGGCAGTTTTATTTGACAAAATCAACTGCATGATTTTCAAGAGATTCTTAGGGAAGAATCACTCTCAGATAACTTCAAATGGAGCCACTGGTGATTCTTGTGTTCATAAGTGCTTCTCTTTGGGGTTGTCTTGGATGTGAAAAGTGGACACGTCCGCACTGAGCTGGTTAGGTAAGTGCTACTTGTTGGGACGGTTTCAATGGCAAATAAGACAGACTGTAAATGAATACAGTACTATATTAAACCACATTCAGATCACCTCAAATGGAGACAGTGATGATTCTTGTGTTCATAAGTGCTTCTCTTTGGGGTTGTCTTGATTGTGACTTTGCAACAGATGTATCTCCAGCATTGAGAATGTGTGTTTGTTTTTGCATGACTGGCTGAATTTATCAATTTGTCACCAGCATTTCCTAAACAGATGCACTGACTTGGAATATGAATGCAGTAAGTGCTACTTGTTGGGGTAATGTTGCTGACCACCAAACTCCCAGATTTCAAGGCTCAGCAGGGCAATGTTTCCTGTCCATGTTTATCAATCAAGACATGTACTCTATCTGGCGTCCTTTTATTCCCCAAATCCGTCATTAGTATTACCCTAACTTGAGCATTGGCTTGTCACTTGAATCAGTAAGTGCTACTTGTTGGGGCAGTTTTATTTGACAAAATCAACTGCATGATTTTCAAGCGATTCTTAGGGAAGAATCACTCTCAGATAACTTCAAATGGAGCCACTGGTGATTCTTGTGTTCATAAGTGCTTCTCTTTGGGGTTGTCTTGGATGTGAAAAGTGGACACGAGTTGTACATCAACCTATGATATTGTCTGACTCCATAACTAATACATTGGCAGGCATCTTGGGTTATATCTACTGGAATTGAATGCCATACAATTTGATGATCAATATTTCGATCTGGTCAGTATTGTTACCCTAACATAAACACTAACTTTGGTATAAATGCAGTAAGTGCTTTTTGTTGGGGTAGTTTTACTGACCTCTGCATGTTCAGGAAGTCTGAGATGCACTTAGAGAGAACCCTTAGATATAAAGATTGTTTTAAAGAAAATGAAAATGAAAATGAAAATGAAAATGAAAATGAAAATGAAAATGAAAATGAAAATGAATGAAAGTTTTACATAAATTGTTCTTAAAGTTGCTTTTATTTTTTGAAAACTTTGCAGCTGAAGGAGGCTTGGATCAGAATGACATAACACCCACTGATTAGCCCTCTGTGCATGCAAATTACTTGCATGTTGATGGCCTTTTCTCCAAGTACAGGTATTCCAATTGTCTATGACCAATTATCAAGACCATTGAAACCTGTTAAAAATGAAGGCGGACTTGGGTTGAAATGGCTGCCTTGAGAATAAAAGATGGCCAAATATGTGAACCAGTCACAACTTCTACTGCAACGGGGAATCAACACAGAACATGCCAGAAGAAAGAGCTGGAGAAGCGAACAAGCAATTGTGCATTTTGTGCCTGGGATATTGACCTGACTTGGGCATGTACTTGACTTTTAAATTAGGTAAGCGCTACTTGTTGGGACAGTTTCAATGGCAAATAAAACGGACTGTAAATGAATACAGTACTATATTAAACCACATTCAGATCACCTCAAATGGAGACAGTGATGATTCTTGTGTTCATAAGTGCTTCTCTTTGGGGTAGTCTTGATTGTGACTTTGCAACAGATGTATCTCCAGCATTGAGAATGTGTGTTTGTTTTTGCATGACTGGCTGAATTTATCAATTTGTCACCAGCATTTCCTAAACACATGCACTGACTTGGAATATGAATGCAGTAAGTGCTACTTGTTGGGGTAATGTTGCTGACCACCAAAATCCCAGATTTCAAGGCTCAGCAGGGCAATGTTTCCTGTCCATGTTTATCAATCAAGACATGTACTCTATCTGGCTTCCTTTTATTCCCCAAATCCGTCATTAGTATTACCCTAACTCGAGCATTGGCTTGTCACTTGAATCAGTAAGTGCTACTTGTTGGGGCAGTTTTATTTGACAAAATCAACTGCATGATTTTCAAGAGATTCTTAGGGAAGAATCACTCTCAGATAACTTCAAATGGAGCCACTGGTGATTCTTGTGTTCATAAGTGCTTCTCTTTGGGGTTGTCTTGGATGTGAAAAGTGGACACGAGTTGTACATCAACCTATGATATTGTCTGACTCCATAACTAATACATTGGCAGGCATCTTGGGTTATATCTACTGGAATTGAATGCCATACAATTTGATGATCAATATTTCGATCTGGTCAGTATTGTTACCCTAACATAAACACTAACTTTGGTATAAATGCAGTAAGTGCTTTTTGTTGGGGTAGTTTTACTGACCTCTGCATGTTCAGGAAGTCTGAGATGCACTTAGAGAGAACCCTTAGATATAAAGATTGTTTTAAAGGAAAGAAAATGAAAATGAAAATGAAAATGAATGAAAGTTTTACATAAATTGTTCTTAAAGTTGCTTTTATTTTTTGAAAACTTTGCAGCTGAAGGAGGCTTGGATCAGAATGACATAACACCCACTGATTAGCCCTCTGTGCATGCAAATGACTTTGCATGTTGATGGCCTTTTCTCCAAGTACAGGTATTCCAATTGTCTATGACCAATTATCAAGACCATTGAAACCTGTTAAAAATGAAGGCGGACTTGGACTGAAATGGCTGCCTTGAGAATAAAAGATGGCCAAATATGTGAACCAGTCACAACTTCTACTGCAACGGGGAATCAACACAGAACATGCCAGAAGAAAGAGCTGGAGAAGCGAACAAGCAATTGTGCATTTTGTGCCTGGGATATTGACCTGACTTGGGCATGTACTTGACTTTTAAATTAGGTAAGCGCTACTTGTTGGGACAGTTTCAATGGCAAATAAAACGGACTGTAAATGAATACAGTACTATATTAAACCACATTCAGATCACCTCAAATGGAGACAGTGATGATTCTTGTGTTCATAAGTGCTTCTCTTTGGGGTAGTCTTGATTGTGACTTTGCAACAGATGTATCTCCAGCATTGAGAATGTGTGTTTGTTTTTGCATGACTGGCTGAATTTATCAATTTGTCACCAGCATTTCCTAAACACATGCACTGACTTGGAATATGAATGCAGTAAGTGCTACTTGTTGGGGTAATGTTGCTGACCACCAAAATCCCAGATTTCAAGGCTCAGCAGGGCAATGTTTCCTGTCCATGCTTATCAATCAAGACATGTACTCTATCTGGCTTCCTTTTATTCCCCAAATCCGTCATTAGTATTACCCTAACTCGAGCATTGGCTTGTCACTTGAATCAGTAAGTGCTACTTGTTGGGGCAGTTTTATTTGACAAAATCAACTGCATGATTTTCAAGAGATTCTTAGGGAAGAATCACTCTCAGATAACTTCAAATGGAGCCACTGGTGATTCTTGTGTTCATAAGTGCTTCTCTTTGGGGTTGTCTTGGATGTAAAAAGTGGACACGTCCGCACTGAGCTGGTTAGGTAAGCGCTACTTGTTAGGACGGTTTCAATGGCAAATAAGACAGACTGTAAATGAAGACAGTACTATATTAAACCACATTCAGATCACCTCAAATGGAGACAGTGATGATTCTTGTGTTCATAAGTGCTTCTCTTTGGGGTTGTCTTGATTGTGACTTTGCAACAGATGTATCTCCAGCATTGAGAATGTGTGTTTGTTTTTGCATGACTGGCTGAATTTATCAATTTGTCAGCAGCATTTCCTAAACACATGCACTGACTTGGAATATGAATGCAGTAAGTGCTACTTGTTGGGGTAATGTTGCTGACCACCAAACTCCCAGATTTCAAGGCTCAGCAGGGCAATGTTTCCTGTCCATGTTTATCAATCAAGACATGTACTCTATCTGGCTTCCTTTTATTCCCCAAATCCTTCATTAGTATTACCCTAACTTGAGCATTGGCTTGTCACTTTTGGTAAGTGTAAGTGCTACTTGTTGGGGCAGTTTTATTTGACAAAATCAACTGCATGATTTTCAAGAGATTCTTAGGGAAGAATCACTCTCAGATAACTTCAAATGGAGCCACTGGTGATTCTTGTGTTCATAAGTGCTTCTCTTTGGGGTTGTCTTGGATGTAAAAAGTGGACACGAGTTGTACATCAACCTATGATATTGTCTGACTCCATAACTAATACATTGGCAGGCATCTTGGGTTATATCTACTGGAATTGAATGCCATACAATTTGATGATCAATATTTCGATCTGGTCAGTATTGTTACCCTAACATAAACACTAACTTTGGTATAAATGCAGTAAGTGCTTTTTGTTGGGGTAGTTTTACTGACCTCTGCATGTTCAGGAAGTCTGAGATGCACTTAGAGAGAACCCTTAGATATAAAGATTGTTTTAAAGGAAAGAAAATGAAAATGAAAATGAATGAAAGTTTTACATAAATTGTTCTTAAAGTTGCTTTTATTTTTTGAAAACTTTGCAGCTGTTGGGGCAGTTTTATTTGACAAAATCAACTGCATGATTTTCAAGAGATTCTTAGGGAAGAATCACTCTCAGATAACTTCAAATGGAGCCACTGGTGATTCTTGTGTTCATAAGTGCTTCTCTTTGGGGTTGTCTTGGATGTAAAAAGTGGACACGTCCGCACTGAGCTGGTTAGGTAAGCGTTACTTGTTAGGACGGTTTCAATGGCAAATAAGACAGACTGTAAATGAATACAGTACTATATTAAACCACATTCAGATCACCTCAAATGGAGACAGTGATGATTCTTGTGTTCATAAGTGCTTCTCTTTGGGGTAGTCTTGATTGTGACTTTGCAACAGATGTATCTCTAGCATTGAGAACGTGTGTTTGTTTTTGCATGACTGGCTGAATTTATCAATTTGTCACCAGCATTTCCTAAACACATGCACTGACTTGGAATATGAATGCAGTAAGTGCTACTTGTTGGGGTAATGTTGCTGACCACCAAATTCCCAGATTTCAAGGCTCAGCAGGGCAATGTTTCCTGTCCATGTTTATCAATCAAGACATGTACTCTATCTGGCTTCCTTTTATTCCCCAAATCCGTCATTAGTATTATCCTAACTTGAGCATTGGCTTGTCACTTGAATCAGTAAGTGCTACTTGTTGGGGCAGTTTTATTTGACAAAATCAACTGCATGATTTTCAAGAGATTCTTAGGGAAGAATCACTCTCAGATAACTTCAAATGGAGCCACTGGTGATTCTTGTGTTCATAAGTGCTTCTCTTTGGGGTTGTCTTGGATGTGAAAAGTGGACACGTCCGCACTGAGCTGGTTACTTGTTGGGACGGTTTCAATGGCAAATAAGACAGACTGTAAATGAATACAGTACTATATTAAACCACATTCAGATCACCTCAAATGGAGACAGTGATGATTCTTGTGTTCATAAGTGCTTCTCTTTGGGGTTGTCTTGATTGTGACTTTGCAACAGATGTATCTCCAGCATTGAGAATGTGTGTTTGTTTTTGCATGACTGGCTGAATTTATCAATTTGTCACCAGCATTTCCTAAACACATGCAGTGACTTGGAATATGAATGCAGTAAGTGCTACTTGTTGGGGTAATGTTGCTGACCACCAAACTCCCAGATTTCAAGGCTCAGCAGGGCAATGTTTCCTGTCCATGTTTATCAATCAAGACATGTACTCTATCTGGCTTCCTTTTATTCCCCAAATCCGTCATTAGTATTACCCTAACTCGAGCATTGGCTTGTCACTTGAATCAGTAAGTGCTACTTGTTGGGGCAGTTTTATTTGACAAAATCAACTGCATGATTTTCAAGAGATTCTTAGGGAAGAATCACTCTCAGATAACTTCAAATGGAGCCACTGGTGATTCTTGTGTTCATAAGTGCTTCTCTTTGGGGTTGTCTTGGATGTGAAAAGTGGACACGTCCGCACTGAGCTGGTTAGGTAAGCGCTACTTGTTAGGACGGTTTCAATGGCAAATAAGACAGACTGTAAATGAAGACAGTACTATATTAAACCACATTCAGATCACCTCAAATGGAGACAGTGATGATTCTTGTGTTCATAAGTGCTTCTCTTTGGGGTAGTCTTGATTGGGACTTTGCAACAGATGTATCTCCAGCATTGAGAATGTGTGTTTGTTTTTGCATGACTGGCTGAATTTATCAATTTGTCACCAGCATTTCCTAAACACATGCACTGACTTGGAATATGAATGCAGTAAGTGCTACTTGTTGGGGTAATGTTGCTGACCACCAAACTCCCAGATTTCAAGGCTCAGCAGGGCAATGTTTCCTGTCCATGTTTATCAATCAAGACATGTACTCTATCTGGCTTCCTTTTATTCCCCAAATCCGTCATTAGTATTACCCTAACTTGAGCATTGGCTTGTCACTTGAATCAGTAAGTGCTACTTGTTGGGGCAGTTTTATTTGACAAAATCAACTGCATGATTTTCAAGAGATTCTTAGGGAAGAATCACTCTCAGATAACTTCAAATGGAGCCACTGGTGATTCTTGTGTTCATAAGTGCTTCTCTTTGGGGTTGTCTTGGATGTGAAAAGTGGACACGTCCGCACTGAGCTGGTTACTTGTTGGGACGGTTTCAATGGCAAATAAGACAGACTGTAAATGAATACAGTACTATATTAAACCACATTCAGATCACCTCAAATGGAGACAGTGATGATTCTTGTGTTCATAAGTGCTTCTCTTTGGGGTAGTCTTGATTGTGACTTTGCAACAGATGTATCTCCAGCATTGAGAATGTGTGTTTGTTTTTGCATGACTGGCTGAATTTATCAATTTGTCACCAGCATTTCCTAAACACATGCACTGACTTGGAATATGAATGCAGTAAGTGCTACTTGTTGGGGTAATGTTGCTGACCACCAAACTCCCAGATTTCAAGGCTCAGCAGGGCAATGTTTCCTGTCCATGTTTATCAATCAAGACATGTACTCTATCTGGCTTCCTTTTATTCCCCAAATCCGTCATTAGTATTACCCTAACTTGAGCATTGGCTTGTCACTTGAATCAGTAAGTGCTACTTGTTGGGGCAGTTTTATTTGACAAAATCAACTGCATGATTTTCAAGAGATTCTTAGGGAAGAATCACTCTCAGATAACTTCAAATGGAGCCACTGGTGATTCTTGTGTTCATAAGTGCTTCTCTTTGGGGTTGTCTTGGATGTGAAAAGTGGACACGAGTTGTACATCAACCTATGATATTGTCTGACTCCATAACTAATACATTGGCAGGCATCTTGGGTTATATCTACTGGAATTGAATGCCATACAATTTGATGATCAATATTTCGATCTGGTCAGTATTGTTACCCTAACATAAACACTAACTTTGGTATAAATGCAGTAAGTGCTTTTTGTTGGGGTAGTTTTACTGACCTCTGCATGTTCAGGAAGTCTGAGATGCACTTAGAGAGAACCCTTAGATATAAAGATTGTTTTAAAGGAAAGAAAATGAAATGGAAATGAAAATGAAAATGAAAATGAATGAAAGTTTTACATAAATTGTTCTTAAAGTTGCTTTTATTTTTTGCAGCTGAAGGAGGCTTGGATCAGAATGACATAACACCCACTGATTAGCCCTCTGTGCATGCAAATTACTTGCATGTTGATGGCCTTTTCTCCAAGTACAGGTATTCCAATTGGCTATGACCAATTATCAAGACCATTGAAACCTGTTAAAAATGAAGACGGACTTGGACTGAAATGGCTGCCTTGAGAATAAAAGATGGCCAAATATGTGAACCAGTCACAACTTCTACTGCAACGGGGAATCAACACAGAACATGCCAGAAGAAAGAGCTGGAGAAGCGAACAAGCAATTGTGCATTTTGTGCCTGGGATATTGACCTGACTTGGGCATGTACTTGACTTTTAAATTAGGTAAGCGCTACTTGTTGGGACAGTTTCAATGGCAAATAAAACTGACTGTAAATGAATACAGTACTATATTAAACCACATTCAGATCACCTCAAATGGAGACAGTGATGATTCTTGTGTTCATAAGTGCTTCTCTTTGGGGTAGTCTTGATTGTGACTTTGCAACAGATGTATCTCCAGCATTGAGAATGTGTGTTTGTTTTTGCATGACTGGCTGAATTTATCAATTTGTCACCAGCATTTCCTAAACACATGCACTGACTTGGAATATGAATGCAGTAAGTGCTACTTGTTGGGGTAATGTTGCTGACCACCAAACTCCCAGATTTCAAGGCTCAGCAGGGCAATGTTTCCTGTCCATGTTTATCAATCAAGACATGTACTCTATCTGGCGTCCTTTTATTCCCCAAATCCGTCATTAGTATTACCCTAACTTGAGCATTGGCTTGTCACTTTTGGTAAGTGTAAGTGCTACTTGTTGGGGCAGTTTTATTTGACAAAATCAACTGCATGATTTTCAAGAGATTCTTAGGGAAGAATCACTCTCAGATAACTTCAAATGGAGCCACTGGTGATTCTTGTGTTCATAAGTGCTTCTCTTTGGGGTTGTCTTGGATGTAAAAAGTGGACACGAGTTGTACATCAACCTATGATATTGTCTGACTCCATAACTAATACATTGGCAGGCATCTTGGGTTATATCTACTGGAATTGAATGCCATACAATTTGATGATCAATATTTCGATCTGGTCAGTATTGTTACCCTAACATAAACACTAACTTTGGTATAAATGCAGTAAGTGCTTTTTGTTGGGGTAGTTTTACTGACCTCTGCATGTTCAGGAAGTCTGAGATGCACTTAGAGAGAACCCTTAGATATAAAGATTGTTTTAAAGGAAAGAAAATGAAAATGAAAATGAATGAAAGTTTTACATAAATTGTTCTTAAAGTTGCTTTTATTTTTTGAAAACTTTGCAGCTGTTGGGGCAGTTTTATTTGACAAAATCAACTGCATGATTTTCAAGAGATTCTTAGGGAAGAATCACTCTCAGATAACTTCAAATGGAGCCACTGGTGATTCTTGTGTTCATAAGTGCTTCTCTTTGGGGTTGTCTTGGATGTAAAAAGTGGACACGTCCGCACTGAGCTGGTTAGGTAAGCGTTACTTGTTAGGACGGTTTCAATGGCAAATAAGACAGACTGTAAATGAATACAGTACTATATTAAACCACATTCAGATCACCTCAAATGGAGACAGTGATGATTCTTGTGTTCATAAGTGCTTCTCTTTGGGGTAGTCTTGATTGTGACTTTGCAACAGATGTATCTCCAGCATTGAGAATGTGTGTTTGTTTTTGCATGACTGGCTGAATTTATCAATTTGTCACCAGCATTTCCTAAACACATGCACTGACTTGGAATATGAATGCAGTAAGTGCTACTTGTTGGGGTAATGTTGCTGACCACCAAACTCCCAGATTTCAAGGCTCAGCAGGGCAATGTTTCCTGTCCATGTTTATCAATCAAGACATGTACTCTATCTGGCTTCCTTTTATTCCCCAAATCCGTCATTAGTATTATCCTAACTTGAGCATTGGCTTGTCACTTGAATCAGTAAGTGCTACTTGTTGGGGCAGTTTTATTTGACAAAATCAACTGCATGATTTTCAAGAGATTCTTAGGGAAGAATCACTCTCAGATAACTTCAAATGGAGCCACTGGTGATTCTTGTGTTCATAAGTGCTTCTCTTTGGGGTTGTCTTGGATGTGAAAAGTGGACACGAGTTGTACATCAACCTATGATATTGTCTGACTCCATAACTAATACATTGGCAGGCATCTTGGGTTATATCTACTGGAATTGAATGCCATACAATTTGATGATCAATATTTCGATCTGGTCAGTATTGTTACCCTAACATAAACACTAACTTTGGTATAAATGCAGTAAGTGCTTTTTGTTGGGGTAGTTTTACTGACCTCTGCATGTTTAGGAAGTCTGAGATGCACTTAGAGAGAACCCTTAGATATAAAGATTGTTTTAAAGGAAAGAAAATGAAATGAAAATGAAAATGAAAATGAATGAAAGTTTTACATAAATTGTTCTTAAAGTTGCTTTTATTTTTTGCAGCTGAAGGAGGCTTGGATCAGAATGACATAACACCCACTGATTAGCCCTCTGTGCATGCAAATTACTTGCATGTTGATGGCCTTTTCTCCAAGTACAGGTATTCCAATTGGCTATGACCAATTATCAAGACCATTGAAACCTGTTAAAAATGAAGGCGGACTTGGACTGAAATGGCTGCCTTGAGAATAAAAGATGGCCAAATATGTGAACCAGTCACAACTTCTACTGCAACGGGGAATCAACACAGAACATGCCAGAAGAAAGAGCTGGAGAAGCGAACAAGCAATTGTGCATTTTGTGCCTGGGATATTGACCTGACTTGGGCATGTACTTGACTTTTAAATTAGGTAAGCGCTACTTGTTGGGACAGTTTCAATGGCAAATAAAACGGACTGTAAATGAATACAGTACTATATTAAACCACATTCAGATCACCTCAAATGGAGACAGTGATGATTCTTGTGTTCATAAGTGCTTCTCTTTGGGGTAGTCTTGATTGTGACTTTGCAACAGATGTATCTCCAGCATTGAGAATGTGTGTTTGTTTTTGCATGACTGGCTGAATTTATCAATTTGTCACCAGCATTTCCTAAACACATGCACTGACTTGGAATATGAATGCAGTAAGTGCTACTTGTTGGGGTAATGTTGCTGACCACCAAACTCCCAGATTTCAAGGCTCAGCAGGGCAATGTTTCCTGTCCATGTTTATCAATCAAGACATGTACTCTATCTGGCGTCCTTTTATTCCCCAAATCCGTCATTAGTATTACCCTAACTTGAGCATTGGCTTGTCACTTGTTAATCAGTAAGTGCTACTTGTTGGGGCAGTTTTATTTGACAAAATCAACTGCATGATTTTCAAGAGATTCTTAGGGAAGAATCACTCTCAGATAACTTCAAATGGAGCCACTGGTGATTCTTGTGTTCATAAGTGCTTCTCTTTGGGGTTGTCTTGGATGTAAAAAGTGGACACGTCCGCACTGAGCTGGTTAGGTAAGCGCTACTTGTTAGGACGGTTTCAATGGCAAATAAGACAGACTGTAAATGAAGACAGTACTATATTAAACCACATTCAGATCACCTCAAATGGAGACAGTGATGATTCTTGTGTTCATAAGTGCTTCTCTTTGGGGTTGTCTTGATTGTGACTTTGCAACAGATGTATCTCCAGCATTGAGAATGTGTGTTTGTTTTTGCATGACTGGCTGAATTTATCAATTTGTCACCAGCATTTCCTAAACACATGCACTGACTTGGAATATGAATGCAGTAAGTGCTACTTGTTGGGGTAATGTTGCTGACCACCAAACTCCCAGATTTCAAGGCTCAGCAGGGCAATGTTTCCTGTCCATGTTTATCAATCAAGACATGTACTCTATCTGGCTTCCTTTTATTCCCCAAATCCGTCATTAGTATTACCCTAACTTGAGCATTGGCTTGTCACTTGTCAATCAGTAAGTGCTACTTGTTGGGGCAGTTTTATTTGACAAAATCAACTGCATGATTTTCAAGAGATTCTTAGGGAAGAATCACTCTCAGATAACTTCAAATGGAGCCACTGGTGATTCTTGTGTTCATAAGTGCTTCTCTTTGGGGTTGTCTTGGATGTGAAAAGTGGACACGAGTTGTACATCAACCTATGATATTGTCTGACTCCATAACTAATACATTGGCAGGCATCTTGGGTTATATCTACTGGAATTGAATGCCATACAATTTGATGATCAATATTTCGATCTGGTCAGTATTGTCACCCTAACATAAACACTAACTTTGGTATAAATGCAGTAAGTGCTGTTTGTTGGGGTAGTTTTACTGACCTCTGCATGTTCAGGAAGTCTGAGATGCACTTAGAGAGAACCCTTAGATATAAAGATTGTTTTAAAGGAAAGAAAATGAAAATGAAAATGAATGAAAGTTTTACATAAATTGTTCTTAAAGTTGCTTTTATTTTTTGAAAACTTTGCAGCTGTTGGGGCAGTTTTATTTGACAAAATCAACTGCATGATTTTCAAGAGATTCTTAGAGAAGAATCACTCTCAGATAACTTCAAATGGAGCCACTGGTGATTCTTGTGTTCATAAGTGCTTCTCTTTGGGGTTGTCTTGGATGTAAAAAGTGGACACGTCCGCACTGAGCTGGTTAGGTAAGCGCTACTTGTTAGGACGGTTTCAATGGCAAATAAGACAGACTGTAAATGAATACAGTACTATATTAAACCACATTCAGATCACCTCAAATGGAGACAGTGATGATTCTTGTGTTCATAAGTGCTTCTCTTTGGGGTAGTCTTGATTGTGACTTTGCAACAGATGTATCTCCAGCATTGAGAATGTGTGTTTGTTTTTGCATGACTGGCTGAATTTATCAATTTGTCACCA
This sequence comes from Labrus bergylta, assembly GCF_963930695.1. Lineage (NCBI taxonomy): Eukaryota > Metazoa > Chordata > Actinopteri > Labriformes > Labridae > Labrus > Labrus bergylta. Next base: position 2,401,249 of record NC_089204.1, read on the forward strand.
GCATTTCCTAAACACATGCACTGACTTGGAATATGAATGCAGTAAGTGCTACTTGTTGGGGTAATGTTGCTGACCACCAAACTCCCAGATTTCAAGGCTCAGCAGGGCAATGTTTCCTGTCCATGTTTATCAATCAAGACATGTACTCTATCTGGCTTCCTTTTATTCCCCAAATCCGTCATTAGTATTACCCTAACTTGAGCATTGGCTTGTCACTTGAATCAGTAAGTGCTACTTGTTGGGGCAGTTTTATTTGACAAAATCAACTGCATGATTTTCAAGAGATTCTTAGGGAAGAATCACTCTCAGATAACTTCAAATGGAGCCACTGGTGATTCTTGTGTTCATAAGTGCTTCTCTTTGGGGTTGTCTTGGATGTGAAAAGTGGACACGTCCGCACTGAGCTGGTTACTTGTTGGGACGGTTTCAATGGCAAATAAGACAGACTGTAAATGAATACAGTACTATATTAAACCACATTCAGATCACCTCAAATGGAGACAGTGATGATTCTTGTGTTCATAAGTGCTTCTCTTTGGGGTTGTCTTGGATGTGAAAAGTGGACACGAGTTGTACATCAACCTATGATATTGTCTGACTCCATAACTAATACATTGGCAGGCATCTTGGGTTATATCTACTGGAATTGAATGCCATACAATTTGATGATCAATATTTCGATCTGGTCAGTATTGTTACCCTAACATAAACACTAACTTTGGTATAAATGCAGTAAGTGTTTTTTGTTGGGGTAGTTTTACTGACCTCTGCATGTTCAGGAAGTCTGAGATGCACTTAGAGAGAACCCTTAGATATAAAGATTGTTTTAAAGGAAAGAAAATGAAAATGAAAATGAATGAAAGTTTTACATAAATTGTTCTTAAAGTTGCTTTTATTTTTTGAAAACTTTGCAGCTGTTGGGGCAGTTTTATTTGACAAAATCAACTGCATGATTTTCAAGAGATTCTTAGGGAAGAATCACTCTCAGATAACTTCAAATGGAGCCACTGGTGATTCTTGTGTTCATAAGTGCTTCTCTTTGGGGTTGTCTTGGATGTAAAAAGTGGACACGTCCGCACTGAGCTGGTTAGGTAAGCGTTACTTGTTAGGACGGTTTCAATGGCAAATAAGACAGACTGTAAATGAATACAGTACTATATTAAACCACATTCAGATCACCTCAAATGGAGACAGTGATGATTCTTGTGTTCATAAGTGCTTCTCTTTGGGGTAGTCTTGATTGTGACTTTGCAACAGATGTATCTCCAGCATTGAGAATGTGTGTTTGTTTTTGCATGACTGGCTGAATTTATCAATTTGTCACCAGCATTTCCTAAACACATGCACTGACTTGGAATATGAATGCAGTAAGTGCTACTTGTTGGGGTAATGTTGCTGACCACCAAATTCCCAGATTTCAAGGCTCAGCAGGGCAATGTTTCCTGTCCATGTTTATCAATCAAGACATGTACTCTATCTGGCTTCCTTTTATTCCCCAAATCCGTCATTAGTATTACCCTAACTTGAGCATTGGCTTGTCACTTGAATCAGTAAGTGCTACTTGTTGGGGCAGTTTTATTTGACAAAATCAACTGCATGATTTTCAAGAGATTCTTAGGGAAGAATCACTCTCAGATAACTTCAAATGGAGCCACTGGTGATTCTTGTGTTCATAAGTGCTTCTCTTTGGGGTTGTCTTGGATGTGAAAAGTGGACACGTCCGCACTGAGCTGGTTACTTGTTGGGACGGTTTCAATGGCAAATAAGACAGACTGTAAATGAATACAGTACTATATTAAACCACATTCAGATCACCTCAAATGGAGACAGTGATGATTCTTGTGTTCATAAGTGCTTCTCTTTGGGGTTGTCTTGATTGTGACTTTGCAACAGATGTATCTCTAGCATTGAGAATGTGTGTTTGTTTTTGCATGACTGGCTGAATTTATCAATTTGTCACCAGCATTTCCTAAACACATGCACTGACTTGGAATATGAATGCAGTAAGTGCTACTTGTTGGGGTAATGTTGCTGACCACCAAACTCCCAGATGTCAAGGCTCAGCAGGGCAATGTTTCCTGTCCATGTTTATCAATCAAGACATGTACTCTATCTGGCTTCCTTTTATTCCCCAAATCCGTCATTAGTATTACCCTAACTTGAGCATTGGCTTGTCACTTGTCAATCAGTAAGTGCTACTTGTTGGGGCAGTTTTATTTGACAAAATCAACTGCATGATTTTCAAGAGATTCTTAGGGAAGAATCACTCTCAGATAACTTCAAATGGAGCCACTGGTGATTCTTGTGTTCATAAGTGCTTCTCTTTGGGGTTGTCTTGGATGTGAAAAGTGGACATGAGTTGTACATCAACCTATGATATTGTCTGACTCCATAACTAATACATTGGCAGGCATCTTGGGTTATATCTACTGGAATTGAATGCCATACAATTTGATGATCAATATTTCGATCTGGTCAGTATTGTTACCCTAACATAAACACTAACTTTGGTATAAATGCAGTAAGTGCTTTTTGTTGGGGTAGTTTTACTGACCTCTGCATGTTCAGGAAGTCTGAGATGCACTTAGAGAGAACCCTTAGATATAAAGATTGTTTTAAAGGAAAGAAAATGAAATGAAAATGAAAATGAAAATGAAAATGAAAATGAAAATGAAAATGAAAATGAAAATGAAAATGAATGAAAGTTTTACATAAATTGTTCTTAAAGTTGCTTTTATTTTTTGCAGCTGAAGGAGGCTTGGATCAGAATGACATAACACCCACTGATTAGCCCTCTGTGCATGCAAATTACTTGCATGTTGATGGCCTTTTCTCCAAGTACAGGTATTCCAATTGGCTATGACCAATTATCAAGACCATTGAAACCTGTTAAAAATGAAGGCGGACTTGGACTGAAATGGCTGCCTTGAGAATAAAAGATGGCCAAATATGTGAACCAGTCAAAACTTCTACTGCAACGGGGAATCAACACAGAACATGCCAGAAGAAAGAGCTGGAGAAGCTAACAAGCAATTGTGCATTTTGTGCCTGGGATATTGACCTGACTTGGGCATGTACTTGACTTTTAAATTAGGTAAGCGCTACTTGTTGGGACAGTTTCAATGGCAAATAAAACGGACTGTAAATGAATACAGTACTATATTAAACCACATTCAGATCACCTCAAATGGAGACAGTGATGATTCTTGTGTTCATAAGTGCTTCTCTTTGGGGTAGTCTTGATTGTGACTTTGCAACAGATGTATCTCCAGCATTGAGAATGTGTGTTTGTTTTTGCATGACTGGCTGAATTTATCAATTTGTCAGCAGCATTTCCTAAACACATGCACTGACTTGGAATATGAATGCAGTAAGTGCTACTTGTTGGGGTAATGTTGCTGACCACCAAACTCCCAGATTTCAAGGCTCAGCAGGGCAATGTTTCCTGTCCATGTTTATCAATCAAGACATGTACTCTATCTGGCTTCCTTTTATTCCCCAAATCCGTCATTAGTATTACCCTAACTTGAGCATTGGCTTGTCACTTGTCAATCAGTAAGTGCTACTTGTTGGGGCAGTTTTATTTGACAAAATCAACTGCATGATTTTCAAGAGATTCTTAGGGAAGAATCACTCTCAGATAACTTCAAATGGAGCCACTGGTGATTCTTGTGTTCATAAGTGCTTCTCTTTGGGGTTGTCTTGGATGTAAAAAGTGGACACGTCCGCACTGAGCTGGTTAGGTAAGCGCTACTTGTTAGGACGGTTTCAATGGCAAATAAGACAGACTGTAAATGAATACAGTACTATATTAAACCACATTCAGATCACCTCAAATGGAGACAGTGATGATTCTTGTGTTCATAAGTGCTTCTCTTTGGGGTAGTCTTGATTGTGACTTTGCAACAGATGTATCTCCAGCATTGAGAATGTGTGTTTGTTTTTGCATGACTGGCTGAATTTATCAATTTGTCACCAGCATTTCCTAAACACATGCACTGACTTGGAATATGAATGCAGTAAGTGCTACTTGTTGGGGTAATGTTGCTGACCACCAAACTCCCAGATTTCAAGGCTCAGCAGGGCAATGTTTCCTGTCCATGTTTATCAATCAAGACATGTACTCTATCTGGCTTCCTTTTATTCCCCAAATCCGTCATTAGTATTACCCTAACTTGAGCATTGGCTTGTCACTTGAATCAGTAAGTGCTACTTGTTGGGGCAGTTTTATTTGACAAAATCAACTGCATGATTTTCAAGAGATTCTTAGGGAAGAATCACTCTCAGATAACTTCAAATGGAGCCACTGGTGATTCTTGTGTTCATAAGTGCTTCTCTTTGGGGTTGTCTTGGATGTGAAAAGTGGACACGTCCGCACTGAGCTGGTTACTTGTTGGGACGGTTTCAATGGCAAATAAGACAGACTGTAAATGAATACAGTACTATATTAAACCACATTCAGATCACCTCAAATGGAGACAGTGATGATTCTTGTGTTCATAAGTGCTTCTCTTTGGGGTTGTCTTGATTGTGACTTTGCAACAGATGTATCTCCAGCATTGAGAATGTGTGTTTGTTTTTGCATGACTGGCTGAATTTATCAATTTGTCACCAGCATTTCCTAAACACATGCACTGACTTGGAATATGAATGCAGTAAGTGCTACTTGTTGGGGTAATGTTGCTGACCACCAAACTCCCAGATTTCAAGGCTCAGCAGGGCAATGTTTCCTGTCCATGTTTATCAATCAAGACATGTACTCTATCTGGCTTCCTTTTATTCCCCAAATCCGTCATTAGTATTACCCTAACTCGAGCATTGGCTTGTCACTTGAATCAGTAAGTGCTACTTGTTGGGGCAGTTTTATTTGACAAAATCAACTGCATGATTTTCAAGAGATTCTTAGGGAAGAATCACTCTCAGATAACTTCAAATGGAGCCACTGGTGATTCTTGTGTTCATAAGTGCTTCTCTTTGGGGTTGTCTTGGATGTGAAAAGTGGACACGTCCGCACTGAGCTGGTTACTTGTTGGGACGGTTTCAATGGCAAATAAGACAGACTGTAAATGAATACAGTACTATATTAAACCACATTCAGATCACCTCAAATGGAGACAGTGATGATTCTTGTGTTCATAAGTGCTTCTCTTTGGGGTTGTCTTGATTGTGACTTTGCAACAGATGTATCTCCAGCATTGAGAATGTGTGTTTGTTTTTGCATGACTGGCTGAATTTATCAATTTGTCACCAGCATTTCCTAAACACATGCACTGACTTGGAATATGAATGCAGTAAGTGCTACTTGTTGGGGTAATGTTGCTGACCACCAAACTCCCAGATTTCAAGGCTCAGCAGGGCAATGTTTCCTGTCCATGTTTATCAATCAAGACATGTACTCTATCTGGCTTCCTTTTATTCCCCAAATCCGTCATTAGTATTACCCTAACTCGAGCATTGGCTTGTCACTTGAATCAGTAAGTGCTACTTGTTGGGGCAGTTTTATTTGACAAAATCAACTGCATGATTTTCAAGAGATTCTTAGGGAAGAATCACTCTCAGATAACTTCAAATGGAGCCACTGGTGATTCTTGTGTTCATAAGTGCTTCTCTTTGGGGTTGTCTTGGATGTGAAAAGTGGACACGTCCGCACTGAGCTGGTTACTTGTTGGGACGGTTTCAATGGCAAATAAGACAGACTGTAAATGAATACAGTACTATATTAAACCACATTCAGATCACCTCAAATGGAGACAGTGATGATTCTTGTGTTCATAAGTGCTTCTCTTTGGGGTTGTCTTGATGAAAAGTGAAAAGTGAAAAGTGGACACGAGTTGTACATCAACCTATGATATTGTCTGACTCCATAACTAATACATTGGCAGGCATCTTGGGTTATATCTACTGGAATTGAATGCCATACAATTTGATGATCAATATTTCGATCTGGTCAGTATTGTTACCCTAACATAAACACTAACTTTGGTATAAATGCAGTAAGTGCTTTTTGTTGGGGTAGTTTTACTGACCTCTGCATGTTCAGGAAGTCTGAGATGCACTTAGAGAGAACCCTTAGATATAAAGATTGTTTTAAAGGAAAGAAAATGAAAATGAAAATGAAAATGAAAATGAAAATGAAAATGAAAATGAAAATGAAAATGAATGAAAGTTTTACATAAATTGTTCTTAAAGTTGCTTTTATTTTTTGAAAACTTTGCAGCTGAAGGAGGCTTGGATCAGAATGACATAACACCCACTGATTAGCCCTCTGTGCATGCAAATTACTTGCATGTTGATGGCCTTTTCTCCAAGTACAGGTATTCCAATTGTCTATGACCAATTATCAAGACCATTGAAACCTGTTAAAAATGAAGGCGGACTTGGGTTGAAATGGCTGCCTTGAGAATAAAAGATGGCCAAATATGTGAACCAGTCACAACTTCTACTGCAAAGGGGAATCAACACAGAACATGCCAGAAGAAAGAGCTGGAGAAGCGAACAAGCAATTGTGCATTTTGTGCCTGGGATATTGACCTGACTTGGGCATGTACTTGACTTTTAAATTAGGTAAGCGCTACTTGTTGGGACAGTTTCAATGGCAAATAAAACGGACTGTAAATGAATACAGTACTATATTAAACCACATTCAGATCACCTCAAATGGAGACAGTGATGATTCTTGTGTTCATAAGTGCTTCTCTTTGGGGTAGTCTTGATTGTGACTTTGCAACAGATGTATCTCCAGCATTGAGAATGTGTGTTTGTTTTTGCATGACTGGCTGAATTTATCAATTTGTCACCAGCATTTCCTAAACACATGCACTGACTTGGAATATGAATGCAGTAAGTGCTACTTGTTGGGGTAATGTTGCTGACCACCAAAATCCCAGATTTCAAGGCTCAGCAGGGCAATGTTTCCTGTCCATGTTTATCAATCAAGACATGTACTCTATCTGGCTTCCTTTTATTCCCCAAATCCGTCATTAGTATTACCCTAACTCGAGCATTGGCTTGTCACTTGAATCAGTAAGTGCTACTTGTTGGGGCAGTTTTATTTGACAAAATTAACTGCATGATTTTCAAGAGATTCTTAAGGAAGAATCACTCTCAGATAACTTCAAATGGAGCCACTGGTGATTCTTGTGTTCATAAGTGCTTCTCTTTGGGGTTGTCTTGGATGTGAAAAGTGGACACGTCCGCACTGAGCTGGTTAGGTAAGCGCTACTTGTTAGGACGGTTTCAATGGCAAATAAGACAGACTGTAAATGAATACAGTACTATATTAAACCACATTCAGATCACCTCAAATGGAGACAGTGATGATTCTTGTGTTCATAAGTGCTTCTCTTTGGGGTTGTCTTGATTGTGACTTTGCAACAGATGTATCTCCAGCATTGAGAATGTGTGTTTGTTTTTGCATGACTGGCTGAATTTATCAATTTGTCACCAGCATTTCCTAAACACATGCACTGACTTGGAATATGAATGCAGTAAGTGCTACTTGTTTGGGTAATGTTGCTGACCACCAAACTCCCAGATTTCAAGGCTCAGCAGGGCAATGTTTCCTGTCCATGTTTATCAATCAAGACATGTACTCTATCTGGCTTCCTTTTATTCCCCAAATCCGTCATTAGTATTACCCTAACTCGAGCATTGGCTTGTCACTTGAATCAGTAAGTGCTACTTGTTGGGGCAGTTTTATTTGACAAAATCAACTGCATGATTTTCAAGAGATTCTTAGGGAAGAATCACTCTCAGAAAACTTCAAATGGAGCCACTGGTGATTCTTGTGTTCATAAGTGCTTCTCTTTGGGGTTGTCTTGGATGTGAAAAGTGGACACGTCCGCACTGAGCTGGTTAGGTAAGCGCTACTTGTTAGGACGGTTTCAATGGCAAATAAGACAGACTGTAAATGAAGACAGTACTATATTAAACCACATTCAGATCACCTCAAATGGAGACAGTGATGATTCTTGTGTTCATAAGTGCTTCTCTTTGGGGTTGTCTTGATTGTGACTTTGCAACAGATGTATCTCCAGCATTGAGAATGTGTGTTTGTTTTTGCATGACTGGCTGAATTTATCAATTTGTCACCAGCATTTCCTAAACACATGCACTGACTTGGAATATGAATGCAGTAAGTGCTACTTGTTGGGGTAATGTTGCTGACCACCAAACTCCCAGATTTCAAGGCTCAGCAGGGCAATGTTTCCTGTCCATGTTTATCAATCAAGACATGTACTCTATCTGGCTTCCTTTTATTCCCCAAATCCGTCATTAGTATTACCCTAACTCGAGCATTGGCTTGTCACTTGAATCAGTAAGTGCTACTTGTTGGGGCAGTTTTATTTGACAAAATCAACTGCATGATTTTCAAGAGATTCTTAGGGAAGAATCACTCTCAGATAACTTCAAATGGAGCCACTGGTGATTCTTGTGTTCATAAGTGCTTCTCTTTGGAGTTGTCTTGGATGTGAAAAGTGGACACGTCCGCACTGAGCTGGTTAGGTAAGCGCTACTTGTTAGGACGGTTTCAATGGCAAATAAGACAGACTGTAAATGAATACAGTACTATATTAAACCACATTCAGATCACCTCAAATGGAGACAGTGATGATTCTTGTGTTCATAAGTGCTTCTCTTTGGGGTTGTCTTGATTGTGACTTTGCAACAGATGTATCTCCAGCATTGAGAATGTGTGTTTGTTTTTGCATGACTGGCTGAATTTATCAATTTGTCACCAGCATTTCCTAAACACATGCACTGACTTGGAATATGAATGCAGTAAGTGCTACTTGTTGGGGTAATGTTGCTGACCACCAAACTCCCAGATTTCAAGGCTCAGCAGGGCAATGTTTCCTGTCCATGTTTATCAATCAAGACATGTACTCTATCTGGCTTCCTTTTATTCCCCAAATCCGTCATTAGTATTACCCTAACTCGAGCATTGGCTTGTCACTTGAATCAGTAAGTGCTACTTGTTGGGGCAGTTTTATTTGACAAAATCAACTGCATGATTTTCAAGAGATTCTTAGGGAAGAATCACTCTCAGATAACTTCAAATGGAGCCACTGGTGATTCTTGTGTTCATAAGTGCTTCTCTTTGGGGTTGTCTTGGATGTGAAAAGTGGACACGAGTTGTACATCAACCTATGATATTGTCTGACTCCATAACTAATACATTGGCAGGCATCTTGGGTTATATCTACTGGAATTGAATGCCATACAATTTGATGATCAATATTTCGATCTGGTCAGTATTGTTACCCTAACATAAACACTAACTTTGGTATAAATGCAGTAAGTGCTTTTTGTTGGGGTAGTTTTACTGACCTCTGCATGTTCAGGAAGTCTGAGATGCACTTAGAGAGAACCCTTAGATATAAAGATTGTTTTAAAGGAAAGAAAATGAAAATGAAAATGAATGAAAGTTTTACATAAATTGTTCTTAAAGTTGCTTTTATTTTTTGAAAACTTTGCAGCTGTTGGGGCAGTTTTATTTGACAAAATCAACTGCATGATTTTCAAGAGATTCTTAGGGAAGAATCACTCTCAGATAACTTCAAATGGAGCCACTGGTGATTCTTGTGTTCATAAGTGCTTCTCTTTGGGGTTGTCTTGGATGTAAAAAGTGGACACGTCCGCACTGAGCTGGTTAGGTAAGCGCTACTTGTTAGGACGGTTTCAATGGCAAATAAGACAGACTGTAAATGAATACAGTACTATATTAAACCACATTCAGATCACCTCAAATGGAGACAGTGATGATTCTTGTGTTCATAAGTGCTTCTCTTTGGGGTTGTCTTGATTGTGACTTTGCAACAGATGTATCTCCAGCATTGAGAATGTGTGTTTGTTTTTGCATGACTGGCTGAATTTATCAATTTGTCACCAGCATTTCCTAAACACATGCAGTGACTTGGAATATGAATGCAGTAAGTGCTACTTGTTGGGGTAATGTTGCTGACCACCAAACTCCCAGATTTCAAGGCTCAGCAGGGCAATGTTTCCTGTCCATGTTTATCAATCAAGACATGTACTCTATCTGGCTTCCTTTTATTCCCCAAATCCGTCATTAGTATTACCCTAACTCGAGCATTGGCTTGTCACTTGAATCAGTAAGTGCTACTTGTTGGGGCAGTTTTATTTGACAAAATCAACTGCATGATTTTCAAGAGATTCTTAGGGAAGAATCACTCTCAGATAACTTCAAATGGAGCCACTGGTGATTCTTGTGTTCATAAGTGCTTCTCTTTGGGGTTGTCTTGGATGTGAAAAGTGGACACGTCCGCACTGAGCTGGTTAGGTAAGCGCTACTTGTTAGGACGGTTTCAATGGCAAATAAGACAGACTGTAAATGAAGACAGTACTATATTAAACCACATTCAGATCACCTCAAATGGAGACAGTGATGATTCTTGTGTTCATAAGTGCTTCTCTTTGGGGTTGTCTTGATTGTGACTTTGCAACAGATGTATCTCCAGCATTGAGAATGTGTGTTTGTTTTTGCATGACTGGCTGAATTTATCAATTTGTCACCAGCATTTCCTAAACACATGCACTGACTTGGAATATGAATGCAGTAAGTGCTACTTGTTGGGGTAATGTTGCTGACCACCAAACTCCCAGATTTCAAGGCTCAGCAGGGCAATGTTTCCTGTCCATGTTTATCAATCAAGACATGTACTCTATCTGGCTTCCTTTTATTCCCCAAATCCGTCATTAGTATTACCCTAACTCGAGCATTGGCTTGTCACTTGAATCAGTAAGTGCTACTTGTTGGGGCAGTTTTATTTGACAAAATCAACTGCATGATTTTCAAGAGATTCTTAGGGAAGAATCACTCTCAGATAACTTCAAATGGAGCCACTGGTGATTCTTGTGTTCATAAGTGCTTCTCTTTGGGGTTGTCTTGGATGTGAAAAGTGGACACGTCCGCACTGAGCTGGTTACTTGTTGGGACGGTTTCAATGGCAAATAAGACAGACTGTAAATGAATACAGTACTATATTAAACCACATTCAGATCACCTCAAATGGAGACAGTGATGATTCTTGTGTTCATAAGTGCTTCTCTTTGGGGTTGTCTTGATGAAAAGTGAAAAGTGAAAAGTGGACACGAGTTGTACATCAACCTATGATATTGTCTGACTCCATAACTAATACATTGGCAGGCATCTTGGGTTATATCTACTGGAATTGAATGCCATACAATTTGATGATCAATATTTCGATCTGGTCAGTATTGTTACCCTAACATAAACACTAACTTTGGTATAAATGCAGTAAGTGCTTTTTGTTGGGGTAGTTTTACTGACCTCTGCATGTTCAGGAAGTCTGAGATGCACTTAGAGAGAACCCTTAGATATAAAGATTGTTTTAAAGGAAAGAAAATGAAAATGAAAATGAAAATGAAAATGAAAATGAAAATGAAAATGAAAATGAATGAAAGTTTTACATAAATTGTTCTTAAAGTTGCTTTTATTTTTTGAAAACTTTGCAGCTGAAGGAGGCTTGGATCAGAATGACATAACACCCACTGATTAGCCCTCTGTGCATGCAAATTACTTGCATGTTGATGGCCTTTTCTCCAAGTACAGGTATTCCAATTGTCTATGACCAATTATCAAGACCATTGAAACCTGTTAAAAATGAAGGCGGACTTGGGTTGAAATGGCTGCCTTGAGAATAAAAGATGGCCAAATATGTGAACCAGTCACAACTTCTACTGCAAAGGGGAATCAACACAGAACATGCCAGAAGAAAGAGCTGGAGAAGCGAACAAGCAATTGTGCATTTTGTGCCTGGGATATTGACCTGACTTGGGCATGTACTTGACTTTTAAATTAGGTAAGCGCTACTTGTTGGGACAGTTTCAATGGCAAATAAAACGGACTGTAAATGAATACAGTACTATATTAAACCACATTCAGATCACCTCAAATGGAGACAGTGATGATTCTTGTGTTCATAAGTGCTTCTCTTTGGGGTAGTCTTGATTGTGACTTTGCAACAGATGTATCTCCAGCATTGAGAATGTGTGTTTGTTTTTGCATGACTGGCTGAATTTATCAATTTGTCACCAGCATTTCCTAAACACATGCACTGACTTGGAATATGAATGCAGTAAGTGCTACTTGTTGGGGTAATGTTGCTGACCACCAAAATCCCAGATTTCAAGGCTCAGCAGGGCAATGTTTCCTGTCCATGTTTATCAATCAAGACATGTACTCTATCTGGCTTCCTTTTATTCCCCAAATCCGTCATTAGTATTACCCTAACTCGAGCATTGGCTTGTCACTTGAATCAGTAAGTGCTACTTGTTGGGGCAGTTTTATTTGACAAAATTAACTGCATGATTTTCAAGAGATTCTTAAGGAAGAATCACTCTCAGATAACTTCAAATGGAGCCACTGGTGATTCTTGTGTTCATAAGTGCTTCTCTTTGGGGTTGTCTTGGATGTGAAAAGTGGACACGTCCGCACTGAGCTGGTTAGGTAAGCGCTACTTGTTAGGACGGTTTCAATGGCAAATAAGACAGACTGTAAATGAATACAGTACTATATTAAACCACATTCAGATCACCTCAAATGGAGACAGTGATGATTCTTGTGTTCATAAGTGCTTCTCTTTGGGGTTGTCTTGATTGTGACTTTGCAACAGATGTATCTCCAGCATTGAGAATGTGTGTTTGTTTTTGCATGACTGGCTGAATTTATCAATTTGTCACCAGCATTTCCTAAACACATGCACTGACTTGGAATATGAATGCAGTAAGTGCTACTTGTTTGGGTAATGTTGCTGACCACCAAACTCCCAGATTTCAAGGCTCAGCAGGGCAATGTTTCCTGTCCATGTTTATCAATCAAGACATGTACTCTATCTGGCTTCCTTTTATTCCCCAAATCCGTCATTAGTATTACCCTAACTCGAGCATTGGCTTGTCACTTGAATCAGTAAGTGCTACTTGTTGGGGCAGTTTTATTTGACAAAATCAACTGCATGATTTTCAAGAGATTCTTAGGGAAGAATCACTCTCAGAAAACTTCAAATGGAGCCACTGGTGATTCTTGTGTTCATAAGTGCTTCTCTTTGGGGTTGTCTTGGATGTGAAAAGTGGACACGTCCGCACTGAGCTGGTTAGGTAAGCGCTACTTGTTAGGACGGTTTCAATGGCAAATAAGACAGACTGTAAATGAAGACAGTACTATATTAAACCACATTCAGATCACCTCAAATGGAGACAGTGATGATTCTTGTGTTCATAAGTGCTTCTCTTTGGGGTTGTCTTGATTGTGACTTTGCAACAGATGTATCTCCAGCATTGAGAATGTGTGTTTGTTTTTGCATGACTGGCTGAATTTATCAATTTGTCACCAGCATTTCCTAAACACATGCACTGACTTGGAATATGAATGCAGTAAGTGCTACTTGTTGGGGTAATGTTGCTGACCACCAAACTCCCAGATTTCAAGGCTCAGCAGGGCAATGTTTCCTGTCCATGTTTATCAATCAAGACATGTACTCTATCTGGCTTCCTTTTATTCCCCAAATCCGTCATTAGTATTACCCTAACTCGAGCATTGGCTTGTCACTTGAATCAGTAAGTGCTACTTGTTGGGGCAGTTTTATTTGACAAAATCAACTGCATGATTTTCAAGAGATTCTTAGGGAAGAATCACTCTCAGATAACTTCAAATGGAGCCACTGGTGATTCTTGTGTTCATAAGTGCTTCTCTTTGGAGTTGTCTTGGATGTGAAAAGTGGACACGTCCGCACTGAGCTGGTTAGGTAAGCGCTACTTGTTAGGACGGTTTCAATGGCAAATAAGACAGACTGTAAATGAATACAGTACTATATTAAACCACATTCAGATCACCTCAAATGGAGACAGTGATGATTCTTGTGTTCATAAGTGCTTCTCTTTGGGGTTGTCTTGATTGTGACTTTGCAACAGATGTATCTCCAGCATTGAGAATGTGTGTTTGTTTTTGCATGACTGGCTGAATTTATCAATTTGTCACCAGCATTTCCTAAACACATGCACTGACTTGGAATATGAATGCAGTAAGTGCTACTTGTTGGGGTAATGTTGCTGACCACCAAACTCCCAGATTTCAAGGCTCAGCAGGGCAATGTTTCCTGTCCATGTTTATCAATCAAGACATGTACTCTATCTGGCTTCCTTTTATTCCCCAAATCCGTCATTAGTATTACCCTAACTCGAGCATTGGCTTGTCACTTGAATCAGTAAGTGCTACTTGTTGGGGCAGTTTTATTTGACAAAATCAACTGCATGATTTTCAAGAGATTCTTAGGGAAGAATCACTCTCAGATAACTTCAAATGGAGCCACTGGTGATTCTTGTGTTCATAAGTGCTTCTCTTTGGGGTTGTCTTGGATGTGAAAAGTGGACACGAGTTGTACATCAACCTATGATATTGTCTGACTCCATAACTAATACATTGGCAGGCATCTTGGGTTATATCTACTGGAATTGAATGCCATACAATTTGATGATCAATATTTCGATCTGGTCAGTATTGTTACCCTAACATAAACACTAACTTTGGTATAAATGCAGTAAGTGCTTTTTGTTGGGGTAGTTTTACTGACCTCTGCATGTTCAGGAAGTCTGAGATGCACTTAGAGAGAACCCTTAGATATAAAGATTGTTTTAAAGGAAAGAAAATGAAAATGAAAATGAATGAAAGTTTTACATAAATTGTTCTTAAAGTTGCTTTTATTTTTTGAAAACTTTGCAGCTGTTGGGGCAGTTTTATTTGACAAAATCAACTGCATGATTTTCAAGAGATTCTTAGGGAAGAATCACTCTCAGATAACTTCAAATGGAGCCACTGGTGATTCTTGTGTTCATAAGTGCTTCTCTTTGGGGTTGTCTTGGATGTAAAAAGTGGACACGTCCGCACTGAGCTGGTTAGGTAAGCGCTACTTGTTAGGACGGTTTCAATGGCAAATAAGACAGACTGTAAATGAATACAGTACTATATTAAACCACATTCAGATCACCTCAAATGGAGACAGTGATGATTCTTGTGTTCATAAGTGCTTCTCTTTGGGGTTGTCTTGATTGTGACTTTGCAACAGATGTATCTCCAGCATTGAGAATGTGTGTTTGTTTTTGCATGACTGGCTGAATTTATCAATTTGTCACCAGCATTTCCTAAACACATGCAGTGACTTGGAATATGAATGCAGTAAGTGCTACTTGTTGGGGTAATGTTGCTGACCACCAAACTCCCAGATTTCAAGGCTCAGCAGGGCAATGTTTCCTGTCCATGTTTATCAATCAAGACATGTACTCTATCTGGCTTCCTTTTATTCCCCAAATCCGTCATTAGTATTACCCTAACTCGAGCATTGGCTTGTCACTTGAATCAGTAAGTGCTACTTGTTGGGGCAGTTTTATTTGACAAAATCAACTGCATGATTTTCAAGAGATTCTTAGGGAAGAATCACTCTCAGATAACTTCAAATGGAGCCACTGGTGATTCTTGTGTTCATAAGTGCTTCTCTTTGGGGTTGTCTTGGATGTGAAAAGTGGACACGTCCGCACTGAGCTGGTTAGGTAAGCGCTACTTGTTAGGACGGTTTCAATGGCAAATAAGACAGACTGTAAATGAAGACAGTACTATATTAAACCACATTCAGATCACCTCAAATGGAGACAGTGATGATTCTTGTGTTCATAAGTGCTTCTCTTTGGGGTTGTCTTGATTGTGACTTTGCAACAGATGTATCTCCAGCATTGAGAATGTGTGTTTGTTTTTGCATGACTGGCTGAATTTATCAATTTGTCACCAGCATTTCCTAAACACATGCACTGACTTGGAATATGAATGCAGTAAGTGCTACTTGTTGGGGTAATGTTGCTGACCACCAAACTCCCAGATTTCAAGGCTCAGCAGGGCAATGTTTCCTGTCCATGTTTATCAATCAAGACATGTACTCTATCTGGCTTCCTTTTATTCCCCAAATCCGTCATTAGTATTACCCTAACTCGAGCATTGGCTTGTCACTTGAATCAGTAAGTGCTACTTGTTGGGGCAGTTTTATTTGACAAAATCAACTGCATGATTTTCAAGAGATTCTTAGGGAAGAATCACTCTCAGATAACTTCAAATGGAGCCACTGGTGATTCTTGTGTTCATAAGTGCTTCTCTTTGGGGTTGTCTTGGATGTGAAAAGTGGACACGTCCGCACTGAGCTGGTTACTTGTTGGGACGGTTTCAATGGCAAATAAGACAGACTGTAAATGAATACAGTACTATATTAAACCACATTCAGATCACCTCAAATGGAGACAGTGATGATTCTTGTGTTCATAAGTGCTTCTCTTTGGGGTTGTCTTGATGAAAAGTGAAAAGTGAAAAGTGGACACGAGTTGTACATCAACCTATGATATTGTCTGACTCCATAACTAATACATTGGCAGGCATCTTGGGTTATATCTACTGGAATTGAATGCCATACAATTTGATGATCAATATTTCGATCTGGTCAGTATTGTTACCCTAACATAAACACTAACTTTGGTATAAATGCAGTAAGTGCTTTTTGTTGGGGTAGTTTTACTGACCTCTGCATGTTCAGGAAGTCTGAGATGCACTTAGAGAGAACCCTTAGATATAAAGATTGTTTTAAAGGAAAGAAAATGAAAATGAAAATGAAAATGAAAATGAAAATGAAAATGAAAATGAAAATGAAAATGAATGAAAGTTTTACATAAATTGTTCTTAAAGTTGCTTTTATTTTTTGAAAACTTTGCAGCTGAAGGAGGCTTGGATCAGAATGACATAACACCCACTGATTAGCCCTCTGTGCATGCAAATTACTTGCATGTTGATGGCCTTTTCTCCAAGTACAGGTATTCCAATTGTCTATGACCAATTATCAAGACCATTGAAACCTGTTAAAAATGAAGGCGGACTTGGGTTGAAATGGCTGCCTTGAGAATAAAAGATGGCCAAATATGTGAACCAGTCACAACTTCTACTGCAACGGGGAATCAACACAGAACATGCCAGAAGAAAGAGCTGGAGAAGCGAACAAGCAATTGTGCATTTTGTGCCTGGGATATTGACCTGACTTGGGCATGTACTTGACTTTTAAATTAGGTAAGCGCTACTTGTTGGGACAGTTTCAATGGCAAATAAAACGGACTGTAAATGAATACAGTACTATATTAAACCACATTCAGATCACCTCAAATGGAGACAGTGATGATTCTTGTGTTCATAAGTGCTTCTCTTTGGGGTAGTCTTGATTGTGACTTTGCAACAGATGTATCTCCAGCATTGAGAATGTGTGTTTGTTTTTGCATGACTGGCTGAATTTATCAATTTGTCACCAGCATTTCCTAAACACATGCACTGACTTGGAATATGAATGCAGTAAGTGCTACTTGTTGGGGTAATGTTGCTGACCACCAAAATCCCAGATTTCAAGGCTCAGCAGGGCAATGTTTCCTGTCCATGTTTATCAATCAAGACATGTACTCTATCTGGCTTCCTTTTATTCCCCAAATCCGTCATTAGTATTACCCTAACTCGAGCATTGGCTTGTCACTTGAATCAGTAAGTGCTACTTGTTGGGGCAGTTTTATTTGACAAAATTAACTGCATGATTTTCAAGAGATTCTTAAGGAAGAATCACTCTCAGATAACTTCAAATGGAGCCACTGGTGATTCTTGTGTTCATAAGTGCTTCTCTTTGGGGTTGTCTTGGATGTGAAAAGTGGACACGTCCGCACTGAGCTGGTTAGGTAAGCGCTACTTGTTAGGACGGTTTCAATGGCAAATAAGACAGACTGTAAATGAATACAGTACTATATTAAACCACATTCAGATCACCTCAAATGGAGACAGTGATGATTCTTGTGTTCATAAGTGCTTCTCTTTGGGGTTGTCTTGATTGTGACTTTGCAACAGATGTATCTCCAGCATTGAGAATGTGTGTTTGTTTTTGCATGACTGGCTGAATTTATCAATTTGTCACCAGCATTTCCTAAACACATGCACTGACTTGGAATATGAATGCAGTAAGTGCTACTTGTTTGGGTAATGTTGCTGACCACCAAACTCCCAGATTTCAAGGCTCAGCAGGGCAATGTTTCCTGTCCATGTTTATCAATCAAGACATGTACTCTATCTGGCTTCCTTTTATTCCCCAAATCCGTCATTAGTATTACCCTAACTCGAGCATTGGCTTGTCACTTGAATCAGTAAGTGCTACTTGTTGGGGCAGTTTTATTTGACAAAATCAACTGCATGATTTTCAAGAGATTCTTAGGGAAGAATCACTCTCAGAAAACTTCAAATGGAGCCACTGGTGATTCTTGTGTTCATAAGTGCTTCTCTTTGGGGTTGTCTTGGATGTGAAAAGTGGACACGTCCGCACTGAGCTGGTTAGGTAAGCGCTACTTGTTAGGACGGTTTCAATGGCAAATAAGACAGACTGTAAATGAAGACAGTACTATATTAAACCACATTCAGATCACCTCAAATGGAGACAGTGATGATTCTTGTGTTCATAAGTGCTTCTCTTTGGGGTTGTCTTGATTGTGACTTTGCAACAGATGTATCTCCAGCATTGAGAATGTGTGTTTGTTTTTGCATGACTGGCTGAATTTATCAATTTGTCACCAGCATTTCCTAAACACATGCACTGACTTGGAATATGAATGCAGTAAGTGCTACTTGTTGGGGTAATGTTGCTGACCACCAAACTCCCAGATTTCAAGGCTCAGCAGGGCAATGTTTCCTGTCCATGTTTATCAATCAAGACATGTACTCTATCTGGCTTCCTTTTATTCCCCAAATCCGTCATTAGTATTACCCTAACTCGAGCATTGGCTTGTCACTTGAATCAGTAAGTGCTACTTGTTGGGGCAGTTTTATTTGACAAAATCAACTGCATGATTTTCAAGAGATTCTTAGGGAAGAATCACTCTCAGATAACTTCAAATGGAGCCACTGGTGATTCTTGTGTTCATAAGTGCTTCTCTTTGGAGTTGTCTTGGATGTGAAAAGTGGACACGTCCGCACTGAGCTGGTTAGGTAAGCGCTACTTGTTAGGACGGTTTCAATGGCAAATAAGACAGACTGTAAATGAATACAGTACTATATTAAACCACATTCAGATCACCTCAAATGGAGACAGTGATGATTCTTGTGTTCATAAGTGCTTCTCTTTGGGGTTGTCTTGATTGTGACTTTGCAACAGATGTATCTCCAGCATTGAGAATGTGTGTTTGTTTTTGCATGACTGGCTGAATTTATCAATTTGTCACCAGCATTTCCTAAACACATGCACTGACTTGGAATATGAATGCAGTAAGTGCTACTTGTTGGGGTAATGTTGCTGACCACCAAACTCCCAGATTTCAAGGCTCAGCAGGGCAATGTTTCCTGTCCATGTTTATCAATCAAGACATGTACTCTATCTGGCTTCCTTTTATTCCCCAAATCCGTCATTAGTATTACCCTAACTCGAGCATTGGCTTGTCACTTGAATCAGTAAGTGCTACTTGTTGGGGCAGTTTTATTTGACAAAATCAACTGCATGATTTTCAAGAGATTCTTAGGGAAGAATCACTCTCAGATAACTTCAAATGGAGCCACTGGTGATTCTTGTGTTCATAAGTGCTTCTCTTTGGGGTTGTCTTGGATGTGAAAAGTGGACACGAGTTGTACATCAACCTATGATATTGTCTGACTCCATAACTAATACATTGGCAGGCATCTTGGGTTATATCTACTGGAATTGAATGCCATACAATTTGATGATCAATATTTCGATCTGGTCAGTATTGTTACCCTAACATAAACACTAACTTTGGTATAAATGCAGTAAGTGCTTTTTGTTGGGGTAGTTTTACTGACCTCTGCATGTTCAGGAAGTCTGAGATGCACTTAGAGAGAACCCTTAGATATAAAGATTGTTTTAAAGGAAAGAAAATGAAAATGAAAATGAATGAAAGTTTTACATAAATTGTTCTTAAAGTTGCTTTTATTTTTTGAAAACTTTGCAGCTGAAGGAGGCTTGGATCAGAATGACATAACACCCACTGATTAGCCCTCTGTGCATGCAAATTACTTGCATGTTGATGGCCTTTTCTCCAAGTACAGGTATTCCAATTGGCTATGACCAATTATCAAGACCATTGAAACCTGTTAAAAATGAAGGCGGACTTGGACTGAAATGGCTGCCTTGAGAATAAAAGATGGCCAAATATGTGAACCAGTCACAACTTCTACTGCAACGGGGAATCAACACAGAACATGCCAGAAGAAAGAGCTGGAGAAGCTAACAAGCAATTGTGCATTTTGTGCCTGGGATATTGACCTGACTTGGGCATGTACTTGACTTTTAAATTAGGTAAGCGCTACTTGTTGGGACAGTTTCAATGGCAAATAAAACGGACTGTAAATGAATACAGTACTATATTAAACCACATTCAGATCACCTCAAATGGAGACAGTGATGATTCTTGTGTTCATAAGTGCTTCTCTTTGGGCTAGTCTTGATTGTGACTTTGCAACAGATGTATCTCCAGCATTGAGAATGTGTGTTTGTTTTTGCATGACTGGCTGAATTTATCAATTTGTCACCAGCATTTCCTAAACACATGCACTGACTTGGAATATGAATGCAGTAAGTGCTACTTGTTGGGGTAATGTTGCTGACCACCAAAATCCCAGATTTCAAGGCTCAGCAGGGCAATGTTTCCTGTCCATGTTTATCAATCAAGACATGTACTCTATCTGGCTTCCTTTTATTCCCCAAATCCGTCATTAGTATTACCCTAACTCGAGCATTGGCTTGTCACTTGAATCAGTAAGTGCTACTTGTTGGGGCAGTTTTATTTGACAAAATCAACTGCATGATTTTCAAGAGATTCTTAGGGAAGAATCACTCTCAGAAAACTTCAAATGGAGCCACTGGTGATTCTTGTGTTCATAAGTGCTTCTCTTTGGGGTTGTCTTGGATGTGAAAAGTGGACACGTCCGCACTGAGCTGGTTAGGTAAGCGCTACTTGTTAGGACGGTTTCAATGGCAAATAAGACAGACTGTAAATGAAGACAGTACTATATTAAACCACATTCAGATCACCTCAAATGGAGACAGTGATGATTCTTGTGTTCATAAGTGCTTCTCTTTGGGGTTGTCTTGATTGTGACTTTGCAACAGATGTATCTCCAGCATTGAGAATGTGTGTTTGTTTTTGCATGACTGGCTGAATTTATCAATTTGTCACCAGCATTTCCTAAACACATGCACTGACTTGGAATATGAATGCAGTAAGTGCTACTTGTTGGGGTAATGTTGCTGACCACCAAACTCCCAGATTTCAAGGCTCAGCAGGGCAATGTTTCCTGTCCATGTTTATCAATCAAGACATGTACTCTATCTGGCTTCCTTTTATTCCCCAAATCCGTCATTAGTATTACCCTAACTCGAGCATTGGCTTGTCACTTGAATCAGTAAGTGCTACTTGTTGGGGCAGTTTTATTTGACAAAATCAACTGCATGATTTTCAAGAGATTCTTAGGGAAGAATCACTCTCAGATAACTTCAAATGGAGCCACTGGTGATTCTTGTGTTCATAAGTGCTTCTCTTTGGGGTTGTCTTGGATGTGAAAAGTGGACACGTCCGCACTGAGCTGGTTAGGTAAGCGCTACTTGTTAGGACGGTTTCAATGGCAAATAAGACAGACTGTAAATGAATACAGTACTATATTAAACCACATTCAGATCACCTCAAATGGAGACAGTGATGATTCTTGTGTTCATAAGTGCTTCTCTTTGGGGTTGTCTTGATTGTGACTTTGCAACAGATGTATCTCCAGCATTGAGAATGTGTGTTTGTTTTTGCATGACTGGCTGAATTTATCAATTTGTCACCAGCATTTCCTAAACACATGCACTGACTTGGAATATGAATGCAGTAAGTGCTACTTGTTGGGGTAATGTTGCTGACCACCAAACTCCCAGATTTCAAGGCTCAGCAGGGCAATGTTTCCTGTCCATGTTTATCAATCAAGACATGTACTCTATCTGGCTTCCTTTTATTCCCCAAATCCGTCATTAGTATTACCCTAACTCGAGCATTGGCTTGTCACTTGAATCAGTAAGTGCTACTTGTTGGGGCAGTTTTATTTGACAAAATCAACTGCATGATTTTCAAGAGATTCTTAGGGAAGAATCACTCTCAGATAACTTCAAATGGAGCCACTGGTGATTCTTGTGTTCATAAGTGCTTCTCTTTGGGGTTGTCTTGGATGTGAAAAGTGGACACGAGTTGTACATCAACCTATGATATTGTCTGACTCCATAACTAATACATTGGCAGGCATCTTGGGTTATATCTACTGGAATTGAATGCCATACAATTTGATGATCAATATTTCGATCTGGTCAGTATTGTTACCCTAACATAAACACTAACTTTGGTATAAATGCAGTAAGTGCTTTTTGTTGGGGTAGTTTTACTGACCTCTGCATGTTCAGGAAGTCTGAGATGCACTTAGAGAGAACCCTTAGATATAAAGATTGTTTTAAAGGAAAGAAAATGAAAATGAAAATGAATGAAAGTTTTACATAAATTGTTCTTAAAGTTGCTTTTATTTTTTGAAAACTTTGCAGCTGAAGGAGGCTTGGATCAGAATGACATAACACCCACTGATTAGCCCTCTGTGCATGCAAATTACTTGCATGTTGATGGCCTTTTCTCCAAGTACAGGTATTCCAATTGTCTATGACCAATTATCAAGACCATTGAAACCTGTTAAAAATGAAGGCGGACTTGGGTTGAAATGGCTGCCTTGAGAATAAAAGATGGCCAAATATGTGAACCAGTCACAACTTCTACTGCAACGGGGAATCAACACAGAACATGCCAGAAGAAAGAGCTGGAGAAGCGAACAAGCAATTGTGCATTTTGTGCTTGGGATATTGACCTGACTTGGGCATGTACTTGACTTTTAAATTAGGTAAGCGCTACTTGTTGGGACCGTTTCAATGGCAAATAAAACGGATTGTAAATGAATACAGTGCTATATTAAACCACATTCAGATCACCTCAAATGGAGACAGTGATGATTCTTGTGTTCATAAGTGCTTCTCTTTGGGGTAGTCTTGATTGTGACTTTGCAACAGATGTATCTCCAGCATTGAGAATGTGTGTTTGTTTTTGCATGACTGGCTGAATTTATCAATTTGTCACCAGCATTTCCTAAACACATGCACTGACTTGGAATATGAATGCAGTAAGTGCTACTTGTTGGGGTAATGTTGCTGACCACCAAACTCCCAGATTTCAAGGCTCAGCAGGGCAATGTTTCCTGTCCATGTTTATCAATCAAGACATGTACTCTATCTGGCTTCCTTTTATTCCCCAAATCCGTCATTAGTATTACCCTAACTCGAGCATTGGCTTGTCACTTGAATCAGTAAGTGCTACTTGTTGGGGCAGTTTTATTTGACAAAATCAACTGCATGATTTTCAAGAGATTCTTAGGGAAGAATCACTCTCAGATAACTTCAAATGGAGCCACTGGTGATTCTTGTGTTCATAAGTGCTTCTCTTTGGGGTTGTCTTGGATGTGAAAAGTGGACACGTCCGCACTGAGCTGGTTAGGTAAGTGCTACTTGTTGGGACGGTTTCAATGGCAAATAAGACAGACTGTAAATGAATACAGTACTATATTAAACCACATTCAGATCACCTCAAATGGAGACAGTGATGATTCTTGTGTTCATAAGTGCTTCTCTTTGGGGTAGTCTTGATTGTGACTTTGCAACAGATGTATCTCCAGCATTGAGAATGTGTGTTTGTTTTTGCATGACTGGCTGAATTTATCAATTTGTCACCAGCATTTCCTAAACACATGCACTGACTTGGAATATGAATGCAGTAAGTGCTACTTGTTGGGGTAATGTTGCTGACCACCAAACTCCCAGATTTCAAGGCTCAGCAGGGCAATGTTTCCTGTCCATGTTTATCAATCAAGACATGTACTCTATCTGGCTTCCTTTTATTCCCCAAATCCGTCATTAGTATTACCCTAACTTGAGCATTGGCTTGTCACTTGAATCAGTAAGTGCTACTTGTTGGGGCAGTTTTATTTGACAAAATCAACTGCATGATTTTCAAGAGATTCTTAGGGAAGAATCACTCTCAGATAACTTCAAATGGAGCCACTGGTGATTCTTGTGTTCATAAGTGCTTCTCTTTGGGGTTGTCTTGGATGTGAAAAGTGGACACGAGTTGTACATCAACCTATGATATTGTCTGACTCCATAACTAATACATTGGCAGGCATCTTGGGTTATATCTACTGGAATTGAATGCCATACAATTTGATGATCAATATTTTGATCTGGTCAGTATTGTTACCCTAACATAAACACTAACTTTGGTATAAATGCAGTAAGTGCTTTCTGTTGGGGTAGTTTTACTGAACTCTGCATGTTCAGGAAGTCTGAGATGCACTTAGAGAGAACCCTTAGATATAAAGATTGTTTTAAAGTAAAGAAGATGAAAATGAAAATGAAAATGAAAATGAAAATGAAAATGAAAATGAATGAAAGTTTTACATAAATTGTTCTTAAAGTTGCTTTTATTTTTTGAAAACTTTGCAGCTGAAGGAGGCTTGGATCAGAATGACATAACACCCACTGATTAGCCCTCTGTGCATGCAAATTACTTGCATGTTGATGGCCTTTTCTCCAAGTACAGGTATTCCAATTGTCTATGACCAATTATCAAGACCATTGAAACCTGTTAAAAATGAAGGCGGACTTGGGTTGAAATGGCTGCCTTGAGAATAAAAGATGGCCAAATATGTGAACCAGTCACAACTTCTACTGCAACGGGGAATCAACACAGAACATGCCAGAAGAAAGAGCTGGAGAAGCGAACAAGCAATTGTGCATTTTGTGCCTGGGATATTGACCTGACTTGGGCATGTACTTGACTTTTAAATTAGGTAAGCGCTACTTGTTGGGACAGTTTCAATGGCAAATAAAACGGACTGTAAATGAATACAGTACTATATTAAACCACATTCAGATCACCTCAAATGGAGACAGTGATGATTCTTGTGTTCATAAGTGCTTCTCTTTGGGGTAGTCTTGATTGTGACTTTGCAACAGATGTATCTCCAGCATTGAGAATGTGTGTTTGTTTTTGCATGACTGGCTGAATTTATCAATTTGTCACCAGCATTTCCTAAACACATGCACTGACTTGGAATATGAATGCAGTAAGTGCTACTTGTTGGGGTAATGTTGCTGACCACCAAAATCCCAGATTTCAAGGCTCAGCAGGGCAATGTTTCCTGTCCATGTTTATCAATCAAGACATGTACTCTATCTGGCTTCCTTTTATTCCCCAAATCCGTCATTAGTATTACCCTAACTCGAGCATTGGCTTGTCACTTGAATCAGTAAGTGCTACTTGTTGGGGCAGTTTTATTTGACAAAATCAACTGCATGATTTTCAAGAGATTCTTAGGGAAGAATCACTCTCAGAAAACTTCAAATGGAGCCACTGGTGATTCTTGTGTTCATAAGTGCTTCTCTTTGGGGTTGTCTTGGATGTGAAAAGTGGACACGTCCGCACTGAGCTGGTTAGGTAAGCGCTACTTGTTAGGACGGTTTCAATGGCAAATAAGACAGACTGTAAATGAAGACAGTACTATATTAAACCACATTCAGATCACCTCAAATGGAGACAGTGATGATTCTTGTGTTCATAAGTGCTTCTCTTTGGGGTTGTCTTGATTGTGACTTTGCAACAGATGTATCTCCAGCATTGAGAATGTGTGTTTGTTTTTGCATGACTGGCTGAATTTATCAATTTGTCACCAGCATTTCCTAAACACATGCACTGACTTGGAATATGAATGCAGTAAGTGCTACTTGTTGGGGTAATGTTGCTGACCACCAAACTCCCAGATTTCAAGGCTCAGCAGGGCAATGTTTCCTGTCCATGTTTATCAATCAAGACATGTACTCTATCTGGCTTCCTTTTATTCCCCAAATCCGTCATTAGTATTACCCTAACTTGAGCATTGGCTTGTCACTTGAATCAGTAAGTGCTACTTGTTGGGGCAGTTTTATTTGACAAAATCAACTGCATGATTTTCAAGAGATTCTTAGGGAAGAATCACTCTCAGAAAACTTCAAATGGAGCCACTGGTGATTCTTGTGTTCATAAGTGCTTCTCTTTGGGGTTGTCTTGGATGTGAAAAGTGGACACGTCCGCACTGAGCTGGTTAGGTAAGCGCTACTTGTTAGGACGGTTTCAATGGCAAATAAGACAGACTGTAAATGAAGACAGTACTATATTAAACCACATTCAGATCACCTCAAATGGAGACAGTGATGATTCTTGTGTTCATAAGTGCTTCTCTTTGGGGTTGTCTTGATTGTGACTTTGCAACAGATGTATCTCCAGCATTGAGAATGTGTGTTTGTTTTTGCATGACTGGCTGAATTTATCAATTTGTCACCAGCATTTCCTAAACACATGCACTGACTTGGAATATGAATGCAGTAAGTGCTACTTGTTTGGGTAATGTTGCTGACCACCAAACTCCCAGATTTCAAGGCTCAGCAGGGCAATGTTTCCTGTCCATGTTTATCAATCAAGACATGTACTCTATCTGGCTTCCTTTTATTCCCCAAATCCGTCATTAGTATTACCCTAACTCGAGCATTGGCTTGTCACTTGAATCAGTAAGTGCTACTTGTTGGGGCAGTTTTATTTGACAAAATCAACTGCATGATTTTCAAGAGATTCTTAGGGAAGAATCACTCTCAGAAAACTTCAAATGGAGCCACTGGTGATTCTTGTGTTCATAAGTGCTTCTCTTTGGGGTTGTCTTGGATGTGAAAAGTGGACACGTCCGCACTGAGCTGGTTAGGTAAGCGCTACTTGTTAGGACGGTTTCAATGGCAAATAAGACAGACTGTAAATGAAGACAGTACTATATTAAACCACATTCAGATCACCTCAAATGGAGACAGTGATGATTCTTGTGTTCATAAGTGCTTCTCTTTGGGGTTGTCTTGATTGTGACTTTGCAACAGATGTATCTCCAGCATTGAGAATGTGTGTTTGTTTTTGCATGACTGGCTGAATTTATCAATTTGTCACCAGCATTTCCTAAACACATGCACTGACTTGGAATATGAATGCAGTAAGTGCTACTTGTTGGGGTAATGTTGCTGACCACCAAACTCCCAGATTTCAAGGCTCAGCAGGGCAATGTTTCCTGTCCATGTTTATCAATCAAGACATGTACTCTATCTGGCTTCCTTTTATTCCCCAAATCCGTCATTAGTATTACCCTAACTTGAGCATTGGCTTGTCACTTGAATCAGTAAGTGCTACTTGTTGGGGCAGTTTTATTTGACAAAATCAACTGCATGATTTTCAAGAGATTCTTAGGGAAGAATCACTCTCAGAAAACTTCAAATGGAGCCACTGGTGATTCTTGTGTTCATAAGTGCTTCTCTTTGGGGTTGTCTTGGATGTGAAAAGTGGACACGTCCGCACTGAGCTGGTTAGGTAAGCGCTACTTGTTAGGACGGTTTCAATGGCAAATAAGACAGACTGTAAATGAAGACAGTACTATATTAAACCACATTCAGATCACCTCAAATGGAGACAGTGATGATTCTTGTGTTCATAAGTGCTTCTCTTTGGGGTTGTCTTGATTGTGACTTTGCAACAGATGTATCTCCAGCATTGAGAATGTGTGTTTGTTTTTGCATGACTGGCTGAATTTATCAATTTGTCACCAGCATTTCCTAAACACATGCACTGACTTGGAATATGAATGCAGTAAGTGCTACTTGTTGGGGTAATGTTGCTGACCACCAAACTCCCAGATTTCAAGGCTCAGCAGGGCAATGTTTCCTGTCCATGTTTATCAATCAAGACATGTACTCTATCTGGCTTCCTTTTATTCCCCAAATCCGTCATTAGTATTACCCTAACTTGAGCATTGGCTTGTCACTTGAATCAGTAAGTGCTACTTGTTGGGGCAGTTTTATTTGACAAAATCAACTGCATGATTTTCAAGAGATTCTTAGGGAAGAATCACTCTCAGATAACTTCAAATGGAGCCACTGGTGATTCTTGTGTTCATAAGTGCTTCTCTTTGGGGTTGTCTTGGATGTGAAAAGTGGACACGAGTTGTACATCAACCTATGATATTGTCTGACTCCATAACTAATACATTGGCAGGCATCTTGGGTTATATCTACTGGAATTGAATGCCATACAATTTGATGATCAATATTTCGATCTGGTCAGTATTGTTACCCTAACATAAACACTAACTTTGGTATAAATGCAGTAAGTGCTTTTTGTTGGGGTAGTTTTACTGACCTCTGCATGTTCAGGAAGTCTGAGATGCACTTAGAGAGAACCCTTAGATATAAAGATTGTTTTAAAGGAAAGAAAATGAAATGAAAATGAAAATGAAAATGAAAATGAAAATGAAAATGAATGAAAGTTTTACATAAATTGTTCTTAAAGTTGCTTTTATTTTTTGCAGCTGAAGGAGGCTTGGATCAGAATGACATAACACCCACTGATTAGCCCTCTGTGCATGCAAATTACTTGCATGTTGATGGCCTTTTCTCCAAGTACAGGTATTCCAATTGGCTATGACCAATTATCAAGACCATTGAAACCTGTTAAAAATGAAGGCGGACTTGGACTGAAATGGCTGCCTTGAGAATAAAAGATGGCCAAATATGTGAACCAGTCACAACTTCTACTGCAACGGGGAATCAACACAGAACATGCCAGAAGAAAGAGCTGGAGAAGCTAACAAGCAATTGTGCATTTTGTGCCTGGGATATTGACCTGACTTGGGCATGTACTTGACTTTTAAATTAGGTAAGCGCTACTTGTTGGGACAGTGTCAATGGCAAATAAAACGGACTGTAAATGAATACAGTACTATATTAAACCACATTCAGATCACCTCAAATGGAGACAGTGATGATTCTTGTGTTCATAAGTGCTTCTCTTTGGGGTAGTCTTGATTGTGACTTTGCAACAGATGTATCTCCAGCATTGAGAATGTGTGTTTGTTTTTGCATGACTGGCTGAATTTATCAATTTGTCACCAGCATTTCCTAAACACATGCACTGACTTGGAATATGAATGCAGTAAGTGCTACTTGTTGGGGTAATGTTGCTGACCACCAAACTCCCAGATTTCAAGGCTCAGCAGGGCAATGTTTCCTGTCCATGTTTATCAATCAAGACATGTACTCTATCTGGCTTCCTTTTATTCCCCAAATCCGTCATTAGTATTACCCTAACTCGAGCATTGGCTTGTCACTTGAATCAGTAAGTGCTACTTGTTGGGGCAGTTTTATTTGACAAAATCAACTGCATGATTTTCAAGAGATTCTTAGGGAAGAATCACTCTCAGAAAACTTCAAATGGAGCCACTGGTGATTCTTGTGTTCATAAGTGCTTCTCTTTGGGGTTGTCTTGGATGTGAAAAGTGGACACGTCCGCACTGAGCTGGTTAGGTAAGCGCTACTTGTTAGGACGGTTTCAATGGCAAATAAGACAGACTGTAAATGAAGACAGTACTATATTAAACCACATTCAGATCACCTCAAATGGAGACAGTGATGATTCTTGTGTTCATAAGTGCTTCTCTTTGGGGTTGTCTTGATTGTGACTTTGCAACAGATGTATCTCCAGCATTGAGAATGTGTGTTTGTTTTTGCATGACTGGCTGAATTTATCAATTTGTCACCAGCATTTCCTAAACACATGCACTGACTTGGAATATGAATGCAGTAAGTGCTACTTGTTGGGGTAATGTTGCTGACCACCAAACTCCCAGATTTCAAGGCTCAGCAGGGCAATGTTTCCTGTCCATGTTTATCAATCAAGACATGTACTCTATCTGGCTTCCTTTTATTCCCCAAATCCGTCATTAGTATTACCCTAACTCGAGCATTGGCTTGTCACTTGAATCAGTAAGTGCTACTTGTTGGGGCAGTTTTATTTGACAAAATCAACTGCATGATTTTCAAGAGATTCTTAGGGAAGAATCACTCTCAGATAACTTCAAATGGAGCCACTGGTGATTCTTGTGTTCATAAGTGCTTCTCTTTGGGGTTGTCTTGGATGTGAAAAGTGGACACGTCCGCACTGAGCTGGTTAGGTAAGCGCTACTTGTTAGGACGGTTTCAATGGCAAATAAGACAGACTGTAAATGAATACAGTACTATATTAAACCACATTCAGATCACCTCAAATGGAGACAGTGATGATTCTTGTGTTCATAAGTGCTTCTCTTTGGGGTTGTCTTGATTGTGACTTTGCAACAGATGTATCTCCAGCATTGAGAATGTGTGTTTGTTTTTGCATGACTGGCTGAATTTATCAATTTGTCACCAGCATTTCCTAAACACATGCACTGACTTGGAATATGAATGCAGTAAGTGCTACTTGTTGGGGTAATGTTGCTGACCACCAAACTCCCAGATTTCAAGGCTCAGCAGGGCAATGTTTCCTGTCCATGTTTATCAATCAAGACATGTACTCTATCTGGCTTCCTTTTATTCCCCAAATCCGTCATTAGTATTACCCTAACTCGAGCATTGGCTTGTCACTTGAATCAGTAAGTGCTACTTGTTGGGGCAGTTTTATTTGACAAAATCAACTGCATGATTTTCAAGAGATTCTTAGGGAAGAATCACTCTCAGATAACTTCAAATGGAGCCACTGGTGATTCTTGTGTTCATAAGTGCTTCTCTTTGGGGTTGTCTTGGATGTGAAAAGTGGACACGAGTTGTACATCAACCTATGATATTGTCTGACTCCATAACTAATACATTGGCAGGCATCTTGGGTTATATCTACTGGAATTGAATGCCATACAATTTGATGATCAATATTTCGATCTGGTCAGTATTGTTACCCTAACATAAACACTAACTTTGGTATAAATGCAGTAAGTGCTTTTTGTTGGGGTAGTTTTACTGACCTCTGCATGTTCAGGAAGTCTGAGATGCACTTAGAGAGAACCCTTAGATATAAAGATTGTTTTAAAGGAAAGAAAATGAAAATGAAAATGAATGAAAGTTTTACATAAATTGTTCTTAAAGTTGCTTTTATTTTTTGAAAACTTTGCAGCTGAAGGAGGCTTGGATCAGAATGACATAACACCCACTGATTAGCCCTCTGTGCATGCAAATTACTTGCATGTTGATGGCCTTTTCTCCAAGTACAGGTATTCCAATTGTCTATGACCAATTATCAAGACCATTGAAACCTGTTAAAAATGAAGGCGGACTTGGGTTGAAATGGCTGCCTTGAGAATAAAAGATGGCCAAATATGTGAACCAGTCACAACTTCTACTGCAACGGGGAATCAACACAGAACATGCCAGAAGAAAGAGCTGGAGAAGCGAACAAGCAATTGTGCATTTTGTGCTTGGGATATTGACCTGACTTGGGCATGTACTTGACTTTTAAATTAGGTAAGCGCTACTTGTTGGGACCGTTTCAATGGCAAATAAAACGGACTGTAAATGAATACAGTGCTATATTAAACCACATTCAGATCACCTCAAATGGAGACAGTGATGATTCTTGTGTTCATAAGTGCTTCTCTTTGGGGTAGTCTTGATTGTGACTTTGCAACAGATGTATCTCCAGCATTGAGAATGTGTGTTTGTTTTTGCATGACTGGCTGAATTTATCAATTTGTCACCAGCATTTCCTAAACACATGCACTGACTTGGAATATGAATGCAGTAAGTGCTACTTGTTGGGGTAATGTTGCTGACCACCAAACTCCCAGATTTCAAGGCTCAGCAGGGCAATGTTTCCTGTCCATGTTTATCAATCAAGACATGTACTCTATCTGGCTTCCTTTTATTCCCCAAATCCGTCATTAGTATTACCCTAACTCGAGCATTGGCTTGTCACTTGAATCAGTAAGTGCTACTTGTTGGGGCAGTTTTATTTGACAAAATCAACTGCATGATTTTCAAGAGATTCTTAGGGAAGAATCACTCTCAGATAACTTCAAATGGAGCCACTGGTGATTCTTGTGTTCATAAGTGCTTCTCTTTGGGGTTGTCTTGGATGTGAAAAGTGGACACGTCCGCACTGAGCTGGTTAGGTAAGTGCTACTTGTTGGGACGGTTTCAATGGCAAATAAGACAGACTGTAAATGAATACAGTACTATATTAAACCACATTCAGATCACCTCAAATGGAGACAGTGATGATTCTTGTGTTCATAAGTGCTTCTCTTTGGGGTAGTCTTGATTGTGACTTTGCAACAGATGTATCTCCAGCATTGAGAATGTGTGTTTGTTTTTGCATGACTGGCTGAATTTATCAATTTGTCACCAGCATTTCCTAAACACATGCACTGACTTGGAATATGAATGCAGTAAGTGCTACTTGTTGGGGTAATGTTGCTGACCACCAAACTCCCAGATTTCAAGGCTCAGCAGGGCAATGTTTCCTGTCCATGTTTATCAATCAAGACATGTACTCTATCTGGCTTCCTTTTATTCCCCAAATCCGTCATTAGTATTACCCTAACTTGAGCATTGGCTTGTCACTTGAATCAGTAAGTGCTACTTGTTGGGGCAGTTTTATTTGACAAAATCAACTGCATGATTTTCAAGAGATTCTTAGGGAAGAATCACTCTCAGATAACTTCAAATGGAGCCACTGGTGATTCTTGTGTTCATAAGTGCTTCTCTTTGGGGTTGTCTTGGATGTGAAAAGTGGACACGAGTTGTACATCAACCTATGATATTGTCTGACTCCATAACTAATACATTGGCAGGCATCTTGGGTTATATCTACTGGAATTGAATGCCATACAATTTGATGATCAATATTTTGATCTGGTCAGTATTGTTACCCTAACATAAACACTAACTTTGGTATAAATGCAGTAAGTGCTTTCTGTTGGGGTAGTTTTACTGAACTCTGCATGTTCAGGAAGTCTGAGATGCACTTAGAGAGAACCCTTAGATATAAAGATTGTTTTAAAGTAAAGAAGATGAAAATGAAAATGAAAATGAAAATGAAAATGAAAATGAAAATGAAAATGAAAATGAATGAAAGTTTTACATAAATTGTTCTTAAAGTTGCTTTTATTTTTTGAAAACTTTGCAGCTGAAGGAGGCTTGGATCAGAATGACATAACACCCACTGATTAGCCCTCTGTGCATGCAAATTACTTGCATGTTGATGGCCTTTTCTCCAAGTACAGGTATTCCAATTGTCTATGACCAATTATCAAGACCATTGAAACCTGTTAAAAATGAAGGCGGACTTGGGTTGAAATGGCTGCCTTGAGAATAAAAGATGGCCAAATATGTGAACCAGTCACAACTTCTACTGCAACGGGGAATCAACACAGAACATGCCAGAAGAAAGAGCTGGAGAAGCGAACAAGCAATTGTGCATTTTGTGCCTGGGATATTGACCTGACTTGGGCATGTACTTGACTTTTAAATTAGGTAAGCGCTACTTGTTGGGACAGTTTCAATGGCAAATAAAACGGACTGTAAATGAATACAGTACTATATTAAACCACATTCAGATCACCTCAAATGGAGACAGTGATGATTCTTGTGTTCATAAGTGCTTCTCTTTGGGGTTGTCTTGATTGTGACTTTGCAACAGATGTATCTCCAGCATTGAGAATGTGTGTTTGTTTTTGCATGACTGGCTGAATTTATCAATTTGTCACCAGCATTTCCTAAACACATGCACTGACTTGGAATATGAATGCAGTAAGTGCTACTTGTTGGGGTAATGTTGCTGACCACCAAACTCCCAGATTTCAAGGCTCAGCAGGGCAATGTTTCCTGTCCATGTTTATCAATCAAGACATGTACTCTATCTGGCTTCCTTTTATTCCCCAAATCCGTCATTAGTATTACCCTAACTCGAGCATTGGCTTGTCACTTGAATCAGTAAGTGCTACTTGTTGGGGCAGTTTTATTTGACAAAATCAACTGCATGATTTTCAAGAGATTCTTAGGGAAGAATCACTCTCAGATAACTTCAAATGGAGCCACTGGTGATTCTTGTGTTCATAAGTGCTTCTCTTTGGGGTTGTCTTGGATGTGAAAAGTGGACACGTCCGCACTGAGCTGGTTAGGTAAGCGCTACTTGTTAGGACGGTTTCAATGGCAAATAAGACAGACTGTAAATGAATACAGTACTATATTAAACCACATTCAGATCACCTCAAATGGAGACAGTGATGATTCTTGTGTTCATAAGTGCTTCTCTTTGGGGTTGTCTTGATTGTGACTTTGCAACAGATGTATCTCCAGCATTGAGAATGTGTGTTTGTTTTTGCATGACTGGCTGAATTTATCAATTTGTCACCAGCATTTCCTAAACACATGCACTGACTTGGAATATGAATGCAGTAAGTGCTACTTGTTGGGGTAATGTTGCTGACCACCAAACTCCCAGATTTCAAGGCTCAGCAGGGCAATGTTTCCTGTCCATGTTTATCAATCAAGACATGTACTCTATCTGGCTTCCTTTTATTCCCCAAATCCGTCATTAGTATTACCCTAACTCGAGCATTGGCTTGTCACTTGAATCAGTAAGTGCTACTTGTTGGGGCAGTTTTATTTGACAAAATCAACTGCATGATTTTCAAGAGATTCTTAGGGAAGAATCACTCTCAGATAACTTCAAATGGAGCCACTGGTGATTCTTGTGTTCATAAGTGCTTCTCTTTGGGGTTGTCTTGGATGTGAAAAGTGGACACGTCCGCACTGAGCTGGTTAGGTAAGCGCTACTTGTTAGGACGGTTTCAATGGCAAATAAGACAGACTGTAAATGAAGACAGTACTATATTAAACCACATTCAGATCACCTCAAATGGAGACAGTGATGATTCTTGTGTTCATAAGTGCTTCTCTTTGGGGTTGTCTTGATTGTGACTTTGCAACAGATGTATCTCCAGCATTGAGAATGTGTGTTTGTTTTTGCATGACTGGCTGAATTTATCAATTTGTCACCAGCATTTCCTAAACACATGCACTGACTTGGAATATGAATGCAGTAAGTGCTACTTGTTGGGGTAATGTTGCTGACCACCAAACTCCCAGATTTCAAGGCTCAGCAGGGCAATGTTTCCTGTCCATGTTTATCAATCAAGACATGTACTCTATCTGGCTTCCTTTTATTCCCCAAATCCGTCATTAGTATTACCCTAACTCGAGCATTGGCTTGTCACTTGAATCAGTAAGTGCTACTTGTTGGGGCAGTTTTATTTGACAAAATCAACTGCATGATTTTCAAGAGATTCTTAGGGAAGAATCACTCTCAGATAACTTCAAATGGAGCCACTGGTGATTCTTGTGTTCATAAGTGCTTCTCTTTGGGGTTGTCTTGGATGTGAAAAGTGGACACGAGTTGTACATCAACCTATGATATTGTCTGACTCCATAACTAATACATTGGCAGGCATCTTGGGTTATATCTACTGGAATTGAATGCCATACAATTTGATGATCAATATTTCGATCTGGTCAGTATTGTTACCCTAACATAAACACTAACTTTGGTATAAATGCAGTAAGTGCTTTTTGTTGGGGTAGTTTTACTGACCTCTGCATGTTCAGGAAGTCTGAGATGCACTTAGAGAGAACCCTTAGATATAAAGATTGTTTTAAAGGAAAGAAAATGAAAATGAAAATGAATGAAAGTTTTACATAAATTGTTCTTAAAGTTGCTTTTATTTTTTGAAAACTTTGCAGCTGAAGGAGGCTTGGATCAGAATGACATAACACCCACTGATTAGCCCTCTGTGCATGCAAATTACTTGCATGTTGATGGCCTTTTCTCCAAGTACAGGTATTCCAATTGTCTATGACCAATTATCAAGACCATTGAAACCTGTTAAAAATGAAGGCGGACTTGGGTTGAAATGGCTGCCTTGAGAATAAAAGATGGCCAAATATGTGAACCAGTCACAACTTCTACTGCAACGGGGAATCAACACAGAACATGCCAGAAGAAAGAGCTGGAGAAGCGAACAAGCAATTGTGCATTTTGTGCTTGGGATATTGACCTGACTTGGGCATGTACTTGACTTTTAAATTAGGTAAGCGCTACTTGTTGGGACAGTTTCAATGGCAAATAAAACGGACTGTAAATGAATACAGTACTATATTAAACCACATTCAGATCACCTCAAATGGAGACAGTGATGATTCTTGTGTTCATAAGTGCTTCTCTTTGGGGTAGTCTTGATTGTGACTTTGCAACAGATGTATCTCCAGCATTGAGAATGTGTGTTTGTTTTTGCATGACTGGCTGAATTTATCAATTTGTCACCAGCATTTCCTAAACACATGCACTGACTTGGAATATGAATGCAGTAAGTGCTACTTGTTGGGGTAATGTTGCTGACCACCAAACTCCCAGATTTCAAGGCTCAGCAGGGCAATGTTTCCTGTCCATGTTTATCAATCAAGACATGTACTCTATCTGGCTTCCTTTTATTCCCCAAATCCGTCATTAGTATTACCCTAACTCGAGCATTGGCTTGTCACTTGAATCAGTAAGTGCTACTTGTTGGGGCAGTTTTATTTGACAAAATCAACTGCATGATTTTCAAGAGATTCTTAGGGAAGAATCACTCTCAGAAAACTTCAAATGGAGCCACTGGTGATTCTTGTGTTCATAAGTGCTTCTCTTTGGGGTTGTCTTGGATGTGAAAAGTGGACACGTCCGCACTGAGCTGGTTAGGTAAGCGCTACTTGTTAGGACGGTTTCAATGGCAAATAAGACAGACTGTAAATGAAGACAGTACTATATTAAACCACATTCAGATCACCTCAAATGGAGACAGTGATGATTCTTGTGTTCATAAGTGCTTCTCTTTGGGGTTGTCTTGATTGTGACTTTGCAACAGATGTATCTCCAGCATTGAGAATGTGTGTTTGTTTTTGCATGACTGGCTGAATTTATCAATTTGTCACCAGCATTTCCTAAACACATGCACTGACTTGGAATATGAATGCAGTAAGTGCTACTTGTTGGGGTAATGTTGCTGACCACCAAACTCCCAGATTTCAAGGCTCAGCAGGGCAATGTTTCCTGTCCATGTTTATCAATCAAGACATGTACTCTATCTGGCTTCCTTTTATTCCCCAAATCCGTCATTAGTATTACCCTAACTCGAGCATTGGCTTGTCACTTGAATCAGTAAGTGCTACTTGTTGGGGCAGTTTTATTTGACAAAATCAACTGCATGATTTTCAAGAGATTCTTAGGGAAGAATCACTCTCAGATAACTTCAAATGGAGCCACTGGTGATTCTTGTGTTCATAAGTGCTTCTCTTTGGGGTTGTCTTGGATGTGAAAAGTGGACACGAGTTGTACATCAACCTATGATATTGTCTGACTCCATAACTAATACATTGGCAGGCATCTTGGGTTATATCTACTGGAATTGAATGCCATACAATTTGATGATCAATATTTCGATCTGGTCAGTATTGTTACCCTAACATAAACACTAACTTTGGTATAAATGCAGTAAGTGCTTTTTGTTGGGGTAGTTTTACTGACCTCTGCATGTTCAGGAAGTCTGAGATGCACTTAGAGAGAACCCTTAGATATAAAGATTGTTTTAAAGGAAAGAAAATGAAATGAAAATGAAAATGAATGAAAGTTTTACATAAATTGTTCTTAAAGTTGCTTTTATTTTTTGCAGCTGAAGGAGGCTTGGATCAGAATGACATAACACCCACTGATTAGCCCTCTGTGCATGCAAATTACTTGCATGTTGATGGCCTTTTCTCCAAGTACAGGTATTCCAATTGGCTATGACCAATTATCAAGACCATTGAAACCTGTTAAAAATGAAGGCGGACTTGGACTGAAATGGCTGCCTTGAGAATAAAAGATGGCCAAATATGTGAACCAGTCACAACTTCTACTGCAACGGGGAATCAACACAGTGCTACTTGTTGGGGCAGTTTTATTTGACAAAATCAACTGCATGATTTTCAAGAGATTCTTAGGGAAGAATCACTCTCAGATAACTTCAAATGGAGCCACTGGTGATTCTTGTGTTCATAAGTGCTTCTCTTTGGGGTTGTCTTGGATGTGAAAAGTGGACACGTCCGCACTGAGCTGGTTAGGTAAGCGCTACTTGTTAGGACGGTTTCAATGGCAAATAAGACAGACTGTAAATGAATACAGTACTATATTAAACCACATTCAGATCACCTCAAATGGAGACAGTGATGATTCTTGTGTTCATAAGTGCTTCTCTTTGGGGTTGTCTTGATTGTGACTTTGCAACAGATGTATCTCCAGCATTGAGAATGTGTGTTTGTTTTTGCATGACTGGCTGAATTTATCAATTTGTCACCAGCATTTCCTAAACACATGCACTGACTTGGAATATGAATGCAGTAAGTGCTACTTGTTGGGGTAATGTTGCTGACCACCAAACTCCCAGATTTCAAGGCTCAGCAGGGCAATGTTTCCTGTCCATGTTTATCAATCAAGACATGTACTCTATCTGGCTTCCTTTTATTCCCCAAATCCGTCATTAGTATTACCCTAACTCGAGCATTGGCTTGTCACTTGAATCAGTAAGTGCTACTTGTTGGGGCAGTTTTATTTGACAAAATCAACTGCATGATTTTCAAGAGATTCTTAGGGAAGAATCACTCTCAGATAACTTCAAATGGAGCCACTGGTGATTCTTGTGTTCATAAGTGCTTCTCTTTGGGGTTGTCTTGGATGTGAAAAGTGGACACGTCCGCACTGAGCTGGTTAGGTAAGCGCTACTTGTTAGGACGGTTTCAATGGCAAATAAGACAGACTGTAAATGAATACAGTACTATATTAAACCACATTCAGATCACCTCAAATGGAGACAGTGATGATTCTTGTGTTCATAAGTGCTTCTCTTTGGGGTTGTCTTGATTGTGACTTTGCAACAGATGTATCTCCAGCATTGAGAATGTGTGTTTGTTTTTGCATGACTGGCTGAATTTATCAATTTGTCACCAGCATTTCCTAAACACATGCACTGACTTGGAATATGAATGCAGTAAGTGCTACTTGTTGGGGTAATGTTGCTGACCACCAAACTCCCAGATTTCAAGGCTCAGCAGGGCAATGTTTCCTGTCCATGTTTATCAATCAAGACATGTACTCTATCTGGCTTCCTTTTATTCCCCAAATCCGTCATTAGTATTACCCTAACTCGAGCATTGGCTTGTCACTTGAATCAGTAAGTGCTACTTGTTGGGGCAGTTTTATTTGACAAAATCAACTGCATGATTTTCAAGAGATTCTTAGGGAAGAATCACTCTCAGATAACTTCAAATGGAGCCACTGGTGATTCTTGTGTTCATAAGTGCTTCTCTTTGGGGTTGTCTTGGATGTGAAAAGTGGACACGAGTTGTACATCAACCTATGATATTGTCTGACTCCATAACTAATACATTGGCAGGCATCTTGGGTTATATCTACTGGAATTGAATGCCATACAATTTGATGATCAATATTTCGATCTGGTCAGTATTGTTACCCTAACATAAACACTAACTTTGGTATAAATGCAGTAAGTGCTTTTTGTTGGGGTAGTTTTACTGACCTCTGCATGTTCAGGAAGTCTGAGATGCACTTAGAGAGAACCCTTAGATATAAAGATTGTTTTAAAGGAAAGAAAATGAAAATGAAAATGAATGAAAGTTTTACATAAATTGTTCTTAAAGTTGCTTTTATTTTTTGAAAACTTTGCAGCTGAAGGAGGCTTGGATCAGAATGACATAACACCCACTGATTAGCCCTCTGTGCATGCAAATTACTTGCATGTTGATGGCCTTTTCTCCAAGTACAGGTATTCCAATTGTCTATGACCAATTATCAAGACCATTGAAACCTGTTAAAAATGAAGGCGGACTTGGGTTGAAATGGCTGCCTTGAGAATAAAAGATGGCCAAATATGTGAACCAGTCACAACTTCTACTGCAACGGGGAATCAACACAGAACATGCCAGAAGAAAGAGCTGGAGAAGCGAACAAGCAATTGTGCATTTTGTGCTTGGGATATTGACCTGACTTGGGCATGTACTTGACTTTTAAATTAGGTAAGCGCTACTTGTTGGGACAGTTTCAATGGCAAATAAAACGGACTGTAAATGAATACAGTGCTATATTAAACCACATTCAGATCACCTCAAATGGAGACAGTGATGATTCTTGTGTTCGTAAGTGCTTCTCTTTGGGGTAGTCTTGATTGTGACTTTGCAACAGATGTATCTCCAGCATTGAGAATGTGTGTTTGTTTTTGCATGACCGGCTGAATTTATCAATTTGTCACCAGCATTTCCTAAACACATGCACTGACTTGGAATATGAATGCAGTAAGTGCTACTTGTTGGGGTAATGTTGCTGACCACCAAACTCCCAGATTTCAAGGCTCAGCAGGGCAATGTTTCCTGTCCATGTTTATCAATCAAGACATGTACTCTATCTGGCTTCCTTTTATTCCCCAAATCCGTCATTAGTATTACCCTAACTCGAGCATTGGCTTGTCACTTGAATCAGTAAGTGCTACTTGTTGGGGCAGTTTTATTTGACAAAATCAACTGCATGATTTTCAAGAGATTCTTAGGGAAGAATCACTCTCAGATAACTTCAAATGGAGCCACTGGTGATTCTTGTGTTCATAAGTGCTTCTCTTTGGGGTTGTCTTGGATGTGAAAAGTGGACACGAGTTGTACATCAACCTATGATATTGTCTGACTCCATAACTAATACATTGGCAGGCATCTTGGGTTATATCTACTGGAATTGAATGCCATACAATTTGATGATCAATATTTCGATCTGGTCAGTATTGTTACCCTAACATAAACACTAACTTTGGTATAAATGCAGTAAGTGCTTTTTGTTGGGGTAGTTTTACTGACCTCTGCATGTTCAGGAAGTCTGAGATGCACTTAGAGAGAACCCTTAGATATAAAGATTGTTTTAAAGTAAAGAAGATGAAAATGAAAATGAAAATGAAAATGAATGAAAGTCTTACATAAATTGTTCTTAAAGTTGCTTTTATTTTTTGAAAACTTTGCAGCTGAAGGAGGCTTGGATCAGAATGACATAACACCCACTGATTAGCCCTCTGTGCATGCAAATTACTTGCATGTTGATGGCCTTTTCTCCAAGTACAGGTATTCCAATTGTCTATGACCAATTATCAAGACCATTGAAACCTGTTAAAAATGAAGGCGGACTTGGGTTGAAATGGCTGCCTTGAGAATAAAAGATGGCCAAATATGTGAACCAGTCACAACTTCTACTGCAACGGGGAATCAACACAGAACATGCCAGAAGAAAGAGCTGGAGAAGCGAACAAGCAATTGTGCATTTTGTGCTTGGGATATTGACCTGACTTGGGCATGTACTTGACTTTTAAATTAGGTAAGCGCTACTTGTTGGGACAGTTTCAATGGCAAATAAAACGGACTGTAAATGAATACAGTACTATATTAAACCACATTCAGATCACCTCAAATGGAGACAGTGATGATTCTTGTGTTCATAAGTGCTTCTCTTTGGGGTAGTCTTGATTGTGACTTTGCAACAGATGTATCTCCAGCATTGAGAATGTGTGTTTGTTTTTGCATGACTGGCTGAATTTATCAATTTGTCACCAGCATTTCCTAAACACATGCACTGACTTGGAATATGAATGCAGTAAGTGCTACTTGTTGGGGTAATGTTGCTGACCACCAAACTCCCAGATTTCAAGGCTCAGCAGGGCAATGTTTCCTGTCCATGTTTATCAATCAAGACATGTACTCTATCTGGCTTCCTTTTATTCCCCAAATCCGTCATTAGTATTACCCTAACTCGAGCATTGGCTTGTCACTTGAATCAGTAAGTGCTACTTGTTGGGGCAGTTTTATTTGACAAAATCAACTGCATGATTTTCAAGAGATTCTTAGGGAAGAATCACTCTCAGAAAACTTCAAATGGAGCCACTGGTGATTCTTGTGTTCATAAGTGCTTCTCTTTGGGGTTGTCTTGGATGTGAAAAGTGGACACGTCCGCACTGAGCTGGTTAGGTAAGCGCTACTTGTTAGGACGGTTTCAATGGCAAATAAGACAGACTGTAAATGAAGACAGTACTATATTAAACCACATTCAGATCACCTCAAATGGAGACAGTGATGATTCTTGTGTTCATAAGTGCTTCTCTTTGGGGTTGTCTTGATTGTGACTTTGCAACAGATGTATCTCCAGCATTGAGAATGTGTGTTTGTTTTTGCATGACTGGCTGAATTTATCAATTTGTCACCAGCATTTCCTAAACACATGCACTGACTTGGAATATGAATGCAGTAAGTGCTACTTGTTGGGGTAATGTTGCTGACCACCAAACTCCCAGATTTCAAGGCTCAGCAGGGCAATGTTTCCTGTCCATGTTTATCAATCAAGACATGTACTCTATCTGGCTTCCTTTTATTCCCCAAATCCGTCATTAGTATTACCCTAACTCGAGCATTGGCTTGTCACTTGAATCAGTAAGTGCTACTTGTTGGGGCAGTTTTATT
Organism: Labrus bergylta; assembly: GCF_963930695.1. NCBI lineage: Eukaryota > Metazoa > Chordata > Actinopteri > Labriformes > Labridae > Labrus > Labrus bergylta. Next base: position 2,443,911 of record NC_089204.1, read on the forward strand.
TGACAAAATCAACTGCATGATTTTCAAGAGATTCTTAGGGAAGAATCACTCTCAGATAACTTCAAATGGAGCCACTGGTGATTCTTGTGTTCATAAGTGCTTCTCTTTGGGGTTGTCTTGGATGTGAAAAGTGGACACGAGTTGTACATCAACCTATGATATTGTCTGACTCCATAACTAATACATTGGCAGGCATCTTGGGTTATATCTACTGGAATTGAATGCCATACAATTTGATGATCAATATTTCGATCTGGTCAGTATTGTTACCCTAACATAAACACTAACTTTGGTATAAATGCAGTAAGTGCTTTTTGTTGGGGTAGTTTTACTGACCTCTGCATGTTCAGGAAGTCTGAGATGCACTTAGAGAGAACCCTTAGATATAAAGATTGTTTTAAAGGAAAGAAAATGAAATGAAAATGAAAATGAATGAAAGTTTTACATAAATTGTTCTTAAAGTTGCTTTTATTTTTTGCAGCTGAAGGAGGCTTGGATCAGAATGACATAACACCCACTGATTAGCCCTCTGTGCATGCAAATTACTTGCATGTTGATGGCCTTTTCTCCAAGTACAGGTATTCCAATTGGCTATGACCAATTATCAAGACCATTGAAACCTGTTAAAAATGAAGGCGGACTTGGACTGAAATGGCTGCCTTGAGAATAAAAGATGGCCAAATATGTGAACCAGTCACAACTTCTACTGCAACGGGGAATCAACACAGAACATGCCAGAAGAAAGAGCTGGAGAAGCTAACAAGCAATTGTGCATTTTGTGCCTGGGATATTGACCTGACTTGGGCATGTACTTGACTTTTAAATTAGGTAAGCGCTACTTGTTGGGACAGTGTCAATGGCAAATAAAACGGACTGTAAATGAATACAGTACTATATTAAACCACATTCAGATCACCTCAAATGGAGACAGTGATGATTCTTGTGTTCATAAGTGCTTCTCTTTGGGGTAGTCTTGATTGTGACTTTGCAACAGATGTATCTCCAGCATTGAGAATGTGTGTTTGTTTTTGCATGACTGGCTGAATTTATCAATTTGTCACCAGCATTTCCTAAACACATGCACTGACTTGGAATATGAATGCAGTAAGTGCTACTTGTTGGGGTAATGTTGCTGACCACCAAAATCCCAGATTTCAAGGCTCAGCAGGGCAATGTTTCCTGTCCATGTTTATCAATCAAGACATGTACTCTATCTGGCTTCCTTTTATTCCCCAAATCCGTCATTAGTATTACCCTAACTCGAGCATTGGCTTGTCACTTGAATCAGTAAGTGCTACTTGTTGGGGCAGTTTTATTTGACAAAATCAACTGCATGATTTTCAAGAGATTCTTAGGGAAGAATCACTCTCAGAAAACTTCAAATGGAGCCACTGGTGATTCTTGTGTTCATAAGTGCTTCTCTTTGGGGTTGTCTTGGATGTGAAAAGTGGACACGTCCGTACTGAGCTGGTTAGGTAAGCGCTACTTGTTAGGACGGTTTCAATGGCAAATAAGACAGACTGTAAATGAAGACAGTACTATATTAAACCACATTCAGATCACCTCAAATGGAGACAGTGATGATTCTTGTGTTCATAAGTGCTTCTCTTTGGGGTTGTCTTGATTGTGACTTTGCAACAGATGTATCTCCAGCATTGAGAATGTGTGTTTGTTTTTGCATGACTGGCTGAATTTATCAATTTGTCACCAGCATTTCCTAAACACATGCACTGACTTGGAATATGAATGCAGTAAGTGCTACTTGTTGGGGTAATGTTGCTGACCACCAAACTCCCAGATTTCAAGGCTCAGCAGGGCAATGTTTCCTGTCCATGTTTATCAATCAAGACATGTACTCTATCTGGCTTCCTTTTATTCCCCAAATCCGTCATTAGTATTACCCTAACTCGAGCATTGGCTTGTCACTTGAATCAGTAAGTGCTACTTGTTGGGGCAGTTTTATTTGACAAAATCAACTGCATGATTTTCAAGAGATTCTTAGGGAAGAATCACTCTCAGATAACTTCAAATGGAGCCACTGGTGATTCTTGTGTTCATAAGTGCTTCTCTTTGGGGTTGTCTTGGATGTGAAAAGTGGACACGAGTTGTACATCAACCTATGATATTGTCTGACTCCATAACTAATACATTGGCAGGCATCTTGGGTTATATCTACTGGAATTGAATGCCATACAATTTGATGATCAATATTTCGATCTGGTCAGTATTGTTACCCTAACATAAACACTAACTTTGGTATAAATGCAGTAAGTGCTTTTTGTTGGGGTAGTTTTACTGACCTCTGCATGTTCAGGAAGTCTGAGATGCACTTAGAGAGAACCCTTAGATATAAAGATTGTTTTAAAGGAAAGAAAATGAAAATGAAAATGAAAATGAAAATGAAAATGAAAATGAATGAAAGTTTTACATAAATTGTTCTTAAAGTTGCTTTTATTTTTTGCAGCTGAAGGAGGCTTGGATCAGAATGACATAACACCCACTGATTAGCCCTCTGTGCATGCAAATTACTTGCATGTTGATGGCCTTTTCTCCAAGTACAGGTATTCCAATTGGCTATGACCAATTATCAAGACCATTGAAACCTGTTAAAAATGAAGGCGGACTTGGACTGAAATGGCTGCCTTGAGAATAAAAGATGGCCAAATATGTGAACCAGTCACAACTTCTACTGCAACGGGGAATCAACACAGAACATGCCAGAAGAAAGAGCTGGAGAAGCTAACAAGCAATTGTGCATTTTGTGCCTGGGATATTGACCTGACTTGGGCATGTACTTGACTTTTAAATTAGGTAAGCGCTACTTGTTGGGACAGTTTCAAATGGCAAATAAAACGGACTGTAAATGAATACAGTACTATATTAAACCACATTCAGATCACCTCAAATGGAGACAGTGATGATTCTTGTGTTCATAAGTGCTTCTCTTTGGGGTTGTCTTGGATGTGAAAAGTGGACACGTCCGCACTGAGCTGGTTAGGTAAGCGCTACTTGTTGGGACAGTTTCAATGGCAAATAAAACGGACTGTAAATGAATACAGTACTATATTAAACCACATTCAGATCACCTCAAATGGAGACAGTGATGATTCTTGTGTTCATAAGTGCTTCTCTTTGGGGTAGTCTTGATTGTGACTTTGCAACAGATGTATCTCCAGCATTGAGAATGTGTGTTTGTTTTTGCATGACTGGCTGAATTTATCAATTTGTCACCAGCATTTCCTAAACACATGCACTGACTTGGAATATGAATGCAGTAAGTGCTACTTGTTGGGGTAATGTTGCTGACCACCAAACTCCCAGATTTCAAGGCTCAGCAGGGCAATGTTTCCTGTCCATGTTTATCAATCAAGACATGTACTCTATCTGGCTTCCTTTTATTCCCCAAATCCGTCATTAGTATTACCCTAACTTGAGCATTGGCTTGTCACTTGAATCAGTAAGTGCTACTTGTTGGGGCAGTTTTATTTGACAAAATCAACTGCATGATTTTCAAGAGATTCTTAGGGAAGAATCACTCTCAGATAACTTCAAATGGAGCCACTGGTGATTCTTGTGTTCATAAGTGCTTCTCTTTGGGGTTGTCTTGGATGTGAAAAGTGGACACGTCCGCACTGAGCTGGTTAGGTAAGCGCTACTTGTTAGGACGGTTTCAATGGCAAATAAGACAGACTGTAAATGAAGACAGTACTATATTAAACCACATTCAGATCACCTCAAATGGAGACAGTGATGATTCTTGTGTTCATAAGTGCTTCTCTTTGGGGTTGTCTTGATTGTGACTTTGCAACAGATGTATCTCCAGCATTGAGAATGTGTGTTTGTTTTTGCATGACTGGCTGAATTTATCAATTTGTCACCAGCATTTCCTAAACACATGCACTGACTTGGAATATGAATGCAGTAAGTGCTACTTGTTGGGGTAATGTTGCTGACCACCAAACTCCCAGATTTCAAGGCTCAGCAGGGCAATGTTTCCTGTCCATGTTTATCAATCAAGACATGTACTCTATCTGGCTTCCTTTTATTCCCCAAATCCGTCATTAGTATTACCCTAACTCGAGCATTGGCTTGTCACTTGAATCAGTAAGTGCTACTTGTTGGGGCAGTTTTATTTGACAAAATCAACTGCATGATTTTCAAGAGATTCTTAGGGAAGAATCACTCTCAGATAACTTCAAATGGAGCCACTGGTGATTCTTGTGTTCATAAGTGCTTCTCTTTGGAGTTGTCTTGGATGTGAAAAGTGGACACGTCCGCACTGAGCTGGTTAGGTAAGCGCTACTTGTTAGGACGGTTTCAATGGCAAATAAGACAGACTGTAAATGAATACAGTACTATATTAAACCACATTCAGATCACCTCAAATGGAGACAGTGATGATTCTTGTGTTCATAAGTGCTTCTCTTTGGGGTTGTCTTGATTGTGACTTTGCAACAGATGTATCTCCAGCATTGAGAATGTGTGTTTGTTTTTGCATGACTGGCTGAATTTATCAATTTGTCACCAGCATTTCCTAAACACATGCACTGACTTGGAATATGAATGCAGTAAGTGCTACTTGTTGGGGTAATGTTGCTGACCACCAAACTCCCAGATTTCAAGGCTCAGCAGGGCAATGTTTCCTGTCCATGTTTATCAATCAAGACATGTACTCTATCTGGCTTCCTTTTATTCCCCAAATCCGTCATTAGTATTACCCTAACTCGAGCATTGGCTTGTCACTTGAATCAGTAAGTGCTACTTGTTGGGGCAGTTTTATTTGACAAAATCAACTGCATGATTTTCAAGAGATTCTTAGGGAAGAATCACTCTCAGATAACTTCAAATGGAGCCACTGGTGATTCTTGTGTTCATAAGTGCTTCTCTTTGGGGTTGTCTTGGATGTGAAAAGTGGACACGAGTTGTACATCAACCTATGATATTGTCTGACTCCATAACTAATACATTGGCAGGCATCTTGGGTTATATCTACTGGAATTGAATGCCATACAATTTGATGATCAATATTTCGATCTGGTCAGTATTGTTACCCTAACATAAACACTAACTTTGGTATAAATGCAGTAAGTGCTTTTTGTTGGGGTAGTTTTACTGACCTCTGCATGTTCAGGAAGTCTGAGATGCACTTAGAGAGAACCCTTAGATATAAAGATTGTTTTAAAGGAAAGAAAATGAAAATGAAAATGAAAATGAATGAAAGTTTTACATAAATTGTTCTTAAAGTTGCTTTTATTTTTTGAAAACTTTGCAGCTGAAGGAGGCTTGGATCAGAATGACATAACACCCACTGATTAGCCCTCTGTGCATGCAAATTACTTGCATGTTGATGGCCTTTTCTCCAAGTACAGGTATTCCAATTGTCTATGACCAATTATCAAGACCATTGAAACCTGTTAAAAATGAAGGCGGACTTGGGTTGAAATGGCTGCCTTGAGAATAAAAGATGGCCAAATATGTGAACCAGTCACAACTTCTACTGCAACGGGGAATCAACACAGAACATGCCAGAAGAAAGAGCTGGAGAAGCGAACAAGCAATTGTGCATTTTGTGCTTGGGATATTGACCTGACTTGGGCATGTACTTGACTTTTAAATTAGGTAAGCGCTACTTGTTGGGACAGTTTCAATGGCAAATAAAACGGACTGTAAATGAATACAGTACTATATTAAACCACATTCAGATCACCTCAAATGGAGACAGTGATGATTCTTGTGTTCATAAGTGCTTCTCTTTGGGGTAGTCTTGATTGTGACTTTGCAACAGATGTATCTCCAGCATTGAGAATGTGTGTTTGTTTTTGCATGACTGGCTGAATTTATCAATTTGTCACCAGCATTTCCTAAACACATGCACTGACTTGGAATATGAATGCAGTAAGTGCTACTTGTTGGGGTAATGTTGCTGACCACCAAACTCCCAGATTTCAAGGCTCAGCAGGGCAATGTTTCCTGTCCATGTTTATCAATCAAGACATGTACTCTATCTGGCTTCCTTTTATTCCCCAAATCCGTCATTAGTATTACCCTAACTCGAGCATTGGCTTGTCACTTGAATCAGTAAGTGCTACTTGTTGGGGCAGTTTTATTTGACAAAATCAACTGCATGATTTTCAAGAGATTCTTAGGGAAGAATCACTCTCAGAAAACTTCAAATGGAGCCACTGGTGATTCTTGTGTTCATAAGTGCTTCTCTTTGGGGTTGTCTTGGATGTGAAAAGTGGACACGTCCGCACTGAGCTGGTTAGGTAAGCGCTACTTGTTAGGACGGTTTCAATGGCAAATAAGACAGACTGTAAATGAAGACAGTACTATATTAAACCACATTCAGATCACCTCAAATGGAGACAGTGATGATTCTTGTGTTCATAAGTGCTTCTCTTTGGGGTTGTCTTGATTGTGACTTTGCAACAGATGTATCTCCAGCATTGAGAATGTGTGTTTGTTTTTGCATGACTGGCTGAATTTATCAATTTGTCACCAGCATTTCCTAAACACATGCACTGACTTGGAATATGAATGCAGTAAGTGCTACTTGTTGGGGTAATGTTGCTGACCACCAAACTCCCAGATTTCAAGGCTCAGCAGGGCAATGTTTCCTGTCCATGTTTATCAATCAAGACATGTACTCTATCTGGCTTCCTTTTATTCCCCAAATCCGTCATTAGTATTACCCTAACTCGAGCATTGGCTTGTCACTTGAATCAGTAAGTGCTACTTGTTGGGGCAGTTTTATTTGACAAAATCAACTGCATGATTTTCAAGAGATTCTTAGGGAAGAATCACTCTCAGATAACTTCAAATGGAGCCACTGGTGATTCTTGTGTTCATAAGTGCTTCTCTTTGGGGTTGTCTTGGATGTGAAAAGTGGACACGAGTTGTACATCAACCTATGATATTGTCTGACTCCATAACTAATACATTGGCAGGCATCTTGGGTTATATCTACTGGAATTGAATGCCATACAATTTGATGATCAATATTTCGATCTGGTCAGTATTGTTACCCTAACATAAACACTAACTTTGGTATAAATGCAGTAAGTGCTTTTTGTTGGGGTAGTTTTACTGACCTCTGCATGTTCAGGAAGTCTGAGATGCACTTAGAGAGAACCCTTAGATATAAAGATTGTTTTAAAGGAAAGAAAATGAAATGAAAATGAAAATGAATGAAAGTTTTACATAAATTGTTCTTAAAGTTGCTTTTATTTTTTGCAGCTGAAGGAGGCTTGGATCAGAATGACATAACACCCACTGATTAGCCCTCTGTGCATGCAAATTACTTGCATGTTGATGGCCTTTTCTCCAAGTACAGGTATTCCAATTGGCTATGACCAATTATCAAGACCATTGAAACCTGTTAAAAATGAAGGCGGACTTGGACTGAAATGGCTGCCTTGAGAATAAAAGATGGCCAAATATGTGAACCAGTCACAACTTCTACTGCAACGGGGAATCAACACAGTGCTACTTGTTGGGGCAGTTTTATTTGACAAAATCAACTGCATGATTTTCAAGAGATTCTTAGGGAAGAATCACTCTCAGATAACTTCAAATGGAGCCACTGGTGATTCTTGTGTTCATAAGTGCTTCTCTTTGGGGTTGTCTTGGATGTGAAAAGTGGACACGTCCGCACTGAGCTGGTTAGGTAAGCGCTACTTGTTAGGACGGTTTCAATGGCAAATAAGACAGACTGTAAATGAATACAGTACTATATTAAACCACATTCAGATCACCTCAAATGGAGACAGTGATGATTCTTGTGTTCATAAGTGCTTCTCTTTGGGGTTGTCTTGATTGTGACTTTGCAACAGATGTATCTCCAGCATTGAGAATGTGTGTTTGTTTTTGCATGACTGGCTGAATTTATCAATTTGTCACCAGCATTTCCTAAACACATGCACTGACTTGGAATATGAATGCAGTAAGTGCTACTTGTTGGGGTAATGTTGCTGACCACCAAACTCCCAGATTTCAAGGCTCAGCAGGGCAATGTTTCCTGTCCATGTTTATCAATCAAGACATGTACTCTATCTGGCTTCCTTTTATTCCCCAAATCCGTCATTAGTATTACCCTAACTCGAGCATTGGCTTGTCACTTGAATCAGTAAGTGCTACTTGTTGGGGCAGTTTTATTTGACAAAATCAACTGCATGATTTTCAAGAGATTCTTAGGGAAGAATCACTCTCAGATAACTTCAAATGGAGCCACTGGTGATTCTTGTGTTCATAAGTGCTTCTCTTTGGGGTTGTCTTGGATGTGAAAAGTGGACACGTCCGCACTGAGCTGGTTAGGTAAGCGCTACTTGTTAGGACGGTTTCAATGGCAAATAAGACAGACTGTAAATGAATACAGTACTATATTAAACCACATTCAGATCACCTCAAATGGAGACAGTGATGATTCTTGTGTTCATAAGTGCTTCTCTTTGGGGTTGTCTTGATTGTGACTTTGCAACAGATGTATCTCCAGCATTGAGAATGTGTGTTTGTTTTTGCATGACTGGCTGAATTTATCAATTTGTCACCAGCATTTCCTAAACACATGCACTGACTTGGAATATGAATGCAGTAAGTGCTACTTGTTGGGGTAATGTTGCTGACCACCAAACTCCCAGATTTCAAGGCTCAGCAGGGCAATGTTTCCTGTCCATGTTTATCAATCAAGACATGTACTCTATCTGGCTTCCTTTTATTCCCCAAATCCGTCATTAGTATTACCCTAACTCGAGCATTGGCTTGTCACTTGAATCAGTAAGTGCTACTTGTTGGGGCAGTTTTATTTGACAAAATCAACTGCATGATTTTCAAGAGATTCTTAGGGAAGAATCACTCTCAGATAACTTCAAATGGAGCCACTGGTGATTCTTGTGTTCATAAGTGCTTCTCTTTGGGGTTGTCTTGGATGTGAAAAGTGGACACGAGTTGTACATCAACCTATGATATTGTCTGACTCCATAACTAATACATTGGCAGGCATCTTGGGTTATATCTACTGGAATTGAATGCCATACAATTTGATGATCAATATTTCGATCTGGTCAGTATTGTTACCCTAACATAAACACTAACTTTGGTATAAATGCAGTAAGTGCTTTTTGTTGGGGTAGTTTTACTGACCTCTGCATGTTCAGGAAGTCTGAGATGCACTTAGAGAGAACCCTTAGATATAAAGATTGTTTTAAAGGAAAGAAAATGAAAATGAAAATGAATGAAAGTTTTACATAAATTGTTCTTAAAGTTGCTTTTATTTTTTGAAAACTTTGCAGCTGAAGGAGGCTTGGATCAGAATGACATAACACCCACTGATTAGCCCTCTGTGCATGCAAATTACTTGCATGTTGATGGCCTTTTCTCCAAGTACAGGTATTCCAATTGTCTATGACCAATTATCAAGACCATTGAAACCTGTTAAAAATGAAGGCGGACTTGGGTTGAAATGGCTGCCTTGAGAATAAAAGATGGCCAAATATGTGAACCAGTCACAACTTCTACTGCAACGGGGAATCAACACAGAACATGCCAGAAGAAAGAGCTGGAGAAGCGAACAAGCAATTGTGCATTTTGTGCTTGGGATATTGACCTGACTTGGGCATGTACTTGACTTTTAAATTAGGTAAGCGCTACTTGTTGGGACAGTTTCAATGGCAAATAAAACGGACTGTAAATGAATACAGTGCTATATTAAACCACATTCAGATCACCTCAAATGGAGACAGTGATGATTCTTGTGTTCGTAAGTGCTTCTCTTTGGGGTAGTCTTGATTGTGACTTTGCAACAGATGTATCTCCAGCATTGAGAATGTGTGTTTGTTTTTGCATGACCGGCTGAATTTATCAATTTGTCACCAGCATTTCCTAAACACATGCACTGACTTGGAATATGAATGCAGTAAGTGCTACTTGTTGGGGTAATGTTGCTGACCACCAAACTCCCAGATTTCAAGGCTCAGCAGGGCAATGTTTCCTGTCCATGTTTATCAATCAAGACATGTACTCTATCTGGCTTCCTTTTATTCCCCAAATCCGTCATTAGTATTACCCTAACTCGAGCATTGGCTTGTCACTTGAATCAGTAAGTGCTACTTGTTGGGGCAGTTTTATTTGACAAAATCAACTGCATGATTTTCAAGAGATTCTTAGGGAAGAATCACTCTCAGATAACTTCAAATGGAGCCACTGGTGATTCTTGTGTTCATAAGTGCTTCTCTTTGGGGTTGTCTTGGATGTGAAAAGTGGACACGAGTTGTACATCAACCTATGATATTGTCTGACTCCATAACTAATACATTGGCAGGCATCTTGGGTTATATCTACTGGAATTGAATGCCATACAATTTGATGATCAATATTTTGATCTGGTCAGTATTGTTACCCTAACATAAACACTAACTTTGGTATAAATGCAGTAAGTGCTTTCTGTTGGGGTAGTTTTACTGACCTCTGCATGTTCAGGAAGTCTGAGATGCACTTAGAGAGAACCCTTAGATATAAAGATTGTTTTAAAGTAAAGAAGATGAAAATGAAAATGAAAATGAAAATGAATGAAAGTCTTACATAAATTGTTCTTAAAGTTGCTTTTATTTTTTGAAAACTTTGCAGCTGAAGGAGGCTTGGATCAGAATGACATAACACCCACTGATTAGCCCTCTGTGCATGCAAATTACTTGCATGTTGATGGCCTTTTCTCCAAGTACAGGTATTCCAATTGTCTATGACCAATTATCAAGACCATTGAAACCTGTTAAAAATGAAGGCGGACTTGGGTTGAAATGGCTGCCTTGAGAATAAAAGATGGCCAAATATGTGAACCAGTCACAACTTCTACTGCAACGGGGAATCAACACAGAACATGCCAGAAGAAAGAGCTGGAGAAGCGAACAAGCAATTGTGCATTTTGTGCTTGGGATATTGACCTGACTTGGGCATGTACTTGACTTTTAAATTAGGTAAGCGCTACTTGTTGGGACAGTTTCAATGGCAAATAAAACGGACTGTAAATGAATACAGTACTATATTAAACCACATTCAGATCACCTCAAATGGAGACAGTGATGATTCTTGTGTTCATAAGTGCTTCTCTTTGGGGTAGTCTTGATTGTGACTTTGCAACAGATGTATCTCCAGCATTGAGAATGTGTGTTTGTTTTTGCATGACTGGCTGAATTTATCAATTTGTCACCAGCATTTCCTAAACACATGCACTGACTTGGAATATGAATGCAGTAAGTGCTACTTGTTGGGGTAATGTTGCTGACCACCAAACTCCCAGATTTCAAGGCTCAGCAGGGCAATGTTTCCTGTCCATGTTTATCAATCAAGACATGTACTCTATCTGGCTTCCTTTTATTCCCCAAATCCGTCATTAGTATTACCCTAACTCGAGCATTGGCTTGTCACTTGAATCAGTAAGTGCTACTTGTTGGGGCAGTTTTATTTGACAAAATCAACTGCATGATTTTCAAGAGATTCTTAGGGAAGAATCACTCTCAGAAAACTTCAAATGGAGCCACTGGTGATTCTTGTGTTCATAAGTGCTTCTCTTTGGGGTTGTCTTGGATGTGAAAAGTGGACACGTCCGCACTGAGCTGGTTAGGTAAGCGCTACTTGTTAGGACGGTTTCAATGGCAAATAAGACAGACTGTAAATGAAGACAGTACTATATTAAACCACATTCAGATCACCTCAAATGGAGACAGTGATGATTCTTGTGTTCATAAGTGCTTCTCTTTGGGGTTGTCTTGATTGTGACTTTGCAACAGATGTATCTCCAGCATTGAGAATGTGTGTTTGTTTTTGCATGACTGGCTGAATTTATCAATTTGTCACCAGCATTTCCTAAACACATGCACTGACTTGGAATATGAATGCAGTAAGTGCTACTTGTTGGGGTAATGTTGCTGACCACCAAACTCCCAGATTTCAAGGCTCAGCAGGGCAATGTTTCCTGTCCATGTTTATCAATCAAGACATGTACTCTATCTGGCTTCCTTTTATTCCCCAAATCCGTCATTAGTATTACCCTAACTCGAGCATTGGCTTGTCACTTGAATCAGTAAGTGCTACTTGTTGGGGCAGTTTTATTTGACAAAATCAACTGCATGATTTTCAAGAGATTCTTAGGGAAGAATCACTCTCAGATAACTTCAAATGGAGCCACTGGTGATTCTTGTGTTCATAAGTGCTTCTCTTTGGGGTTGTCTTGGATGTGAAAAGTGGACACGAGTTGTACATCAACCTATGATATTGTCTGACTCCATAACTAATACATTGGCAGGCATCTTGGGTTATATCTACTGGAATTGAATGCCATACAATTTGATGATCAATATTTCGATCTGGTCAGTATTGTTACCCTAACATAAACACTAACTTTGGTATAAATGCAGTAAGTGCTTTTTGTTGGGGTAGTTTTACTGACCTCTGCATGTTCAGGAAGTCTGAGATGCACTTAGAGAGAACCCTTAGATATAAAGATTGTTTTAAAGGAAAGAAAATGAAATGAAAATGAAAATGAATGAAAGTTTTACATAAATTGTTCTTAAAGTTGCTTTTATTTTTTGCAGCTGAAGGAGGCTTGGATCAGAATGACATAACACCCACTGATTAGCCCTCTGTGCATGCAAATTACTTGCATGTTGATGGCCTTTTCTCCAAGTACAGGTATTCCAATTGGCTATGACCAATTATCAAGACCATTGAAACCTGTTAAAAATGAAGGCGGACTTGGACTGAAATGGCTGCCTTGAGAATAAAAGATGGCCAAATATGTGAACCAGTCACAACTTCTACTGCAACGGGGAATCAACACAGAACATGCCAGAAGAAAGAGCTGGAGAAGCTAACAAGCAATTGTGCATTTTGTGCCTGGGATATTGACCTGACTTGGGCATGTACTTGACTTTTAAATTAGGTAAGCGCTACTTGTTGGGACAGTGTCAATGGCAAATAAAACGGACTGTAAATGAATACAGTACTATATTAAACCACATTCAGATCACCTCAAATGGAGACAGTGATGATTCTTGTGTTCATAAGTGCTTCTCTTTGGGGTAGTCTTGATTGTGACTTTGCAACAGATGTATCTCCAGCATTGAGAATGTGTGTTTGTTTTTGCATGACTGGCTGAATTTATCAATTTGTCACCAGCATTTCCTAAACACATGCACTGACTTGGAATATGAATGCAGTAAGTGCTACTTGTTGGGGTAATGTTGCTGACCACCAAAATCCCAGATTTCAAGGCTCAGCAGGGCAATGTTTCCTGTCCATGTTTATCAATCAAGACATGTACTCTATCTGGCTTCCTTTTATTCCCCAAATCCGTCATTAGTATTACCCTAACTCGAGCATTGGCTTGTCACTTGAATCAGTAAGTGCTACTTGTTGGGGCAGTTTTATTTGACAAAATCAACTGCATGATTTTCAAGAGATTCTTAGGGAAGAATCACTCTCAGAAAACTTCAAATGGAGCCACTGGTGATTCTTGTGTTCATAAGTGCTTCTCTTTGGGGTTGTCTTGGATGTGAAAAGTGGACACGTCCGTACTGAGCTGGTTAGGTAAGCGCTACTTGTTAGGACGGTTTCAATGGCAAATAAGACAGACTGTAAATGAAGACAGTACTATATTAAACCACATTCAGATCACCTCAAATGGAGACAGTGATGATTCTTGTGTTCATAAGTGCTTCTCTTTGGGGTTGTCTTGATTGTGACTTTGCAACAGATGTATCTCCAGCATTGAGAATGTGTGTTTGTTTTTGCATGACTGGCTGAATTTATCAATTTGTCACCAGCATTTCCTAAACACATGCACTGACTTGGAATATGAATGCAGTAAGTGCTACTTGTTGGGGTAATGTTGCTGACCACCAAACTCCCAGATTTCAAGGCTCAGCAGGGCAATGTTTCCTGTCCATGTTTATCAATCAAGACATGTACTCTATCTGGCTTCCTTTTATTCCCCAAATCCGTCATTAGTATTACCCTAACTCGAGCATTGGCTTGTCACTTGAATCAGTAAGTGCTACTTGTTGGGGCAGTTTTATTTGACAAAATCAACTGCATGATTTTCAAGAGATTCTTAGGGAAGAATCACTCTCAGATAACTTCAAATGGAGCCACTGGTGATTCTTGTGTTCATAAGTGCTTCTCTTTGGGGTTGTCTTGGATGTGAAAAGTGGACACGAGTTGTACATCAACCTATGATATTGTCTGACTCCATAACTAATACATTGGCAGGCATCTTGGGTTATATCTACTGGAATTGAATGCCATACAATTTGATGATCAATATTTCGATCTGGTCAGTATTGTTACCCTAACATAAACACTAACTTTGGTATAAATGCAGTAAGTGCTTTTTGTTGGGGTAGTTTTACTGACCTCTGCATGTTCAGGAAGTCTGAGATGCACTTAGAGAGAACCCTTAGATATAAAGATTGTTTTAAAGGAAAGAAAATGAAAATGAAAATGAAAATGAAAATGAATGAAAGTTTTACATAAATTGTTCTTAAAGTTGCTTTTATTTTTTGCAGCTGAAGGAGGCTTGGATCAGAATGACATAACACCCACTGATTAGCCCTCTGTGCATGCAAATTACTTGCATGTTGATGGCCTTTTCTCCAAGTACAGGTATTCCAATTGGCTATGACCAATTATCAAGACCATTGAAACCTGTTAAAAATGAAGGCGGACTTGGACTGAAATGGCTGCCTTGAGAATAAAAGATGGCCAAATATGTGAACCAGTCACAACTTCTACTGCAACGGGGAATCAACACAGAACATGCCAGAAGAAAGAGCTGGAGAAGCTAACAAGCAATTGTGCATTTTGTGCCTGGGATATTGACCTGACTTGGGCATGTACTTGACTTTTAAATTAGGTAAGCGCTACTTGTTGGGACAGTTTCAAATGGCAAATAAAACGGACTGTAAATGAATACAGTACTATATTAAACCACATTCAGATCACCTCAAATGGAGACAGTGATGATTCTTGTGTTCATAAGTGCTTCTCTTTGGGGTTGTCTTGGATGTGAAAAGTGGACACGTCCGCACTGAGCTGGTTAGGTAAGCGCTACTTGTTGGGACAGTTTCAATGGCAAATAAAACGGACTGTAAATGAATACAGTA
The DNA here is from genome assembly GCF_963930695.1 of Labrus bergylta. NCBI lineage: Eukaryota > Metazoa > Chordata > Actinopteri > Labriformes > Labridae > Labrus > Labrus bergylta. The sequence goes on from NC_089204.1 coordinate 2,459,063, forward strand.
CTATATTAAACCACATTCAGATCACCTCAAATGGAGACAGTGATGATTCTTGTGTTCATAAGTGCTTCTCTTTGGGGTAGTCTTGATTGTGACTTTGCAACAGATGTATCTCCAGCATTGAGAATGTGTGTTTGTTTTTGCATGACTGGCTGAATTTATCAATTTGTCACCAGCATTTCCTAAACACATGCACTGACTTGGAATATGAATGCAGTAAGTGCTACTTGTTGGGGTAATGTTGCTGACCACCAAACTCCCAGATTTCAAGGCTCAGCAGGGCAATGTTTCCTGTCCATGTTTATCAATCAAGACATGTACTCTATCTGGCTTCCTTTTATTCCCCAAATCCGTCATTAGTATTACCCTAACTTGAGCATTGGCTTGTCACTTGAATCAGTAAGTGCTACTTGTTGGGGCAGTTTTATTTGACAAAATCAACTGCATGATTTTCAAGAGATTCTTAGGGAAGAATCACTCTCAGATAACTTCAAATGGAGCCACTGGTGATTCTTGTGTTCATAAGTGCTTCTCTTTGGGGTTGTCTTGGATGTGAAAAGTGGACACGTCCGCACTGAGCTGGTTAGGTAAGCGCTACTTGTTAGGACGGTTTCAATGGCAAATAAGACAGACTGTAAATGAAGACAGTACTATATTAAACCACATTCAGATCACCTCAAATGGAGACAGTGATGATTCTTGTGTTCATAAGTGCTTCTCTTTGGGGTTGTCTTGATTGTGACTTTGCAACAGATGTATCTCCAGCATTGAGAATGTGTGTTTGTTTTTGCATGACTGGCTGAATTTATCAATTTGTCACCAGCATTTCCTAAACACATGCACTGACTTGGAATATGAATGCAGTAAGTGCTACTTGTTGGGGTAATGTTGCTGACCACCAAACTCCCAGATTTCAAGGCTCAGCAGGGCAATGTTTCCTGTCCATGTTTATCAATCAAGACATGTACTCTATCTGGCTTCCTTTTATTCCCCAAATCCGTCATTAGTATTACCCTAACTCGAGCATTGGCTTGTCACTTGAATCAGTAAGTGCTACTTGTTGGGGCAGTTTTATTTGACAAAATCAACTGCATGATTTTCAAGAGATTCTTAGGGAAGAATCACTCTCAGATAACTTCAAATGGAGCCACTGGTGATTCTTGTGTTCATAAGTGCTTCTCTTTGGAGTTGTCTTGGATGTGAAAAGTGGACACGTCCGCACTGAGCTGGTTAGGTAAGCGCTACTTGTTAGGACGGTTTCAATGGCAAATAAGACAGACTGTAAATGAATACAGTACTATATTAAACCACATTCAGATCACCTCAAATGGAGACAGTGATGATTCTTGTGTTCATAAGTGCTTCTCTTTGGGGTTGTCTTGATTGTGACTTTGCAACAGATGTATCTCCAGCATTGAGAATGTGTGTTTGTTTTTGCATGACTGGCTGAATTTATCAATTTGTCACCAGCATTTCCTAAACACATGCACTGACTTGGAATATGAATGCAGTAAGTGCTACTTGTTGGGGTAATGTTGCTGACCACCAAACTCCCAGATTTCAAGGCTCAGCAGGGCAATGTTTCCTGTCCATGTTTATCAATCAAGACATGTACTCTATCTGGCTTCCTTTTATTCCCCAAATCCGTCATTAGTATTACCCTAACTCGAGCATTGGCTTGTCACTTGAATCAGTAAGTGCTACTTGTTGGGGCAGTTTTATTTGACAAAATCAACTGCATGATTTTCAAGAGATTCTTAGGGAAGAATCACTCTCAGATAACTTCAAATGGAGCCACTGGTGATTCTTGTGTTCATAAGTGCTTCTCTTTGGGGTTGTCTTGGATGTGAAAAGTGGACACGAGTTGTACATCAACCTATGATATTGTCTGACTCCATAACTAATACATTGGCAGGCATCTTGGGTTATATCTACTGGAATTGAATGCCATACAATTTGATGATCAATATTTCGATCTGGTCAGTATTGTTACCCTAACATAAACACTAACTTTGGTATAAATGCAGTAAGTGCTTTTTGTTGGGGTAGTTTTACTGACCTCTGCATGTTCAGGAAGTCTGAGATGCACTTAGAGAGAACCCTTAGATATAAAGATTGTTTTAAAGGAAAGAAAATGAAAATGAAAATGAATGAAAGTTTTACATAAATTGTTCTTAAAGTTGCTTTTATTTTTTGAAAACTTTGCAGCTGAAGGAGGCTTGGATCAGAATGACATAACACCCACTGATTAGCCCTCTGTGCATGCAAATTACTTGCATGTTGATGGCCTTTTCTCCAAGTACAGGTATTCCAATTGTCTATGACCAATTATCAAGACCATTGAAACCTGTTAAAAATGAAGGCGGACTTGGGTTGAAATGGCTGCCTTGAGAATAAAAGATGGCCAAATATGTGAACCAGTCACAACTTCTACTGCAACGGGGAATCAACACAGAACATGCCAGAAGAAAGAGCTGGAGAAGCGAACAAGCAATTGTGCATTTTGTGCTTGGGATATTGACCTGACTTGGGCATGTACTTGACTTTTAAATTAGGTAAGCGCTACTTGTTGGGACAGTTTCAATGGCAAATAAAACGGACTGTAAATGAATACAGTGCTATATACATAAGTGCTTCTCTTTGGGGTTGTCTTGATTGTGACTTTGCAACAGATGTATCTCCAGCATTGAGAATGTGTGTTTGTTTTTGCATGTTTGGCTGAATTTATCAATTTGTCACCAGCATTTCCTAAACACATGCACTGACTTGGAATATGAATGCAGTAAGTGCTACTTGTTGGGGTAATGTTGCTGACCACCAAACTCCCAGATTTCAAGGCTCAGCAGGGCAATGTTTCCTGTCCATGTTTATCAATCAAGACATGTACTCTATCTGGCTTCCTTTTATTCCCCAAATCCGTCATTAGTATTACCCTAACTCGAGCATTGGCTTGTCACTTGAATCAGTAAGTGCTACTTGTTGGGGCAGTTTTATTTGACAAAATCAACTGCATGATTTTCAAGAGATTCTTAGGGAAGAATCACTCTCAGATAACTTCAAATGGAGCCACTGGTGATTCTTGTGTTCATAAGTGCTTCTCTTTGGGGTTGTCTTGGATGTGAAAAGTGGACACGTCCGCACTGAGCTGGAAAATGAAAATGAAAATGAATGAAAGTTTTACATAAATTGTTCTTAAAGTTGCTTTTATTTTTTGAAAACTTTGCAGCTGAAGGAGGCTTGGATCAGAATGACATAACACCCACTGATTAGCCCTCTGTGCATGCAAATTACTTGCATGTTGATGGCCTTTTCTCCAAGTACAGGTATTCCAATTGTCTATGACCAATTATCAAGACCATTGAAACCTGTTAAAAATGAAGGCGGACTTGGGTTGAAATGGCTGCCTTGAGAATAAAAGATGGCCAAATATGTGAACCAGTCACAACTTCTACTGCAACGGGGAATCAACACAGAACATGCCAGAAGAAAGAGCTGGAGAAGCGAACAAGCAATTGTGCATTTTGTGCCTGGGATATTGACCTGACTTGGGCATGTACTTGACTTTTAAATTAGGTAAGCGCTACTTGTTGGGACAGTTTCAATGGCAAATAAAACGGACTGTAAATGAATACAGTACTATATTAAACCACATTCAGATCACCTCAAATGGAGACAGTGATGATTCTTGTGTTCATAAGTGCTTCTCTTTGGGGTAGTCTTGATTGTGACTTTGCAACAGATGTATCTCCAGCATTGAGAATGTGTGTTTGTTTTTGCATGACTGGCTGAATTTATCAATTTGTCACCAGCATTTCCTAAACACATGCACTGACTTGGAATATGAATGCAGTAAGTGCTACTTGTTGGGGTAATGTTGCTGACCACCAAACTCCCAGATTTCAAGGCTCAGCAGGGCAATGTTTCCTGTCCATGTTTATCAATCAAGACATGTACTCTATCTGGCTTCCTTTTATTCCCCAAATCCGTCATTAGTATTACCCTAACTTGAGCATTGGCTTGTCACTTGAATCAGTAAGTGCTACTTGTTGGGGCAGTTTTATTTGACAAAATCAACTGCATGATTTTCAAGAGATTCTTAGGGAAGAATCACTCTCAGATAACTTCAAATGGAGCCACTGGTGATTCTTGTGTTCATAAGTGCTTCTCTTTGGGGTTGTCTTGGATGTGAAAAGTGGACACGAGTTGTACATCAACCTATGATATTGTCTGACTCCATAACTAATACATTGGCAGGCATCTTGGGTTATATCTACTGGAATTGAATGCCATACAATTTGATGATCAATATTTCGATCTGGTCAGTATTGTTACCCTAACATAAACACTAACTTTGGTATAAATGCAGTAAGTGCTTTTTGTTGGGGTAGTTTTACTGACCTCTGCATGTTCAGGAAGTCTGAGATGCACTTAGAGAGAACCCTTAGATATAAAGATTGTTTTAAAGGAAAGAAAATGAAAATGAAAATGAATGAAAGTTTTACATAAATTGTTCTTAAAGTTGCTTTTATTTTTTGAAAACTTTGCAGCTGAAGGAGGCTTGGATCAGAATGACATAACACCCACTGATTAGCCCTCTGTGCATGCAAATTACTTGCATGTTGATGGCCTTTTCTCCAAGTACAGGTATTCCAATTGTCTATGACCAATTATCAAGACCATTGAAACCTGTTAAAAATGAAGGCGGACTTGGGTTGAAATGGCTGCCTTGAGAATAAAAGATGGCCAAATATGTGAACCAGTCACAACTTCTACTGCAACGGGGAATCAACACAGAACATGCCAGAAGAAAGAGCTGGAGAAGCGAACAAGCAATTGTGCATTTTGTGCTTGGGATATTGACCTGACTTGGGCATGTACTTGACTTTTAAATTAGGTAAGCGCTACTTGTTGGGACAGTTTCAATGGCAAATAAAACGGACTGTAAATGAATACAGTGCTATATACATAAGTGCTTCTCTTTGGGGTTGTCTTGATTGTGACTTTGCAACAGATGTATCTCCAGCATTGAGAATGTGTGTTTGTTTTTGCATGTTTGGCTGAATTTATCAATTTGTCACCAGCATTTCCTAAACACATGCACTGACTTGGAATATGAATGCAGTAAGTGCTACTTGTTGGGGTAATGTTGCTGACCACCAAACTCCCAGATTTCAAGGCTCAGCAGGGCAATGTTTCCTGTCCATGTTTATCAATCAAGACATGTACTCTATCTGGCTTCCTTTTATTCCCCAAATCCGTCATTAGTATTACCCTAACTCGAGCATTGGCTTGTCACTTGAATCAGTAAGTGCTACTTGTTGGGGCAGTTTTATTTGACAAAATCAACTGCATGATTTTCAAGAGATTCTTAGGGAAGAATCACTCTCAGATAACTTCAAATGGAGCCACTGGTGATTCTTGTGTTCATAAGTGCTTCTCTTTGGGGTTGTCTTGGATGTGAAAAGTGGACACGTCCGCACTGAGCTGGAAAATGAAAATGAAAATGAATGAAAGTTTTACATAAATTGTTCTTAAAGTTTCTTTTATTTTTTGAAAACTTTGCAGCTGAAGGAGGCTTGGATCAGAATGACATAACACCCACTGATTAGCCCTCTGTGCATGCAAATTACTTGCATGTTGATGGCCTTTTCTCCAAGTACAGGTATTCCAATTGGCTATGACCAATTATCAAGACCATTGAAACCTGTTAAAAATGAAGGCGGACTTGGACTGAAATGGCTGCCTTGAGAATAAAAGATGGCCAAATATGTGAACCAGTCACAACTTCTACTGCAACGGGGAATCAACACAGAACATGCCAGAAGAAAGAGCTGGAGAAGCTAACAAGCAATTGTGCATTTTGTGCCTGGGATATTGACCTGACTTGGGCATGTACTTGACTTTTAAATTAGGTAAGCGCTACTTGTTGGGACAGTGTCAATGGCAAATAAAACGGACTGTAAATGAATACAGTACTATATTAAACCACATTCAGATCACCTCAAATGGAGACAGTGATGATTCTTGTGTTCATAAGTGCTTCTCTTTGGGGTAGTCTTGATTGTGACTTTGCAACAGATGTATCTCCAGCATTGAGAATGTGTGTTTGTTTTTGCATGACTGGCTGAATTTATCAATTTGTCACCAGCATTTCCTAAACACATGCACTGACTTGGAATATGAATGCAGTAAGTGCTACTTGTTGGGGTAATGTTGCTGACCACCAAAATCCCAGATTTCAAGGCTCAGCAGGGCAATGTTTCCTGTCCATGTTTATCAATCAAGACATGTACTCTATCTGGCTTCCTTTTATTCCCCAAATCCGTCATTAGTATTACCCTAACTCGAGCATTGGCTTGTCACTTGAATCAGTAAGTGCTACTTGTTGGGGCAGTTTTATTTGACAAAATCAACTGCATGATTTTCAAGAGATTCTTAGGGAAGAATCACTCTCAGAAAACTTCAAATGGAGCCACTGGTGATTCTTGTGTTCATAAGTGCTTCTCTTTGGGGTTGTCTTGGATGTGAAAAGTGGACACGTCCGCACTGAGCTGGTTAGGTAAGCGCTACTTGTTAGGACGGTTTCAATGGCAAATAAGACAGACTGTAAATGAAGACAGTACTATATTAAACCACATTCAGATCACCTCAAATGGAGACAGTGATGATTCTTGTGTTCATAAGTGCTTCTCTTTGGGGTAGTCTTGATTGTGACTTTGCAACAGATGTATCTCCAGCATTGAGAATGTGTGTTTGTTTTTGCATGACTGGCTGAATTTATCAATTTGTCACCAGCATTTCCTAAACACATGCACTGACTTGGAATATGAATGCAGTAAGTGCTACTTGTTGGGGTAATGTTGCTGACCACCAAACTCCCAGATTTCAAGGCTCAGCAGGGCAATGTTTCCTGTCCATGTTTATCAATCAAGACATGTACTCTATCTGGCTTCCTTTTATTCCCCAAATCCGTCATTAGTATTACCCTAACTTGAGCATTGGCTTGTCACTTGAATCAGTAAGTGCTACTTGTTGGGGCAGTTTTATTTGACAAAATCAACTGCATGATTTTCAAGAGATTTCAAGAGAATATGAATGCAGTAAGTGCTACTTGTTGGGGTAATGTTGCTGACCACCAAACTCCCAGATTTCAAGGCTCAGCAGGGCAATGTTTCCTGTCCATGTTTATCAATCAAGACATGTACTCTATCTGGCTTCCTTTTATTCCCCAAATCCGTCATTAGTATTACCCTAACTCGAGCATTGGCTTGTCACTTGAATCAGTAAGTGCTACTTGTTGGGGCAGTTTTATTTGACAAAATCAACTGCATGATTTTCAAGAGATTCTTAGGGAAGAATCACTCTCAGATAACTTCAAATGGAGCCACTGGTGATTCTTGTGTTCATAAGTGCTTCTCTTTGGGGTTGTCTTGGATGTGAAAAGTGGACACGTCCGCACTGAGCTGGAAAATGAAAATGAAAATGAATGAAAGTTTTACATAAATTGTTCTTAAAGTTGCTTTTATTTTTTGAAAACTTTGCAGCTGAAGGAGGCTTGGATCAGAATGACATAACACCCACTGATTAGCCCTCTGTGCATGCAAATTACTTGCATGTTGATGGCCTTTTCTCCAAGTACAGGTATTCCAATTGTCTATGACCAATTATCAAGACCATTGAAACCTGTTAAAAATGAAGGCGGACTTGGGTTGAAATGGCTGCCTTGAGAATAAAAGATGGCCAAATATGTGAACCAGTCACAACTTCTACTGCAACGGGGAATCAACACAGAACATGCCAGAAGAAAGAGCTGGAGAAGCGAACAAGCAATTGTGCATTTTGTGCCTGGGATATTGACCTGACTTGGGCATGTACTTGACTTTTAAATTAGGTAAGCGCTACTTGTTGGGACAGTTTCAATGGCAAATAAAACGGACTGTAAATGAATACAGTACTATATTAAACCACATTCAGATCACCTCAAATGGAGACAGTGATGATTCTTGTGTTCATAAGTGCTTCTCAAGTCAGTGGTAGTCTTGATTGTGACTTTGCAACAGATGTATCTCCAGCATTGAGAATGTGTGTTTGTTTTTGCATGACTGGCTGAATTTATCAATTTGTCACCAGCATTTCCTAAACACATGCACTGACTTGGAATATGAATGCAGTAAGTGCTACTTGTTGGGGTAATGTTGCTGACCACCAAACTCCCAGATTTCAAGGCTCAGCAGGGCAATGTTTCCTGTCCATGTTTATCAATCAAGACATGTACTCTATCTGGCTTCCTTTTATTCCCCAAATCCGTCATTAGTATTACCCTAACTTGAGCATTGGCTTGTCACTTGAATCAGTAAGTGCTACTTGTTGGGGCAGTTTTATTTGACAAAATCAACTGCATGATTTTCAAGAGATTCTTAGGGAAGAATCACTCTCAGATAACTTCAAATGGAGCCACTGGTGATTCTTGTGTTCATAAGTGCTTCTCTTTGGGGTTGTCTTGGATGTGAAAAGTGGACACGAGTTGTACATCAACCTATGATATTGTCTGACTCCATAACTAATACATTGGCAGGCATCTTGGGTTATATCTACTGGAATTGAATGCCATACAATTTGATGATCAATATTTCGATCTGGTCAGTATTGTTACCCTAACATAAACACTAACTTTGGTATAAATGCAGTAAGTGCTTTTTGTTGGGGTAGTTTTACTGACCTCTGCATGTTCAGGAAGTCTGAGATGCACTTAGAGAGAACCCTTAGATATAAAGATTGTTTTAAAGGAAAGAAAATGAAAATGAAAATGAATGAAAGTTTTACATAAATTGTTCTTAAAGTTGCTTTTATTTTTTGAAAACTTTGCAGCTGAAGGAGGCTTGGATCAGAATGACATAACACCCACTGATTAGCCCTCTGTGCATGCAAATTACTTGCATGTTGATGGCCTTTTCTCCAAGTACAGGTATTCCAATTGTCTATGACCAATTATCAAGACCATTGAAACCTGTTAAAAATGAAGGCGGACTTGGGTTGAAATGGCTGCCTTGAGAATAAAAGATGGCCAAATATGTGAACCAGTCACAACTTCTACTGCAACGGGGAATCAACACAGAACATGCCAGAAGAAAGAGCTGGAGAAGCGAACAAGCAATTGTGCATTTTGTGCTTGGGATATTGACCTGACTTGGGCATGTACTTGACTTTTAAATTAGGTAAGCGCTACTTGTTGGGACAGTTTCAATGGCAAATAAAACGGACTGTAAATGAATACAGTGCTATATACATAAGTGCTTCTCTTTGGGGTTGTCTTGATTGTGACTTTGCAACAGATGTATCTCCAGCATTGAGAATGTGTGTTTGTTTTTGCATGTTTGGCTGAATTTATCAATTTGTCACCAGCATTTCCTAAACACATGCACTGACTTGGAATATGAATGCAGTAAGTGCTACTTGTTGGGGTAATGTTGCTGACCACCAAACTCCCAGATTTCAAGGCTCAGCAGGGCAATGTTTCCTGTCCATGTTTATCAATCAAGACATGTACTCTATCTGGCTTCCTTTTATTCCCCAAATCCGTCATTAGTATTACCCTAACTCGAGCATTGGCTTGTCACTTGAATCAGTAAGTGCTACTTGTTGGGGCAGTTTTATTTGACAAAATCAACTGCATGATTTTCAAGAGATTCTTAGGGAAGAATCACTCTCAGATAACTTCAAATGGAGCCACTGGTGATTCTTGTGTTCATAAGTGCTTCTCTTTGGGGTTGTCTTGGATGTGAAAAGTGGACACGTACGCACTGAGCTGGAAAATGAAAATGAAAATGAAAATGAATGAAAGTTTTACATAAATTGTTCTTAAAGTTGCTTTTATTTTTTGAAAACTTTGCAGCTGAAGGAGGCTTGGATCAGAATGACATAACACCCACTGATTAGCCCTCTGTGCATGCAAATTACTTGCATGTTGATGGCCTTTTCTCCAAGTACAGGTATTCCAATTGTCTATGACCAATTATCAAGACCATTGAAACCTGTTAAAAATGAAGGCGGACTTGGGTTGAAATGGCTGCCTTGAGAATAAAAGATGGCCAAATATGTGAACCAGTCACAACTTCTACTGCAACGGGGAATCAACACAGAACATGCCAGAAGAAAGAGCTGGAGAAGCGAACAAGCAATTGTGCATTTTGTGCTTGGGATATTGACCTGACTTGGGCATGTACTTGACTTTTAAATTAGGTAAGCGCTACTTGTTGGGACAGTTTCAATGGCAAATAAAACGGACTGTAAATGAATACAGTGCTATATACATAAGTGCTTCTCTTTGGGGTTGTCTTGATTGTGACTTTGCAACAGATGTATCTCCAGCATTGAGAATGTGTGTTTGTTTTTGCATGTTTGGCTGAATTTATCAATTTGTCACCAGCATTTCCTAAACACATGCACTGACTTGGAATATGAATGCAGTAAGTGCTACTTGTTGGGGTAATGTTGCTGACCACCAAACTCCCAGATTTCAAGGCTCAGCAGGGCAATGTTTCCTGTCCATGTTTATCAATCAAGACATGTACTCTATCTGGCTTCCTTTTATTCCCCAAATCCGTCATTAGTATTACCCTAACTCGAGCATTGGCTTGTCACTTGAATCAGTAAGTGCTACTTGTTGGGGCAGTTTTATTTGACAAAATCAACTGCATGATTTTCAAGAGATTCTTAGGGAAGAATCACTCTCAGATAACTTCAAATGGAGCCACTGGTGATTCTTGTGTTCATAAGTGCTTCTCTTTGGGGTTGTCTTGGATGTGAAAAGTGGACACGTACGCACTGAGCTGGAAAATGAAAATGAAAATGAAAATGAATGAAAGTTTTACATAAATTGTTCTTAAAGTTGCTTTTATTTTTTGAAAACTTTGCAGCTGAAGGAGGCTTGGATCAGAATGACATAACACCCACTGATTAGCCCTCTGTGCATGCAAATTACTTGCATGTTGATGGCCTTTTCTCCAAGTACAGGTATTCCAATTGTCTATGACCAATTATCAAGACCATTGAAACCTGTTAAAAATGAAGGCGGACTTGGGTTGAAATGGCTGCCTTGAGAATAAAAGATGGCCAAATATGTGAACCAGTCACAACTTCTACTGCAACGGGGAATCAACACAGAACATGCCAGAAGAAAGAGCTGGAGAAGCGAACAAGCAATTGTGCATTTTGTGCTTGGGATATTGACCTGACTTGGGCATGTACTTGACTTTTAAATTAGGTAAGCGCTACTTGTTGGGACAGTTTCAATGGCAAATAAAACGGACTGTAAATGAATACAGTGCTATATACATAAGTGCTTCTCTTTGGGGTTGTCTTGATTGTGACTTTGCAACAGATGTATCTCCAGCATTGAGAATGTGTGTTTGTTTTTGCATGTTTGGCTGAATTTATCAATTTGTCACCAGCATTTCCTAAACACATGCACTGACTTGGAATATGAATGCAGTAAGTGCTACTTGTTGGGGTAATGTTGCTGACCACCAAACTCCCAGATTTCAAGGCTCAGCAGGGCAATGTTTCCTGTCCATGTTTATCAATCAAGACATGTACTCTATCTGGCTTCCTTTTATTCCCCAAATCCGTCATTAGTATTACCCTAACTCGAGCATTGGCTTGTCACTTGAATCAGTAAGTGCTACTTGTTGGGGCAGTTTTATTTGACAAAATCAACTGCATGATTTTCAAGAGATTCTTAGGGAAGAATCACTCTCAGATAACTTCAAATGGAGCCACTGGTGATTCTTGTGTTCATAAGTGCTTCTCTTTGGGGTTGTCTTGGATGTGAAAAGTGGACACGTACGCACTGAGCTGGAAAATGAAAATGAAAATGAAAATGAATGAAAGTTTTACATAAATTGTTCTTAAAGTTGCTTTTATTTTTTGAAAACTTTGCAGCTGAAGGAGGCTTGGATCAGAATGACATAACACCCACTGATTAGCCCTCTGTGCATGCAAATTACTTGCATGTTGATGGCCTTTTCTCCAAGTACAGGTATTCCAATTGTCTATGACCAATTATCAAGACCATTGAAACCTGTTAAAAATGAAGGCGGACTTGGGTTGAAATGGCTGCCTTGAGAATAAAAGATGGCCAAATATGTGAACCAGTCACAACTTCTACTGCAACGGGGAATCAACACAGAACATGCCAGAAGAAAGAGCTGGAGAAGCGAACAAGCAATTGTGCATTTTGTGCCTGGGATATTGACCTGACTTGGGCATGTACTTGACTTTTAAATTAGGTAAGCGCTACTTGTTGGGACAGTTTCAATGGCAAATAAAACTGACTGTAAATGAATACAGTACTATATTAAACCACATTCAGATCACCTCAAATGGAGACAGTGATGATTCTTGTGTTCATAAGTGCTTCTCTTTGGGGTAGTCTTGATTGTGACTTTGCAACAGATGTATCTCCAGCATTGAGAATGTGTGTTTGTTTTTGCATGACTGGCTGAATTTATCAATTTGTCACCAGCATTTCCTAAACACATGCACTGACTTGGAATATGAATGCAGTAAGTGCTACTTGTTGGGGTAATGTTGCTGACCACCAAAATCCCAGATTTCAAGGCTCAGCAGGGCAATGTTTCCTGTCCATGTTTATCAATCAAGACATGTACTCTATCTGGCTTCCTTTTATTCCCCAAATCCGTCATTAGTATTACCCTAACTCGAGCATTGGCTTGTCACTTGAATCAGTAAGTGCTACTTGTTGGGGCAGTTTTATTTGACAAAATCAACTGCATGATTTTCAAGAGATTCTTAGGGAAGAATCACTCTCAGAAAACTTCAAATGGAGCCACTGGTGATTCTTGTGTTCATAAGTGCTTCTCTTTGGGGTTGTCTTGGATGTGAAAAGTGGACACGTCCGCACTGAGCTGGTTAGGTAAGCGCTACTTGTTAGGACAGTTTCAATGGCAAATAAGACAGACTGTAAATGAAGACAGTACTATATTAAACCACATTCAGATCACCTCAAATGGAGACAGTGATGATTCTTGTGTTCATAAGTGCTTCTCTTTGGGGTTGTCTTGATTGTGACTTTGCAACAGATGTATCTCCAGCATTGAGAATGTGTGTTTGTTTTTGCATGACCGGCTGAATTTATCAATTTGTCACCAGCATTTCCTAAACACATGCACTGACTTGGAATATGAATGCAGTAAGTGCTACTTGTTGGGGTAATGTTGCTGACCACCAAACTCCCAGATTTCAAGGCTCAGCAGGGCAATGTTTCCTGTCCATGTTTATCAATCAAGACATGTACTCTATCTGGCTTCCTTTTATTCCCCAAATCCGTCATTAGTATTACCCTAACTTGAGCATTGGCTTGTCACTTGAATCAGTAAGTGCTACTTGTTGGGGCAGTTTTATTTGACAAAATCAACTGCATGATTTTCAAGAGATTCTTAGGGAAGAATCACTCTCAGATAACTTCAAATGGAGCCACTGGTGATTCTTGTGTTCATAAGTGCTTCTCTTTGGGGTTGTCTTGGATGTGAAAAGTGGACACGAGTTGTACATCAACCTATGATATTGTCTGACTCCATAACTAATACATTGGCAGGCATCTTGGGTTATATCTACTGGAATTGAATGCCATACAATTTGATGATCAATATTTCGATCTGGTCAGTATTGTTACCCTAACATAAACACTAACTTTGGTATAAATGCAGTAAGTGCTTTTTGTTGGGGTAGTTTTACTGACCTCTGCATGTTCAGGAAGTCTGAGATGCACTTAGAGAGAACCCTTAGATATAAAGATTGTTTTAAAGGAAAGAAAATGAAATGAAAATGAAAATGAAAATGAAAATGAAAATGAAAATGAAAATGAATGAAAGTTTTACATAAATTGTTCTTAAAGTTGCTTTTATTTTTTGCAGCTGAAGGAGGCTTGGATCAGAATGACATAACACCCACTGATTAGCCCTCTGTGCATGCAAATTACTTGCATGTTGATGGCCTTTTCTCCAAGTACAGGTATTCCAATTGGCTATGACCAATTATCAAGACCATTGAAACCTGTTAAAAATGAAGGCGGACTTGGACTGAAATGGCTGCCTTGAGAATAAAAGATGGCCAAATATGTGAACCAGTCACAACTTCTACTGCAACGGGGAATCAACACAGAACATGCCAGAAGAAAGAGCTGGAGAAGCTAACAAGCAATTGTGCATTTTGTGCCTGGGATATTGACCTGACTTGGGCATGTACTTGACTTTTAAATTAGGTAAGCGCTACTTGTTGGGACAGTTTCAATGGCAAATAAAACGGACTGTAAATGAATACAGTACTATATTAAACCACATTCAGATCACCTCAAATGGAGACAGTGATGATTCTTGTGTTCATAAGTGCTTCTCTTTGGGGTAGTCTTGATTGTGACTTTGCAACAGATGTATCTCCAGCATTGAGAATGTGTGTTTGTTTTTGCATGACTGGCTGAATTTATCAATTTGTCACCAGCATTTCCTAAACACATGCACTGACTTGGAATATGAATGCAGTAAGTGCTACTTGTTGGGGTAATGTTGCTGACCACCAAAATCCCAGATTTCAAGGCTCAGCAGGGCAATGTTTCCTGTCCATGTTTATCAATCAAGACATGTACTCTATCTGGCTTCCTTTTATTCCCCAAATCCGTCATTAGTATTACCCTAACTCGAGCATTGGCTTGTCACTTGAATCAGTAAGTGCTACTTGTTGGGGCAGTTTTATTTGACAAAATCAACTGCATGATTTTCAAGAGATTCTTAGGGAAGAATCACTCTCAGAAAACTTCAAATGGAGCCACTGGTGATTCTTGTGTTCATAAGTGCTTCTCTTTGGGGTTGTCTTGGATGTGAAAAGTGGACACGTCCGCACTGAGCTGGTTAGGTAAGCGCTACTTGTTAGGACGGTTTCAATGGCAAATAAGACAGACTGTAAATGAAGACAGTACTATATTAAACCACATTCAGATCACCTCAAATGGAGACAGTGATGATTCTTGTGTTCATAAGTGCTTCTCTTTGGGGTTGTCTTGATTGTGACTTTGCAACAGATGTATCTCCAGCATTGAGAATGTGTGTTTGTTTTTGCATGACTGGCTGAATTTATCAATTTGTCACCAGCATTTCCTAAACACATGCACTGACTTGGAATATGAATGCAGTAAGTGCTACTTGTTGGGGTAATGTTGCTGACCACCAAACTCCCAGATTTCAAGGCTCAGCAGGGCAATGTTTCCTGTCCATGTTTATCAATCAAGACATGTACTCTATCTGGCTTTTATTCCCCAAATCCGTCATTAGTATTACCCTAACTTGAGCATTGGCTTGTCACTTGAATCAGTAAGTGCTACTTGTTGGGGCAGTTTTATTTGACAAAATCAACTGCATGATTTTCAAGCGATTCTTAGGGAAGAATCACTCTCAGATAACTTCAAATGGAGCCACTGGTGATTCTTGTATTCATAAGTGCTTCTCTTTGGGGTTGTCTTGGATGTGAAAAGTGGACACGAGTTGTACATCAACCTATGATATTGTCTGACTCCATAACTAATACATTGGCAGGCATCTTGGGTTATATCTACTGGAATTGAATGCCATACAATTTGATGATCAATATTTCGATCTGGTCAGTATTGTTACCCTAACATAAACACTAACTTTGGTATAAATGCAGTAAGTGCTTTTTGTTGGGGTAGTTTTACTGACCTCTGCATGTTCAGGAAGTCTGAGATGCACTTAGAGAGAACCCTTAGATATAAAGATTGTTTTAAAGGAAAGAAAATGAAAATGAAAATGAAAATGAAAATGAAAATGAAAATGAATGAAAGTTTTACATAAATTGTTCTTAAAGTTGCTTTTATTTTTTGCAGCTGAAGGGGGCTTGGATCAGAATGACATAACACCCACTGATTAGCCCTCTGTGATGGCCTTTTCTCCAAGTACAGGTATTCCAATTGGCTATGACCAATTATCAAGACCATTGAAACCTGTTAAAAATGAAGGCGGACTTGGACTGAAATGGCTGCCTTGAGAATAAAAGATGGCCAAATATGTGAACCAGTCACAACTTCTACTGCAACGGGGAATCAACACAGAACATGCCAGAAGAAAGAGCTGGAGAAGCTAACAAGCAATTGTGCATTTTGTGCCTGGGATATTGACCTGACTTGGGCATGTACTTGACTTTTAAATTAGGTAAGCGCTACTTGTTGGGACAGTTTCAAATGGCAAATAAAACGGACTGTAAATGAATACAGTACTATATTAAACCACATTCAGATCACCTCAAATGGAGACAGTGATGATTCATGTTCATAAGTGCTTCTCTTTGGGGTTGTCTTGATTGTGACTTTGCAACAGATGTATCTCCAGCATTGAGAATGTGTGTTTGTTTTTGCATGACTGGCTGAATTTATCAATTTGTCACCAGCATTTCCTAAACACATGCACTGACTTGGAATATGAATGCAGTAAGTGCTACTTGTTGGGGTAATGTTGCTGACCACCAAACTCCCAGATGTCAAGGCTCAGCAGGGCAATGTTTCCTGTCCATGTTTATCAATCAAGACATGTACTCTATCTGGCTTCCTTTTATTCCCCAAATCCGTCATTAGTATTACCCTAACTCGAGCATTGGCTTGTCACTTGTCAATCAGTAAGTGCTACTTGTTGGTGCAGTTTTATTTGACAAAATCAACTGCATGATTTTCAAGAGATTCTTAGGGAAGAATCACTCTCAGATAACTTCAAATGGAGCCACTGGTGATTCTTGTGTTCATAAGTGCTTCTCTTTGGGGTTGTCTTGGATGTGAAAAGTGGACACGAGTTGTACATCAACCTATGATATTGTCTGACTCCATAACTAATACATTGGCAGGCATCTTGGGTTATATCTACTGGAATTGAATGCCATACAATTTGATGATCAATATTTCGATCTGGTCAGTATTGTTACCCTAACATAAACACTAACTTTGGTATAAATGCAGTAAGTGCTTTTTGTTGGGGTAGTTTTACTGACCTCTGCATGTTCAGGAAGTCTGAGATGCACTTAGAGAGAACCCTTAGATATAAAGATTGTTTTAAAGGAAAGAAAATGAAAATGAAAATGAATGAAAGTTTTACATAAATTGTTCTTAAAGTTGCTTTTATTTTTTGAAAACTTTGCAGCTGAAGGAGGCTTGGATCAGAATGACATAACACCCACTGATTAGCCCTCTGTGCATGCAAATTACTTGCATGTTGATGGCCTTTTCTCCAAGTACAGGTATTCCAATTGTCTATGACCAATTATCAAGACCATTGAAACCTGTTAAAAATGAAGGCGGACTTGGGTTGAAATGGCTGCCTTGAGAATAAAAGATGGCCAAATGTGTGAACCAGTCACAACTTCTACTGCAACGGGGAATCAACACAGAACATGCCAGAAGAAAGAGCTGGAGAAGCTAACAAGCAATTGTGCATTTTGTGCCTGGGATATTGACCTGACTTGGGCATGTACTTGACTTTTAAATTAGGTAAGCGCTACTTGTTGGGACAGTTTCAATGGCAAATAAAACGGACTGTAAATGAATACAGTACTATATTAAACCACATTCAGATCACCTCAAATGGAGACAGTGATGATTCTTGTGTTCATAAGTGCTTCTCTTTGGGGTTGTCTTGGATGTGAAAAGTGGACACGTCCGCACTGAGCTGGTTAGGTAAGCGCTACTTGTTAGGACGGTTTCAATGGCAAATAAGACAGACTGTAAATGAAGACAGTACTATATTAAACCACATTCAGATCACCTCAAATGGAGACAGTGATGATTCTTGTGTTCATAAGTGCTTCTCTTTGGGGTTGTCTTGATTGTGACTTTGCAACAGATGTATCTCCAGCATTGAGAATGTGTGTTTGTTTTTGCATGACTGGCTGAATTTATCAATTTGTCACCAGCATTTCCTAAACACATGCACTGACTTGGAATATGAATGCAGTAAGTGCTACTTGTTGGGGTAATGTTGCTGACCACCAAACTCCCAGATTTCAAGGCTCAGCAGGGCAATGTTTCCTGTCCATGTTTATCAATCAAGACATGTACTCTATCTGGCTTCCTTTTATTCCCCAAATCCGTCATTAGTATTACCCTAACTCGAGCATTGGCTTGTCACTTGTCAATCAGTAAGTGCTACTTGTTGGGGCAGTTTTATTTGACAAAATCAACTGCATGATTTTCAAGAGATTCTTAGGGAAGAATCACTCTCAGATAACTTCAAATGGAGCCACTGGTGATTCTTGTGTTCATAAGTGCTTCTCTTTGGGGTTGTCTTGGATGTAAAAATTGGACACGAGTTGTACATCAACCTATGATATTGTCTGACTCCATAACTAATACATTGGCAGGCATCTTGGGTTATATCTACTGGAATTGAATGCCATACAATTTGATGATCAATATTTCGATCTGGTCAGTATTGTTACCCTAACATAAACACTAACTTTGGTATAAATGCAGTAAGTGCTTTTTGTTGGGGTAGTTTTACTGACCTCTGCATGTTCAGGAAGTCTGAGATGCACTTAGAGAGAACCCTTAGATATAAAGATTGTTTTAAAGGAAAGAAAATGAAAATGAATGAAAGTTTTACATAAATTGTTCTTAAAGTTGCTTTTATTTTTTGAAAACTTTGCAGCTGAAGGAGGCTTGGATCAGAATGACATAACACCCACTGATTAGCCCTCTGTGCATGCAAATTACTTGCATGTTGATGGCCTTTTCTCCAAGTACAGGTATTCCAATTGTCTATGACCAATTATCAAGACCATTGAAACCTGTTAAAAATGAAGGCGGACTTGGGTTGAAATGGCTGCCTTGAGAATAAAAGATGGCCAAATATGTGAACCAGTCACAACTTCTACTGCAACGGGGAATCAACACAGAACATGCCAGAAGAAAGAGCTGGAGAAGCGAACAAGCAATTGTGCATTTTGTGCCTGGGATATTGACCCGACTTGGGCATGTACTTGACTTTTAAATTGGGTAAGCGCTACTTGTTGGGACAGTTTCAATGGCAAATAAAACGGACTGTAAATGAATACAGTACTATATTAAACCACATTCAGATCACCTCAAATGGAGACAGTGATGATTCTTGTGTTCATAAGTGCTTCTCTTTGGGGTAGTCTTGATTGTGACTTTGCAACAGATGTATCTCCAGCATTGAGAATGTGTGTTTGTTTTTGCATGACTGGCTGAATTTATCAATTTGTCACCAGCATTTCCTAAACACATGCACTGACTTGGAATATGAATGCAGTAAGTGCTACTTGTTGGGGTAATGTTGCTGACCACCAAACTCCCAGATTTCAAGGCTCAGCAGGGCAATGTTTCCTGTCCATGTTTATCAATCAAGACATGTACTCTATCTGGCTTCCTTTTATTCCCCAAATCCGTCATTAGTATTACCCTAACTCGAGCATTGGCTTGTCACTTGTCAATCAGTAAGTGCTACTTGTTGGTGCAGTTTTATTTGACAAAATCAACTGCATGATTTTCAAGAGATTCTTAGGGAAGAATCACTCTCAGATAACTTCAAATGGAGCCACTGGTGATTCTTGTGTTCATAAGTGCTTCTCTTTGGGGTTGTCTTGGATGTGAAAAGTGGACACGTCCGCACTGAGCTGGTTAGGTAAGCGCTACATGTTAGGACGGTTTCAATGGCAAATAAGACAGACTGTAAATGAAGACAGTACTATATTAAACCACATTCAGATCACCTCAAATGGAGACAGTGATGATTCTTGTGTTCATAAGTGCTTCTCTTTGGGGTTGTCTTGATTGTGACTTTGCAACAGATGTATCTCCAGCATTGAGAATGTGTGTTTGTTTTTGCATGACTGGCTGAATTTATCAATTTGTCACCAGCATTTCCTAAACACATGCACTGACTTGGAATATGAATGCAGTAAGTGCTACTTGTTGGGGTAATGTTGCTGACCACCAAACTCCCAGATTTCAAGGCTCAGCAGGGCAATGTTTCCTGTCCATGTTTATCAATCAAGACATGTACTCTATCTGGCTTCCTTTTATTCCCCAAATCCGTCATTAGTATTACCCTAACTCGAGCATTGGCTTGTCACTTGTCAATCAGTAAGTGCTACTTGTTGGTGCAGTTTTATTTGACAAAATCAACTGCATGATTTTCAAGAGATTCTTAGGGAAGAATCACTCTCAGATAACTTCAAATGGAGCCACTGGTGATTCTTGTGTTCATAAGTGCTTCTCTTTGGGGTTGTCTTGGATGTGAAAAGTGGACACGTCCGCACTGAGCTGGTTAGGTAAGCGCTACTTGTTAGGACGGTTTCAATGGCAAATAAGACAGACTGTAAATGAAGACAGTACTATATTAAACCACATTCAGATCACCTCAAATGGAGACAGTGATGATTCTTGTGTTCATAAGTGCTTCTCTTTGGGGTTGTCTTGATTGTGACTTTGCAACAGATGTATCTCCAGCATTGAGAATGTGTGTTTGTTTTTGCATGACTGGCTGAATTTATCAATTTGTCACCAGCATTTCCTAAACACATGCACTGACTTGGAATATGAATGCAGTAAGTGCTACTTGTTGGGGTAATGTTGCTGACCACCAAACTCCCAGATTTCAAGGCTCAGCAGGGCAATGTTTCCTGTCCATGTTTATCAATCAAGACATGTACTCTATCTGGCTTCCTTTTATTCCCCAAATCCGTCATTAGTATTACCCTAACTCGAGCATTGGCTTGTCACTTGTCAATCAGTAAGTGCTACTTGTTGGGGCAGTTTTATTTGACAAAATCAACTGCATGATTTTCAAGAGATTCTTAGGGAAGAATCACTCTCAGATAACTTCAAATGGAGCCACTGGTGATTCTTGTGTTCATAAGTGCTTCTCTTTGGGGTTGTCTTGGATGTGAAAAGTGGACACGTCCGCACTGAGCTGGTTAGGTAAGCGCTACTTGTTAGGACGGTTTCAATGGCAAATAAGACAGACTGTAAATGAAGACAGTACTATATTAAACCACATTCAGATCACCTCAAATGGAGACAGTGATGATTCTTGTGTTCATAAGTGCTTCTCTTTGGGGTTGTCTTGATTGTGACTTTGCAACAGATGTATCTCCAGCATTGAGAATGTGTGTTTGTTTTTGCATGACTGGCTGAATTTATCAATTTGTCACCAGCATTTCCTAAACACATGCACTGACTTGGAATATGAATGCAGTAAGTGCTACTTGTTGGGGTAATGTTGCTGACCACCAAACTCCCAGATTTCAAGGCTCAGCAGGGCAATGTTTCCTGTCCATGTTTATCAATCAAGACATGTACTCTATCTGGCTTCCTTTTATTCCCCAAATCCGTCATTAGTATTACCCTAACTCGAGCATTGGCTTGTCACTTGTCAATCAGTAAGTGCTACTTGTTGGTGCAGTTTTATTTGACAAAATCAACTGCATGATTTTCAAGAGATTCTTAGGGAAGAATCACTCTCAGAAAACTTCAAATGGAGCCACTGGTGATTCTTGTGTTCATAAGTGCTTCTCTTTGGGGTTGTCTTGGATGTGAAAAGTGGACACGTCCGCACTGAGCTGGTTAGGTAAGCGCTACTTGTTAGGACGGTTTCAATGGCAAATAAGACAGACTGTAAATGAAGACAGTACTATATTAAACCACATTCAGATCACCTCAAATGGAGACAGTGATGATTCTTGTGTTCATAAGTGCTTCTCTTTGGGGTTGTCTTGATTGTGACTTTGCAACAGATGTATCTCTAGCATTGAGAATGTGTGTTTGTTTTTGCATGACTGGCTGAATTTATCAATTTGTCACCAGCATTTCCTAAACACATGCACTGACTTGGAATATGAATGCAGTAAGTGCTACTTGTTGGGGTAATGTTGCTGACCACCAAACTCCCAGATTTCAAGGCTCAGCAGGGCAATGTTTCCTGTCCATGTTTATCAATCAAGACATGTACTCTATCTGGCTTCCTTTTATTCCCCAAATCCGTCATTAGTATTACCCTAACTTGAGCATTGGCTTGTCACTTGAATCAGTAAGTGCTACTTGTTGGGGCAGTTTTATTTGACAAAATCAACTGCATGATTTTCAAGCGATTCTTAGGGAAGAATCACTCTCAGATAACTTCAAATGGAGCCACTGGTGATTCTTGTGTTCATAAGTGCTTCTCTTTGGGGTTGTCTTGGATGTGAAAAGTGGACACGAGTTGTACATCAACCTATGATATTGTCTGACTCCATAACTAATACATTGGCAGGCATCTTGGGTTGTATCTACTGGAATTGAATGCCATACAATTTGATGATCAATATTTTGATCTGGTCAGTATTGTTACCCTAACATAAACACTAACTTTGGTATAAATGCAGTAAGTGCTTTTTGTTGGGGTAGTTTTACTGACCTCTGCATGTTCAGGAAGTCTGAGATGCACTTAGAGAGAACCCTTAGATATAAAGATTGTTTTAAAGGAAAGAAAATGAAAATGAAAATGAAAATGAAAATGAAAATGAAAATGAAAATGAAAATGAAAATGAATGAAAGTTTTACATAAATTGTTCTTAAAGTTGCTTTTATTTTTTGAAAACTTTGCAGCTGAAGGAGGCTTGGATCAGAATGACATAACACCCACTGATTAGCCCTCTGTGCATGCAAATTACTTGCATGTTGATGGCCTTTTCTCCAAGTACAGGTATTCCAATTGTCTATGACCAATTATCAAGACCATTGAAACCTGTTAAAAATGAAGGCGGACTTGGGTTGAAATGGCTGCCTTGAGAATAAAAGATGGCCAAATATGTGAACCAGTCACAACTTCTACTGCAACGGGGAATCAACACAGAACATGCCAGAAGAAAGAGCTGGAGAAGCGAACAAGCAATTGTGCATTTTGTGCCTGGGATATTGACCTGACTTGGGCATGTACTTGACTTTTAAATTAGGTAAGCGCTACTTGTTGGGACAGTTTCAATGGCAAATAAAACGGACTGTAAATGAATACAGTACTATATTAAACCACATTCAGATCACCTCAAATGGAGACAGTGATGATTCTTGTGTTTATAAGTGCTTCTCTTTGGGGTAGTCTTGATTGTGACTTTGCAACAGATGTATCTCCAGCATTGAGAATGTGTGTTTGTTTTTGCATGACTGGCTGAATTTATCAATTTGTCACCAGCATTTCCTAAACACATGCACTGACAGTAAGTGCTACTTGTTGGGGTAATGTTGCTGACCACCAAAATCCCAGATTTCAAGGCTCAGCAGGGCAATGTTTCCTGTCCATGTTTATCAATCAAGACATGTACTCTATCTGGCTTCCTTTTATTCCCCAAATCCGTCATTAGTATTATCCTAACTTGAGCATTGGCTTGTCACTTGAATCAGTAAGTGCTACTTGTTGGGGCAGTTTTATTTGACAAAATCAACTGCATGATTTTCAAGAGATTCTTAGGGAAGAATCACTCTCAGATAACTTCAAATGGAGCCACTGGTGATTCTTGTGTTCATAAGTGCTTCTCTTTGGGGTTGTCTTGGATGTGAAAAGTGGACACGTCCGCACTGAGCTGGTTAGTTAAGCGCTACTTGTTGGGACGGTTTCAATGGCAAATAAGACAGACTGTAAATGAAGACATTACTATATTAAACCACATTCAGATCACCTCAAATGGAGACAGTGATGATTCTTGTGTTCATAAGTGCTTCTCTTTGGGGTTGTCTTGATTGTGACTTTGCAACAGATGTATCTCCAGCATTGAGAATGTGTGTTTGTTTTTGCATGACTGGCTGAATTTATCAATTTGTCACCAGCATTTCCTAAACACATGCACTGACTTGGAATATGAATGCAGTAAGTGCTACTTGTTGGGGTAATGTTGCTGACCACCAAACTCCCAGATTTCAAGGCTCAGCAGGGCAATGTTTCTTGTCCATGTTTATCAATCAAGACATGTACTCTATCTGGCTTCCTTTTATTCCCCAAATCCGTCATTAGTATTACCCTAACTCGAGCATTGGCTTGTCACTTGAATCAGTAAGTGCTACTTGTTGGGGCAGTTTTATTTGACAAAATCAACTGCATGATTTTCAAGAGATTCTTAGGGAAGAATCACTCTCAGATAACTTCAAATGGAGCCACTGGTGATTCTTGTGTTCATAAGTGCTTCTCTTTGGGGTTGTCTTGGATGTGAAAAGTGGACACGAGTTGTACATCAACCTATGATACTGTCTGACTCCATAACTAATACATTGGCAGGCATCTTGGCTTATATCTACTGGAATTGAATGCCATACAATTTGATGATCAATATTTCGATCTGGTCAGTATTGTTACCCTAACATAAACACTAACTTTGGTATAAATGCAGTAAGTGCTTTTTGTTGGGGTAGTTTTACTGACCTCTGCATGTTCAGGAAGTCTGAGATGCACTTAGAAAGAACCCTTAGATATAAAGATTGTTTTAAAGGAAAGAAAATGAAATGAAAATGAAAATGAAAATGAAAATGAAAATGAAAATGAAAATGAAAATGAATGTTTTACATAAATTGTTCTTAAAGTTGCTTTTATTTTTTGAAAACTTTGCAGCTGAAGGAGGCTTGGATCAGAATGACATAACACCCACTGATTAGCCCTCTGTGCATGCAAATTACTTGCATGTTGATGGCCTTTTCTCCAAGTACAGGTATTCCAATTGTCTATGACCAATTATCAAGACCATTGAAACCTGTTAAAAATGAAGGCGGACTTGGGTTGAAATGGCTGCCTTGAGAATAAAAGATGGCCAAATATGTGAACCAGTCACAACTTCTACTGCAACGGGGAATCAACACAGAACATGCCAGAAGAAAGAGCTGGAGAAGCGAACAAGCAATTGTGCATTTTGTGCCTGGGATATTGACCTGACTTGGGCATGTACTTGACTTTTAAATTAGGTAAGCGCTACTTGTTGGGACAGTTTCAATGGCAAATAAAACGGACTGTAAATGAATACAGTACTATATTAAACCACATTCAGATCACCTCAAATGGAGACAGTGATGATTCTTGTGTTCATAAGTGCTTCTCTTTGGGGTACTCTTGATTGTGACTTTGCAACAGATGTATCTCCAGCATTGAGAATGTGTGTTTGTTTTTGCATGACTGGCTGAATTTATCAATTTGTCACCAGCATTTCCTAAACACATGCACTGACTTGGAATATGAATGCAGTAAGTGCTACTTGTTGGGGTAATGTTGCTGACCACCAAAATCCCAGATTTCAAGGCTCAGCAGGGCAATGTTTCCTGTCCATGTTTATCAATCAAGACATGTACTCTATCTGGCTTCCTTTTATTCCCCAAATCCGTCATTAGTATTATCCTAACTTGAGCATTGGCTTGTCACTTGAATCAGTAAGTGCTACTTGTTGGGGCAGTTTTATTTGACAAAATCAACTGCATGATTTTCAAGAGATTCTTAGGGAAGAATCACTCTCAGATAACTTCAAATGGAGCCACTGGTGATTCTTGTGTTCATAAGTGCTTCTCTTTGGGGTTGTCTTGGATGTGAAAAGTGGACACGTCCGCACTGAGCTGGTTACTTGTTGGGACGGTTTCAATGGCAAATAAGACAGACTGTAAATGAAGACAGTACTATATTAAACCACATTCAGATCACCTCAAATGGAGACAGTGATGATTCTTGTGTTCATAAGTGCTTCTCTTTGGGGTTGTCTTGATTGTGACTTTGCAACAGATGTATCTCTAGCATTGAGAATGTGTGTTTGTTTTTGCATGACTGGCTGAATTTATCAATTTGTCACCAGCATTTCCTAAACACATGCACTGACTTGGAATATGAATGCAGTAAGTGCTACTTGTTGGGGTAATGTTGCTGACCACCAAACTCCCAGATTTCAAGGCTCAGCAGGGCAATGTTTCCTGTCCATGTTTATCAATCAAGACATGTACTCTATCTGGCTTCCTTTTATTCCCCAAATCCGTCATTAGTATTACCCTAACTTGAGCATTGGCTTGTCACTTGAATCAGTAAGTGCTACTTGTTGGGGCAGTTTTATTTGACAAAATCAACTGCATGATTTTCAAGCGATTCTTAGGGAAGAATCACTCTCAGATAACTTCAAATGGAGCCACTGGTGATTCTTGTGTTCATAAGTGCTTCTCTTTGGGGTTGTCTTGGATGTGAAAAGTGGACACGAGTTGTACATCAACCTATGATATTGTCTGACTCCATAACTAATACATTGGCAGGCATCTTGGGTTGTATCTACTGGAATTGAATGCCATACAATTTGATGATCAATATTTTGATCTGGTCAGTATTGTTACCCTAACATAAACACTAACTTTGGTATAAATGCAGTAAGTGCTTTTTGTTGGGGTAGTTTTACTGACCTCTGCATGTTCAGGAAGTCTGAGATGCACTTAGAGAGAACCCTTAGATATAAAGATTGTTTTAAAGGAAAGAAAATGAAAATGAAAATGAAAATGAAAATGAAAATGAAAATGAAAATGAAAATGAAAATGAATGAAAGTTTTACATAAATTGTTCTTAAAGTTGCTTTTATTTTTTGAAAACTTTGCAGCTGAAGGAGGCTTGGATCAGAATGACATAACACCCACTGATTAGCCCTCTGTGCATGCAAATTACTTGCATGTTGATGGCCTTTTCTCCAAGTACAGGTATTCCAATTGTCTATGACCAATTATCAAGACCATTGAAACCTGTTAAAAATGAAGGCGGACTTGGGTTGAAATGGCTGCCTTGAGAATAAAAGATGGCCAAATATGTGAACCAGTCACAACTTCTACTGCAACGGGGAATCAACACAGAACATGCCAGAAGAAAGAGCTGGAGAAGCGAACAAGCAATTGTGCATTTTGTGCCTGGGATATTGACCTGACTTGGGCATGTACTTGACTTTTAAATTAGGTAAGCGCTACTTGTTGGGACAGTTTCAATGGCAAATAAAACGGACTGTAAATGAATACAGTACTATATTAAACCACATTCAGATCACCTCAAATGGAGACAGTGATGATTCTTGTGTTTATAAGTGCTTCTCTTTGGGGTAGTCTTGATTGTGACTTTGCAACAGATGTATCTCCAGCATTGAGAATGTGTGTTTGTTTTTGCATGACTGGCTGAATTTATCAATTTGTCACCAGCATTTCCTAAACACATGCACTGACAGTAAGTGCTACTTGTTGGGGTAATGTTGCTGACCACCAAAATCCCAGATTTCAAGGCTCAGCAGGGCAATGTTTCCTGTCCATGTTTATCAATCAAGACATGTACTCTATCTGGCTTCCTTTTATTCCCCAAATCCGTCATTAGTATTATCCTAACTTGAGCATTGGCTTGTCACTTGAATCAGTAAGTGCTACTTGTTGGGGCAGTTTTATTTGACAAAATCAACTGCATGATTTTCAAGAGATTCTTAGGGAAGAATCACTCTCAGATAACTTCAAATGGAGCCACTGGTGATTCTTGTGTTCATAAGTGCTTCTCTTTGGGGTTGTCTTGGATGTGAAAAGTGGACACGTCCGCACTGAGCTGGTTAGTTAAGCGCTACTTGTTGGGACGGTTTCAATGGCAAATAAGACAGACTGTAAATGAAGACATTACTATATTAAACCACATTCAGATCACCTCAAATGGAGACAGTGATGATTCTTGTGTTCATAAGTGCTTCTCTTTGGGGTTGTCTTGATTGTGACTTTGCAACAGATGTATCTCCAGCATTGAGAATGTGTGTTTGTTTTTGCATGACTGGCTGAATTTATCAATTTGTCACCAGCATTTCCTAAACACATGCACTGACTTGGAATATGAATGCAGTAAGTGCTACTTGTTGGGGTAATGTTGCTGACCACCAAACTCCCAGATTTCAAGGCTCAGCAGGGCAATGTTTCTTGTCCATGTTTATCAATCAAGACATGTACTCTATCTGGCTTCCTTTTATTCCCCAAATCCGTCATTAGTATTACCCTAACTCGAGCATTGGCTTGTCACTTGAATCAGTAAGTGCTACTTGTTGGGGCAGTTTTATTTGACAAAATCAACTGCATGATTTTCAAGAGATTCTTAGGGAAGAATCACTCTCAGATAACTTCAAATGGAGCCACTGGTGATTCTTGTGTTCATAAGTGCTTCTCTTTGGGGTTGTCTTGGATGTGAAAAGTGGACACGAGTTGTACATCAACCTATGATACTGTCTGACTCCATAACTAATACATTGGCAGGCATCTTGGCTTATATCTACTGGAATTGAATGCCATACAATTTGATGATCAATATTTCGATCTGGTCAGTATTGTTACCCTAACATAAACACTAACTTTGGTATAAATGCAGTAAGTGCTTTTTGTTGGGGTAGTTTTACTGACCTCTGCATGTTCAGGAAGTCTGAGATGCACTTAGAAAGAACCCTTAGATATAAAGATTGTTTTAAAGGAAAGAAAATGAAATGAAAATGAAAATGAAAATGAAAATGAAAATGAAAATGAAAATGAATGTTTTACATAAATTGTTCTTAAAGTTGCTTTTATTTTTTGAAAACTTTGCAGCTGAAGGAGGCTTGGATCAGAATGACATAACACCCACTGATTAGCCCTCTGTGCATGCAAATTACTTGCATGTTGATGGCCTTTTCTCCAAGTACAGGTATTCCAATTGTCTATGACCAATTATCAAGACCATTGAAACCTGTTAAAAATGAAGGCGGACTTGGGTTGAAATGGCTGCCTTGAGAATAAAAGATGGCCAAATATGTGAACCAGTCACAACTTCTACTGCAACGGGGAATCAACACAGAACATGCCAGAAGAAAGAGCTGGAGAAGCGAACAAGCAATTGTGCATTTTGTGCCTGGGATATTGACCTGACTTGGGCATGTACTTGACTTTTAAATTAGGTAAGCGCTACTTGTTGGGACAGTTTCAATGGCAAATAAAACGGACTGTAAATGAATACAGTACTATATTAAACCACATTCAGATCACCTCAAATGGAGACAGTGATGATTCTTGTGTTCATAAGTGCTTCTCTTTGGGGTACTCTTGATTGTGACTTTGCAACAGATGTATCTCCAGCATTGAGAATGTGTGTTTGTTTTTGCATGACTGGCTGAATTTATCAATTTGTCACCAGCATTTCCTAAACACATGCACTGACTTGGAATATGAATGCAGTAAGTGCTACTTGTTGGGGTAATGTTGCTGACCACCAAAATCCCAGATTTCAAGGCTCAGCAGGGCAATGTTTCCTGTCCATGTTTATCAATCAAGACATGTACTCTATCTGGCTTCCTTTTATTCCCCAAATCCGTCATTAGTATTATCCTAACTTGAGCATTGGCTTGTCACTTGAATCAGTAAGTGCTACTTGTTGGGGCAGTTTTATTTGACAAAATCAACTGCATGATTTTCAAGAGATTCTTAGGGAAGAATCACTCTCAGATAACTTCAAATGGAGCCACTGGTGATTCTTGTGTTCATAAGTGCTTCTCTTTGGGGTTGTCTTGGATGTGAAAAGTGGACACGTCCGCACTGAGCTGGTTACTTGTTGGGACGGTTTCAATGGCAAATAAGACAGACTGTAAATGAAGACAGTACTATATTAAACCACATTCAGATCACCTCAAATGGAGACAGTGATGATTCTTGTGTTCATAAGTGCTTCTCTTTGGGGTTGTCTTGATTGTGACTTTGCAACAGATGTATCTCTAGCATTGAGAATGTGTGTTTGTTTTTGCATGACTGGCTGAATTTATCAATTTGTCACCAGCATTTCCTAAACACATGCACTGACTTGGAATATGAATGCAGTAAGTGCTACTTGTTGGGGTAATGTTGCTGACCACCAAACTCCCAGATTTCAAGGCTCAGCAGGGCAATGTTTCCTGTCCATGTTTATCAATCAAGACATGTACTCTATCTGGCTTCCTTTTATTCCCCAAATCCGTCATTAGTATTACCCTAACTCGAGCATTGGCTTGTCACTTGAATCAGTAAGTGCTACTTGTTGGGGCAGTTTTATTTGACAAAATCAACTGCATGATTTTCAAGAGATTCTTAGGGAAGAATCACTCTCAGAAAACTTCAAATGGAGCCACTGGTGATTCTTGTGTTCATAAGTGCTTCTCTTTGGGGTTGTCTTGGATGTGAAAAGTGGACACGTCCGCACTGAGCTGGTTACTTGTTGGGACGGTTTCAATGGCAAATAAGACAGACTGTAAATGAAGACAGTACTATATTAAACCACATTCAGATCACCTCAAATGGAGACAGTGATGATTCTTGTGTTCATAAGTGCTTCTCTTTGGGGTTGTCTTGATTGTGACTTTGCAACAGATGTATCTCTAGCATTGAGAATGTGTGTTTGTTTTTGCATGACTGGCTGAATTTATCAATTTGTCACCAGCATTTCCTAAACACATGCACTGACTTGGAATATGAATGCAGTAAGTGCTACTTGTTGGGGTAATGTTGCTGACCACCAAACTCCCAGATTTCAAGGCTCAGCAGGGCAATGTTTCCTGTCCATGTTTATCAATCAAGACATGTACTCTATCTGGCTTCCTTTTATTCCCCAAATCCGTCATTAGTATTATCCTAACTTGAGCATTGGCTTGTCACTTGAATCAGTAAGTGCTACTTGTTGGGGCAGTTTTATTTGACAAAATCAACTGCATGATTTTCAAGAGATTCTTAGGGAAGAATCACTCTCAGATAACTTCAAATGGAGCCACTGGTGATTCTTGTGTTCATAAGTGCTTCTCTTTGGGGTTGTCTTGGATGTGAAAAGTGGACACGTCCGCACTGAGCTGGTTACTTGTTGGGACGGTTTCAATGGCAAATAAGACAGACTGTAAATGAAGACAGTACTATATTAAACCACATTCAGATCACCTCAAATGGAGACAGTGATGATTCTTGTGTTCATAAGTGCTTCTCTTTGGGGTTGTCTTGATTGTGACTTTGCAACAGATGTATCTCTAGCATTGAGAATGTGTGTTTGTTTTTGCATGACTGGCTGAATTTATCAATTTGTCACCAGCATTTCCTAAACACATGCACTGACTTGGAATATGAATGCAGTAAGTGCTACTTGTTGGGGTAATGTTGCTGACCACCAAACTCCCAGATTTCAAGGCTCAGCAGGGCAATGTTTCCTGTCCATGTTTATCAATCAAGACATGTACTCTATCTGGCTTCCTTTTATTCCCCAAATCCGTCATTAGTATTACCCTAACTTGAGCATTGGCTTGTCACTTGAATCAGTAAGTGCTACTTGTTGGGGCAGTTTTATTTGACAAAATCAACTGCATGATTTTCAAGAGATTCTTAGGGAAGAATCACTCTCAGATAACTTCAAATGGAGCCACTGGTGATTCTTGTGTTCATAAGTGCTTCTCTTTGGGGTTGTCTTGGATGTGAAAAGTGGACACGTCCGCACTGAGCTGGTTACTTGTTGGGACGGTTTCAATGGCAAATAAGACAGACTGTAAATGAAGACAGTACTATATTAAACCACATTCAGATCATCTCAAATGGAGACAGTGATGATTCTTGTGTTCACAAGTGCTTCTCTTTGGGGTTGTCTTGATTGTGACTTTGCAACAGATGTATCTCTAGCATTGAGAATGTGTGTTTGTTTTTGCATGACTGGCTGAATTTATCAATTTGTCACCAGCATTTCCTAAACACATGCACTGACTTGGAATATGAATGCAGTAAGTGCTACTTGTTGGGGTAATGTTGCTGACCACCAAACTCCCAGATTTCAAGGCTCAGCAGGGCAATGTTTCCTGTCCATGTTTATCAATCAAGACATGTACTCTATCTGGCTTCCTTTTATTCCCCAAATCCGTCATTAGTATTACCCTAACTTGAGCATTGGCTTGTCACTTGAATCAGTTAGTGCTACTTGTTGGGGCAGTTTTATTTGACAAAGTCAACTGCATGATTTTCAAGAGATTCTTAGGGAAGAATCACTCTCAGATAACTTCAAATGGAGCCACTGGTGATTCTTGTGTTCATAAGTGCTTCTCTTTGGGGTTGTCTTGGATGTGAAAAGTGGACACGAGTTGTACATCAACCTATGATACTGTCTGACTCCATAACTAATACATTGGCAGGCATCTTGGCTTATATCTACTGGAATTGAATGCCATACAATTTGATGATCAATATTTCGATCTGGTCAGTATTGTTACCCTAACATAAACACTAACTTTGGTATAAATGCAGTAAGTGCTTTTTGTTGGGGTAGTTTTACTGACCTCTGCATGTTCAGGAAGTCTGAGATGCACTTAGAGAGAACCCTTAGATATAAAGATTGTTTTAAAGGAAAGAAAATGAAAATGAAAATGAAAATGAAAATGAAAATGAAAATGAAAATGAAAATGAAAATGAATGTTTTACATAAATTGTTCTTAAAGTTGCTTTTATTTTTTGAAAACTTTGCAGCTGAAGGAGGCTTGGATCAGAATGACATAACACCCACTGATTAGCCCTCTGTGCATGCAAATTACTTGCATGTTGATGGCCTTTTCTCCAAGTACAGGTATTCCAATTGTCTATGACCAATTATCAAGACCATTGAAACCTGTTAAAAATGAAGGCGGACTTGGGTTGAAATGGCTGCCTTGAGAATAAAAGATGGCCAAATATGTGAACCAGTCACAACTTCTACTGCAACGGGGAATCAACACAGAACATGCCAGAAGAAAGAGCTGGAGAAGCGAACAAGCAATTGTGCATTTTGTGCCTGGGATATTGACCTGACTTGGGCATGTACTTGACTTTTAAATTAGGTAAGCGCTACTTGTTGGGACAGTTTCAATGGCAAATAAAACGGACTGTAAATGAATACAGTACTATATTAAACCACATTCAGATCACCTCAAATGGAGACAGTGATGATTCTTGTGTTCATAAGTGCTTCTCTTTGGGGTAGTCTTGATTGTGACTTTGCAACAGATGTATCTCCAGCATTGAGAATGTGTGTTTGTTTTTGCATGACTGGCTGAATTTATCAATTTGTCACCAGCATTTCCTAAACACATGCACTGACTTGGAATATGAATGCAGTAAGTGCTACTTGTTGGGGTAATGTTGCTGACCACCAAAATCCCAGATTTCAAGGCTCAGCAGGGCAATGTTTCCTGTCCATGTTTATCAATCAAGACATGTACTCTATCTGGCTTCCTTTTATTCCCC
The DNA here is from genome assembly GCF_963930695.1 of Labrus bergylta. Classification (NCBI taxonomy): domain Eukaryota; kingdom Metazoa; phylum Chordata; class Actinopteri; order Labriformes; family Labridae; genus Labrus; species Labrus bergylta. The sequence goes on from NC_089204.1 coordinate 2,492,364, forward strand.
AAATCCGTCATTAGTATTACCCTAACTCGAGCATTGGCTTGTCACTTGAATCAGTAAGTGCTACTTGTTGGGGCAGTTTTATTTGACAAAATCAACTGCATGATTTTCAAGAGATTCTTAGGGAAGAATCACTCTCAGAAAACTTCAAATGGAGCCACTGGTGATTCTTGTGTTCATAAGTGCTTCTCTTTGGGGTTGTCTTGGATGTGAAAAGTGGACACGAGTTGTACATCAACCTATGACATTGTCTGACTCCATAACTAATACATTGGCAGGCATCTTGGGTTATATCTACTGGAATTGAATGCCATACAATATTTCGATCTGGTCAGTATTGTTACCCTAACATAAACACTAACTTTGGTATAAATGCAGTAAGTGCTTTTTGTTGGGGTAGTTTTACTGACCTCTGCATGTTCAGGAAGTCTGAGATGCACTTAGAGAGAACCCTTAGATATAAAGATTGTTTTAAAGGAAAGAAAATGAAAATGAAAATGAAAATGAAAATGAAAATGAAAATGAAAATGAAAATGAAAATGAAAATGAATGAAAGTTTTACATAAATTGTTCTTAAAGTTGCTTTTATTTTTTGAAAACTTTGCAGCTGAAGGAGGCTTGGATCAGAATGACATAACACCCACTGATTAGCCCTCTGTGCATGCAAATTACTTGCATGTTGATGGCCTTTTCTCCAAGTACAGGTATTCCAATTGTCTATGACCAATTATCAAGACCATTGAAACCTGTTAAAAATGAAGGCGGACTTGGGTTGAAATGGCTGCCTTGAGAATAAAAGATGGCCAAATATGTGAACCAGTCACAACTTCTACTGCAACGGGGAATCAACACAGAACATGCCAGAAGAAAGAGCTGGAGAAGCGAACAAGCAATTGTGCATTTTGTGCCTGGGATATTGACCTGACTTGGGCATGTACTTGACTTTTAAATTAGGTAAGCGCTACTTGTTGGGACAGTTTCAATGGCAAATAAAACAGACTGTAAATGAAAACAGTACTATATTAAACCACATTCAGATCACCTCAAATGGAGACAGTGATGATTCTTGTGTTCATAAGTGCTTCTCTTTGGGGTTGTCTTGATTGTGACTTTGCAACAGATGTATCTCTAGCATTGAGAATGTGTGTTTGTTTTTGCATGACTGGCTGAATTTATCAATTTGTCACCAGCATTTCCTAAACACATGCACTGACTTGGAATATGAATGCAGTAAGTGCTACTTGTTGGGGTAATGTTGCTGACTACCAAACTCCCAGATTTCAAGGCTCAGCAGGGCAATGTTTCCTGTCCATGTTTATCAATCAAGACATGTACTCTATCTGGCTTCCTTTTATTCCCCAAATCCGTCATTAGTATTACCCTAACTTGAGCATTGGCTTGTCACTTGAATCAGTAAGTGCTACTTGTTGGGGCAGTTTTATTTGACAAAATCAACTGCATGATTTTCAAGAGATTCTTAGGGAAGAATCACTCTCAGATAACTTCAAATGGAGCCACTGGTGATTCTTGTGTTCATAAGTGCTTCTCTTTGGGGTTGTCTTGGATGTGAAAAGTGGACACGTCCGCACTGAGCTGGTTACTTGTTGGGACGGTTTCAATGGCAAATAAGACAGACTGTAAATGAATACAGTACTATATTAAACCACATTCAGATCACCTCAAATGGAGACAGTGATGATTCTTGTGTTCATAAGTGCTTCTCTTTGGGGTTGTCTTGATTGTGACTTTGCAACAGATGTATCTCTAGCATTGAGAATGTGTGTTTGTTTTTGCATGACTGGCTGAATTTATCAATTTGTCACCAGCATTTCCTAAACACATGCACTGACTTGGAATATGAATGCAGTAAGTGCTACTTGTTGGGGTAATGTTGCTGACCACCAAACTCCCAGATTTCAAGGCTCAGCAGGGCAATGTTTCCTGTCCATGTTTATCAATCAAGACATGTACTCTATCTGGCTTCCTTTTATTCCCCAAATCCGTCATTAGTATTACCCTAACTCGAGCATTGGCTTGTCACTTGAATCAGTAAGTGCTACTTGTTGGGGCAGTTTTATTTGACAAAATCAACTGCATGATTTTCAAGAGATTCTTAGGGAAGAATCACTCTCAGAAAACTTCAAATGGAGCCACTGGTGATTCTTGTGTTCATAAGTGCTTCTCTTTGGGGTTGTCTTGGATGTGAAAAGTGGACACGAGTTGTACATCAACCTATGACATTGTCTGACTCCATAACTAATACATTGGCAGGCATCTTGGGTTATATCTACTGGAATTGAATGCCATACAATATTTCGATCTGGTCAGTATTGTTACCCTAACATAAACACTAACTTTGGTATAAATGCAGTAAGTGCTTTTTGTTGGGGTAGTTTTACTGACCTCTGCATGTTCAGGAAGTCTGAGATGCACTTAGAGAGAACCCTTAGATATAAAGATTGTTTTAAAGGAAAGAAAATGAAAATGAAAATGAAAATGAAAATGAAAATGAAAATGAATGAAAGTTTTACATAAATTGTTCTTAAAGTTGCTTTTATTTTTTGAAAACTTTGCAGCTGAAGGAGGCTTGGATCAGAATGACATAACACCCACTGATTAGCCCTCTGTGCATGCAAATTACTTGCATGTTGATGGCCTTTTCTCCAAGTACAGGTATTCCAATTGTCTATGACCAATTATCAAGACCATTGAAACCTGTTAAAAATGAAGGCGGACTTGAGTTGAAATGGCTGCCTTGAGAATAAAAGATGGCCAAATATGTGAACCAGTCACAACTTCTACTGCAACGGGGAATCAACACAGAACATGCCAGAAGAAAGAGCTGGAGAAGCTAACAAGCAATTGTGCATTTTGTGCCTGGGATATTGACCTGACTTGGGCATGTACTTGACTTTTAAATTAGGTAAGCGCTACTTGTTGGGACAGTTTCAATGGCAAATAAAACAGACTGTAAATGAAAACAGTACTATATTAAACCACATTCAGATCACCTCAAATGGAGACAGTGATGATTCTTGTGTTCATAAGTGCTTCTCTTTGGGGTTGTCTTGATTGTGACTTTGCAACAGATGTATCTCTAGCATTGAGAATGTGTGTTTGTTTTTGCATGACTGGCTGAATTTATCAATTTGTCACCAGCATTTCCTAAACACATGCACTGACTTGGAATATGAATGCAGTAAGTGCTACTTGTTGGGGTAATGTTGCTGACTACCAAACTCCCAGATTTCAAGGCTCAGCAGGGCAATGTTTCCTGTCCATGTTTATCAATCAAGACATGTACTCTATCTGGCTTCCTTTTATTCCCCAAATCCGTCATTAGTATTACCCTAACTTGAGCATTGGCTTGTCACTTGAATCAGTAAGTGCTACTTGTTGGGGCAGTTTTATTTGACAAAATCAACTGCATGATTTTCAAGAGATTCTTAGGGAAGAATCACTCTCAGATAACTTCAAATGGAGCCACTGGTGATTCTTGTGTTCATAAGTGCTTCTCTTTGGGGTTGTCTTGGATGTGAAAAGTGGACACGTCCGCACTGAGCTGGTTACTTGTTGGGACGGTTTCAATGGCAAATAAGACAGACTGTAAATGAATACAGTACTATATTAAACCACATTCAGATCACCTCAAATGGAGACAGTGATGATTCTTGTGTTCATAAGTGCTTCTCTTTGGGGTTGTCTTGATTGTGACTTTGCAACAGATGTATCTCTAGCATTGAGAATGTGTGTTTGTTTTTGCATGACTGGCTGAATTTATCAATTTGTCACCAGCATTTCCTAAACACATGCACTGACTTGGAATATGAATGCAGTAAGTGCTACTTGTTGGGGTAATGTTGCTGACCACCAAACTCCCAGATTTCAAGGCTCAGCAGGGCAATGTTTCCTGTCCATGTTTATCAATCAAGACATGTACTCTATCTGGCTTCCTTTTATTCCCCAAATCCGTCATTAGTATTACCCTAACTTGAGCATTGGCTTGTCACTTGAATCAGTAAGTGCTACTTGTTGGGGCAGTTTTATTTGACAAAATCAACTGCATGATTTTCAAGAGATTCTTAGGGAAGAATCACTCTCAGATAACTTCAAATGGAGCCACTGGTGATTCTTGTGTTCATAAGTGCTTCTCTTTGGGGTTGTCTTGGATGTGAAAAGTGGACACGTCCGCACTGAGCTGGTTAGGTAAGCGCTACTTGTTGGGACGGTTTCAATGGCAAATAAGACAGACTGTAAATGAAGACAGTACTATATTAAACCACATTCAGATCACCTCAAATGGAGACAGTGATGATTCTTGTGTTCATAAGTGCTTCTCTTTGGGGTTGTCTTGATTGTGACTTTGCAACAGATGTATCTCTAGCATTGAGAATGTGTGTTTGTTTTTGCATGACTGGCTGAATTTATCAATTTGTCACCAGCATTTCCTAAACACATGCACTGACTTGGAATATGAATGCAGTAAGTGCTACTTGTTGGGGTAATGTTGCTGACCACCAAAATCCCAGATTTCAAGGCTCAGCAGGGCAATGTTTCCTGTCCATGTTTATCAATCAAGACATGTACTCTATCTGGCTTCCTTTTATTCCCCAAATCCGTCATTAGTATTATCCTAACTTGAGCATTGGCTTGTCACTTGAATCAGTAAGTGCTACTTGTTGGGGCAGTTTTATTTGACAAAATCAACTGCATGATTTTCAAGAGATTCTTAGGGAAGAATCACTCTCAGATAACTTCAAATGGAGCCACTGGTGATTCTTGTGTTCATAAGTGCTTCTCTTTGGGGTTGTCTTGGATGTGAAAAGTGGACACGTCCGCACTGAGCTGGTTACTTGTTGGGACGGTTTCAATGGCAAATAAGACAGACTGTAAATGAAGACAGTACTATATTAAACCACATTCAGATCACCTCAAATGGAGACAGTGATGATTCTTGTGTTCATAAGTGCTTCTCTTTGGGGTTGTCTTGATTGTGACTTTGCAACAGATGTATCTCTAGCATTGAGAATGTGTGTTTGTTTTTGCATGACTGGCTGAATTTATCAATTTGTCACCAGCATTTCCTAAACACATGCACTGACTTGGAATATGAATGCAGTAAGTGCTACTTGTTGGGGCAATGTTGCTGACCACCAAACTCCCAGATTTCAAGGCTCAGCTGGGCAATGTTTCCTGTCCATGTTTATCAATCAAGACATGTACTCTATCTGGCTTCCTTTTATTCCCCAAATCCGTCATTAGTATTACCCTAACTTGAGCATTGGCTTGTCACTTGAATCAGTAAGTGCTACTTGTTGGGGCAGTTTTATTTGACAAAATCAACTGCATGATTTTCAAGAGATTCTTAGGGAAGAATCACTCTCAGATAACTTCAAATGGAGCCACTGGTGATTCTTGTGTTCATAAGTGCTTCTCTTTGGGGTTGTCTTAGATGTGAAAAGTGGACACGTCCGCACTGAGCTGGTTACTTGTTGGGACGGTTTCAATGGCAAATAAGACAGACTGTAAATGAAGACAGTACTATATTAAACCACATTCAGATCACCTCAAATGGAGACAGTGATGATTCTTGTGTTCATAAGTGCTTCTCTTTGGGGTTGTCTTGATTGTGACTTTGCAACAGATGTATCTCTAGCATTGAGAATGTGTGTTTGTTTTTGCATGACTGGCTGAATTTATCAATTTGTCACCAGCATTTCCTAAACACATGCACTGACTTGGAATATGAATGCAGTAAGTGCTACTTGTTGGGGTAATGTTGCTGACCACCAAACTCCCAGATTTCAAGGCTCAGCAGGGCAATGTTTCCTGTCCATGTTTATCAATCAAGGCATGTACTCTATCTGGCTTCCTTTTATTCCCCAAATCCGTCATTAGTATTACCCTAGCTTGAGCATTGGCTTGTCACTTGAATCAGTTAGTGCTACTTGTTGGGGCAGTTTTATTTGACAAAATCAACTGCATGATTTTCAAGAGATTCTTAGGGAAGAATCACTCTCAGATAACTTCAAATGGAGCCACTGGTGATTCTTGTGTTCATAAGTGCTTCTCTTTGGGGTTGTCTTGGATGTGAAAAGTGGACACGAGTTGTACATCAACCTATGATACTGTCTGACTCCATAACTAATACATTGGCAGGCATCTTGGCTTAAATCTACTGGAATTGAATGCCATACAATTTGATGATCAATATTTCGATCTGGTCAGTATTGTTACCCTAACATAAACACTAACTTTGGTATAAATGCAGTAAGTGCTTTTTGTTGGGGTAGTTTTACTGACCTCTGCATGTTCAGGAAGTCTGAGATGCACTTAGAGAGAACCCTTAGATATAAAGATTGTTTTAAAGGAAAGAAAATGAAAATGAAAATGAAAATGAAAATGAAAATGAAAATGAAAATGAAAATGAATTAAAGTTTTACATAAATTGTTCTTAAAGTTGCTTTTATTTTTTGAAAACTTTGCAGCTGAAGGAGGCTTGGATCAGAATGACATAACACCCACTGATTAGCCCTCTGTGCATGCAAATTACTTGCATGTTGATGGCCTTTTCTCCAAGTACAGGTATTCCAATTGTCTATGACCAATTATCAAGACCATTGAAACCTGTTAAAAATGAAGGCGGACTTGGGTTGAAATGGCTGCCTTGAGAATAAAAGATGGCCAAATATGTGAACCAGTCACAACTTCTACTGCAACGGGGAATCAACACAGAACATGCCAGAAGAAAGAGCTGGAGAAGCTAACAAGCAATTGTGCATTTTGTGCCTGGGATATTGACCTGACTTGGGCATGTACTTGACTTTTAAATTAGGTAAGCGCTACTTGTTGGGACAGTTTCAAATGGCAAATAAAACGGACTGTAAATGAATACAGTACTATATTAAACCACATTCAGATCACCTCAAATGGAGACAGTGATGATTCTTGTGTTCATAAGTGCTTCTCTTTGGGGTAGTCTTGATTGTGACTTTGCAACAGATGTATCTCCAGCATTGAGAATGTGTGTTTGTTTTTGCATGACTGGCTGAATTTATCAATTTGTCACCAGCATTTCCTAAACACATGCACTGACTTGGAATATGAATGCAGTAAGTGCTACTTGTTGGGGTAATGTTGCTGACCACCAAACTCCCAGATTTCAAGGCTCAGCAGGGCAATGTTTCCTGTCCATGTTTATCAATCAAGACATGTACTCTATCTGGCTTCCTTTTATTCCCCAAATCCGTCATTAGTATTACCCTAACTCGAGCATTGGCTTGTCACTTGAATCAGTAAGTGCTACTTGTTGGGGCAGTTTTATTTGACAAAATCAACTGCATGATTTTCAAGAGATTCTTAGGGAAGAATCACTCTCAGATAACTTCAAATGGAGCCACTGGTGATTCTTGTGTTCATAAGTGCTTCTCTTTGGGGTTGTCTTGGATGTGAAAAGTGGACACGTCCGCACTGAGCTGGTTACTTGTTGGGACGGTTTCAATGGCAAATAAGACAGACTGTAAATGAAGACAGTACTATATTAAACCACATTCAGATCACCTCAAATGGAGACAGTGATGATTCTTGTGTTCATAAGTGCTTCTCTTTGGGGTAGTCTTGATTGTGACTTTGCAACAGATGTATCTCTAGCATTGAGAATGTGTGTTTGTTTTTGCATGACTGGCTGAATTTATCAATTTGTCACCAGCATTTCCTAAACACATGCACTGACTTGGAATATGAATGCAGTAAGTGCTACTTGTTGGGGTAATGTTGCTGACCACCAAACTCCCAGATTTCAAGGCTCAGCAGGGCAATGTTTCCGGTCCATGTTTATCAATCAAGACATGTACTCTATCTGGCTTCCTTTTATTCCCCAAATCCGTCATTAGTATTACCCTAACTTGAGCATTGGCTTGTCACTTGAATCAGTAAGTGCTACTTGTTGGGGCAGTTTTATTTGACAAAATCAACTGCATGATTTTCAAGAGATTCTTAGGGAAGAATCACTCTCAGATAACTTCAAATGGAGCCACTGGTGATTCTTGTGTTCATAAGTGCTTCTCTTTGGGGTTGTCTTGGATGTGAAAAGTGGACACGTCCGCACTGAGCTGGTTAGGTAAGCGCTACTTGTTGGGACGGTTTCAATGGCAAATAAGACAGACTGTAAATGAAGACAGTACTATATTAAACCACATTCAGATCACCTCAAATGGAGACAGTGATGATTCTTGTGTTCATAAGTGCTTCTCTTTGGGGTAGTCTTGATTGTGACTTTGCAACAGATGTATCTCTAGCATTGAGAATGTGTGTTTGTTTTTGCATGACTGGCTGAATTTATCAATTTGTCACCAGCATTTCCTAAACACATGCACTGACTTGGAATATGAATGCAGTAAGTGCTACTTGTTGGGGTAATGTTGCTGACCACCAAACTCCCAGATTTCAAGGCTCAGCAGGGCAATGTTTCCTGTCCATGTTTATCAATCAAGACATGTACTCTATCTGGCTTCCTTTTATTCCCCAAATCCGTCATTAGTATTACCCTAACTTGAGCATTGGCTTGTCACTTGAATCAGTAAGTGCTACTTGTTGGGGCAGTTTTATTTGACAAAATCAACTGCATGATTTTCAAGAGATTCTTAGGGAAGAATCACTCTCAGATAACTTCAAATGGAGCCACTGGTGATTCTTGTGTTCATAAGTGCTTCTCTTTGGGGTTGTCTTGGATGTGAAAAGTGGACACGTCCGCACTGAGCTGGTTAGGTAAGCGCTACTTGTTGGGACGGTTTCAATGGCAAATAAGACAGACTGTAAATGAAGACAGTACTATATTAAACCACATTCAGATCACCTCAAATGGAGACAGTGATGATTCTTGTGTTCATAAGTGCTTCTCTTTGGGGTTGTCTTGATTGTGACTTTGCAACAGATGTATCTCCAGCATTGAGAATGTGTGTTTGTTTTTGCATGACTGGCTGAATTTATCAATTTGTCACCAGCATTTCCTAAACACATGCACTGACTTGGAATATGAATGCAGTAAGTGCTACTTGTTGGGGTAATGTTGCTGACCACCAAACTCCCAGATTTCAAGGCTCAGCAGGGCAATGTTTCCTGTCCATGTTTATCAATCAAGGCATGTACTTTATCTGGCTTCCTTTTATTCCCCAAATCCGTCATTAGTATTACCCTAACTTGAGCATTGGCTTGTCACTTGAATCAGTAAGTGCTACTTGTTGGGGCAGTTTTATTTGACAAAATCAACTGCATGATTTTCAAGAGTTTCTTAGGGAAGAATCACTCTCAGATAACTTCAAATGGAGCCACTGGTGATTCTTGTGTTCATAAGTGCTTCTCTTTGGGGTTGTCTTGGATGTGAAAAGTGGACATGAGTTGTACATCAACCTATGATACTGTCTGACTCCATAACTAATACATTGGCAGGCATCTTGGCTTATATCTACTGGAATTGAATGCCATACAATTTGATGATCAATATTTCGATCTGGTCAGTATTGTTACCCTAACATAAACACTAACTTTGGTATAAATGCAGTAAGTGCTTTTTGTTGGGGTAGTTTTACTGACCTCTGCATGTTCAGGAAGTCTGAGATGCACTTAGAGAGAACCCTTAGATATAAAGATTGTTTTAAAGGAAAGAAAATGAAATGAAAATGAAAATGAAAATGAAAATGAAAATGAAAATGAAAATGAAAATGAATGTTTTACATAAATTGTTCTTAAAGTTGCTTTTATTTTTTGAAAACTTTGCAGCTGAAGGAGGCTTGGATCAGAATGACATAACACCCACTGATTAGCCCTCTGTGCATGCAAATTACTTGCATGTTGATGGCCTTTTCTCCAAGTACAGGTATTCCAATTGTCTATGACCAATTATCAAGACCATTGAAACCTGTTAAAAATGAAGGCGGACTTGGACTGAAATGGCTGCCTTGAGAATAAAAGATGGCCAAATATGTGAACCAGTCACAACTTCTACTGCAACGGGGAATCAACACAGAACATGCCAGAAGAAAGAGCTGGAGAAGCTAACAAGCAATTGTGCATTTTGTGCCTGGGATATTGACCTGACTTGGGCATGTACTTGACTTTTAAATTAGGTAAGCGCTACTTGTTGGGACAGTTTCAAATGGCAAATAAAACGGACTGTAAATGAATACAGTACTATATTAAACCACATTCAGATCACCTCAAATGGAGACAGTGATGATTCTTGTGTTCATAAGTGCTTCTCTTTGGGGTAGTCTTGATTGTGACTTTGCAACAGATGTATCTCCAGCATTGAGAATGTGTGTTTGTTTTTGCATGACTGGCTGAATTTATCAATTTGTCACCAGCATTTCCTAAACACATGCACTGACTTGGAATATGAATGCAGTAAGTGCTACTTGTTGCTGACCACCAAACTCCCAGATTTCAAGGCTCAGCAGGGCAATGTTTCCTGTCCATGTTTATCAATCAAGACATGTACTCTATCTGGCTTCCTTTTATTCCCCAAATCCGTCATTAGTATTACCCTAACTCGAGCATTGGCTTGTCACTTGAATCAGTAAGTGCTACTTGTTGGGGCAGTTTTATTTGACAAAATCAACTGCATGATTTTCAAGAGATTCTTAGGGAAGAATCACTCTCAGATAACTTCAAATGGAGCCACTGGTGATTCTTGTGTTCATAAGTGCTTCTCTTTGGGGTTGTCTTGGATGTGAAAAGTGGACACGTCCGCACTGAGCTGGTTACTTGTTGGGACGGTTTCAATGGCAAATAAGACAGACTGTAAATGAAGACAGTACTATATTAAACCACATTCAGATCACCTCAAATGGAGACAGTGATGATTCTTGTGTTCATAAGTGCTTCTCTTTGGGGTAGTCTTGATTGTGACTTTGCAACAGATGTATCTCTAGCATTGAGAATGTGTGTTTGTTTTTGCATGACTGGCTGAATTTATCAATTTGTCACCAGCATTTCCTAAACACATGCACTGACTTGGAATATGAATGCAGTAAGTGCTACTTGTTGGGGTAATGTTGCTGACCACCAAACTCCCAGATTTCAAGGCTCAGCAGGGCAATGTTTCCTGTCCATGTTTATCAATCAAGACATGTACTCTATCTGGCTTCCTTTTATTCCCCAAATCTGTCATTAGTATTACCCTAACTTGAGCATTGGCTTGTCACTTGAATCAGTAAGTGCTACTTGTTGGGGCAGTTTTATTTGACAAAATCAACTGCATGATTTTCAAGAGATTCTTAGGGAAGAATCACTCTCAGATAACTTCAAATGGAGCCACTGGTGATTCTTGTGTTAATAAGTGCTTCTCTTTGGGGTTGTCTTGGATGTGAAAAGTGGACACGTCCGCACTGAGCTGGTTAGGTAAGCGCTACTTGTTGGGACGGTTTCAATGGCAAATAAGACAGACTGTAAATGAAGACATTACTATATTAAACCACATTCAGATCACCTCAAATGGAGACAGTGATGATTCTTGTGTTCATAAGTGCTTCTCTTTGGGGTTGTCTTGATTGTGACTTTGCAACAGATGTATCTCCAGCATTGAGAATGTGTGTTTGTTTTTGCATGACTGGCTGAATTTATCAATTTGTCACCAGCATTTCCTAAACACATGCACTGACTTGGAATATGAATGCAGTAAGTGCTACTTGTTGGGGTAATGTTGCTGACCACCAAACTCCCAGATTTCAAGGCTCAGCAGGGCAATGTTTCCTGTCCATGTTTATCAATCAAGACATGTACTCTATCTGGCTTCCTTTTATTCCCCAAATCCGTCATTAGTATTACCCTAACTTGAGCATTGGCTTGTCACTTGAATCAGTAAGTGCTGCTTGTTGGGGCAGTTTTATTTGACAAAATCAACTGCATGATTTTCAAGAGATTCTTAGGGAAGAATCACTCTCAGATAACTTCAAATGGAGCCACTGGTGATTCTTGTGTTCATAAGTGCTTCTCTTTGGGGTTGTCTTGGATGTGAAAAGTGGACACGAGTTGTACATCAACCTATGATATTGTCTGACTCCATAACTAATACATTGGCAGGCATCTTGGGTTATATCTACTGGAATTGAATGCCATACAATTTGATGATCAATATTTCGATCTGGTCAGTATTGTTACCCCAACATAAACACTAACTTTGGTATAAATGCAGTAAGTGTTTTTTGTTGGGGTAGTTTTACTGACCTCTGCATGTTCAGGAAGTCTGAGATGCACTTAGAGAGAACCCTTAGATATAAAGACTGTTTTAAAGGAAAGAAAATGAAATGAAAATGAAAATGAAAATGAAAATGAAAATGAAAATGAAAATGAAAATGAATGAAAGTTTTACATAAATTGTTCTTAAAGTTGCTTTTATTTTTTGAAAACTTTGCAGCTGAAGGAGGCTTGGATCAGAATGACATAACACCCACTGATTAGCCCTCTGTGCATGCAAATTACTTGCATGTTGATGGCCTTTTCTCCAAGTACAGGTATTCCAATTGTCTATGACCAATTATCAAGACCATTGAAACCTGTTAAAAATGAAGGCGGACTTGGGTTGAAATGGCTGCCTTGAGAATAAAAGATGGCCAAATATGTGAACCAGTCACAACTTCTACTGCAACGGGGAATCAACACAGAACATGCCAGAAGAAAGAGCTGGAGAAGCTAACAAGCAATTGTGCATTTTGTGCCTGGGATATTGACCTGACTTGGGCATGTACTTGACTTTTAAATTAGGTAAGCGCTACTTGTTGGGACAGTTTCAAATGGCAAATAAAACGGACTGTAAATGAATACAGTACTATATTAAACCACATTCAGATCACCTCAAATGGAGACAGTGATGATTCTTGTGTTCATAAGTGCTTCTCTTTGGGGTTGTCTTGATTGTGACTTTGCAACAGATGTATCTCCAGCATTGAGAATGTGTGTTTGTTTTTGCATGACTGGCTGAATTTATCAATTTGTCACCAGCATTTCCTAAACACATGCACTGACTTGGAATATGAATGCAGTAAATGCTACTTGTTGGGGTAATGTTGCTGACCACCAAACTCCCAGATTTCAAGGCTCAGCAGGGCAATGTTTCCTGTCCATGTTTATCAATCAAGACATGTACTCTATCTGGCTTCCTTTTATTCCCCAAATCCGTCATTAGTATTACCCTAACTCGAGCATTGGCTTGTCACTTGAATCAGTAAGTGCTACTTGTTGGGGCAGTTTTATTTGACAAAATCAACTGCATGATTTTCAAGAGATTCTTAGGGAAGAATCACTCTCAGATAACTTCAAATGGAGCCACTGGTGATTCTTGTGTTCATAAGTGCTTCTCTTTGGGTTGTCTTGGATGTGAAAAGTGGACACGAGTTGTACATCAACCTATGATATTGTCTGACTCCATAACTAATACATTGGCAGGCATCTTGGGTTATATCTACTGGAATTGAATGCCATACAATTTGATGATCAATATTTCGATCTGGTCAGTATTGTTACCCTAACATAAACACTAACTTTGGTATAAATGCAGTAAGTGCTTTTTGTTGGGGTAGTTTTACTGACCTCTGCATGTTCAGGAAGTCTGAGATGCACTTAGAGAGAACCCTTAGATATAAAGATTGTTTTAAAGGAAAGAAAATGAAAATGAAAATGAAAATGAAAATGAAAATGAAAATGAATGAAAGTTTTACATAAATTGTTCTTAAAGTTGCTTTTATTTTTTGAAAACTTTGCAGCTGAAGGAGGCTTGGATCAGAATGACATGACACCCACTGATTAGCCCTCTGTGCATGCAAATTACTTGCATGTTGATGGCCTTTTCTCCAAGTACAGGTATTCCAATTGTCTATGACCAATTATCAAGACCATTGAAACCTGTTAAAAATGAAGGCGGACTTGGACTGAAATGGCTGCCTTGAGAATAAAAGATGGCCAAATATGTGAACCAGTCACAACTTCTACTGCAACGGGGAATCAACACAGAACATGCCAGAAGAAAGAGCTGGAGAAGCGAACAAGCAATTGTGCATTTTGTGCCTGGGATATTGACCTGACTTGGGCATGTACTTGACTTTTAAATTAGGTAAGCGCTACTTGTTGGGACAGTTTCAAATGGCAAATAAAACGGACTGTAAATGAATACAGTACTATATTAAACCACATTCAGATCACCTCAAATGGAGACAGTGATGATTCTTGTGTTCATAAGTGCTTCTCTTTGGGGTAGTCTTGATTGTGACTTTGCAACAGATGTATCTCCAGCATTGAGAATGTGTGTTTGTTTTTGCATGACTGGCTGAATTTATCAATTTGTCACCAGCATTTCCTAAACACATGCACTGACTTGGAATATGAATGCAGTAAGTGCTACTTGTTGGGGTAATGTTGCTGACCACCAAACTCCCAGATTTCAAGGCTCAGCAGGGCAATGTTTCCTGTCCATGTTTATCAATCAAGACATGTACTCTATCTGGCTTCCTTTTATTCCCCAAATCCGTCATTAGTATTACCCTAACTTGAGCATTGGCTTGTCACTTGAATCAGTAAGTGCTACTTGTTGGGGCAGTTTTATTTGACAAAATCAACTGCATGATTTTCAAGAGATTCTTAGGGAAGAATCACTCTCAGATAACTTCAAATGGAGCCACTGGTGATTCTTGTGTTCATAAGTGCTTCTCTTTGGGGTTGTCTTGGATGTGAAAAGTGGACACGTCCGCACTGAGCTGGTTAGGTAAGCGCTACTTGTTGGGACGGTTTCAATGGCAAATAAGACAGACTGTAAATGAAGACAGTACTATATTAAACCACATTCAGATCACCTCAAATGGAGACAGTGATGATTCTTGTGTTCATAAGTGCTTCTCTTTGGGGTTGTCTTGATTGTGACTTTGCAACAGATGTATCTCCAGCATTGAGAATGTGTGTTTGTTTTTGCATGACTGGCTGAATTTATCAATTTGTCACCAGCATTTCCTAAACACATGCACTGACTTGGAATATGAATGCAGTAAGTGCTACTTGTTGGGGTAATGTTGCTGACCACCAAACTCCCAGATTTCAAGGCTCAGCAGGGCAATGTTTCTTGTCCATGTTTATCAATCAAGACATGTACTCTATCTGGCTTCCTTTTATTCCCCAAATCCGTCATTAGTATTACCCTAACTCGAGCATTGGCTTGTCACTTGAATCAGTAAGTGCTACTTGTTGGGGCAGTTTTATTTGACAAAATCAACTGCATGATTTTCAAGAGATTCTTAGGGAAGAATCACTCTCAGATAACTTCAAATGGAGCCACTGGTGATTCTTGTGTTCATAAGTGCTTCTCTTTGGGGTTGTCTTGGATGTGAAAAGTGGACACGAGTTGTACATCAACCTATGATATTGTCTGACTCCATAACTAATACATTGGCAGGCATCTTGGGTTATATCTACTGGAATTGAATGCCATACAATTTGATGATCAATATTTCGATCTGGTCAGTATTGTTACCCTAACATAAACACTAACTTTGGTATAAATGCAGTAAGTGTTTTTTGTTGGGGTAGTTTTACTGACCTCTGCATGTTCAGGAAGTCTGAGATGCACTTAGAGAGAACCCTTAGATATAAAGACTGTTTTAAAGGAAAGAAAATGAAATGAAAACGAAAATGAAAATGAAAATGAATGAAAGTTTTACATAAATTGTTCTTAAAGTTGCTTTTATTTTTTGAAAACTTTGCAGCTGAAGGAGGCTTGGATCAGAATGACATAACACCCACTGATTAGCCCTCTGTGCATGCAAATTACTTGCATGTTGATGGCCTTTTCTCCAAGTACAGGTATTCCAATTGTCTATGACCAATTATCAAGACCATTGAAACCTGTTAAAAATGAAGGCGGACTTGGGTTGAAATGGCTGCCTTGAGAATAAAAGATGGCCAAATATGTGAACCAGTCACAACTTCTACTGCAACGGGGAATCAACACAGAACATGCCAGAAGAAAGAGCTGGAGAAGCTAACAAGCAATTGTGCATTTTGTGCCTGGGATATTGACCTGACTTGGGCATGTACTTGACTTTTAAATTAGGTAAGCGCTACTTGTTGGGACAGTTTCAAATGGCAAATAAAACGGACTGTAAATGAATACAGTACTATATTAAACCACATTCAGATCACCTCAAATGGAGACAGTGATGATTCTTGTGTTCATAAGTGCTTCTCTTTGGGGTAGTCTTGATTGTGACTTTGCAACAGATGTATCTCCAGCATTGAGAATGTGTGTTTGTTTTTGCATGACTGGCTGAATTTATCAATTTGTCACCAGCATTTCCTAAACACATGCACTGACTTGGAATATGAATGCAGTAAGTGCTACTTGTTGGGGTAATGTTGCTGACCACCAAACTCCCAGATTTCAAGGCTCAGCAGGGCAATGTTTCCTGTCCATGTTTATCAATCAAGACATGTACTCTATCTGGCTTCCTTTTATTCCCCAAATCCGTCATTAGTATTACCCTAACTTGAGCATTGGCTTGTCACTTGAATCAGTAAGTGCTACTTGTTGGGGCAGTTTTATTTGACAAAATCAACTGCATGATTTTCAAGAGATTCTTAGGGAAGAATCACTCTCAGATAACTTCAAATGGAGCCACTGGTGATTCTTGTGTTCATAAGTGCTTCTCTTTGGGGTTGTCTTGGATGTGAAAAGTGGACACGTCCGCACTGAGCTGGTTAGGTAAGCGCTACTTGTTGGGACGGTTTCAATGGCAAATAAGACAGACTGTAAATGAAGACAGTACTATATTAAACCACATTCAGATCACCTCAAATGGAGACAGTGATGATTCTTGTGTTCATAAGTGCTTCTCTTTGGGGTTGTCTTGATTGTGACTTTGCAACAGATGTATCTCCAGCATTGAGAATGTGTGTTTGTTTTTGCATGACTGGCTGAATTTATCAATTTGTCACCAGCATTTCCTAAACACATGCACTGACTTGGAATATGAATGCAGTAAGTGCTACTTGTTGGGGTAATGTTGCTGACCACCAAACTCCCAGATTTCAAGGCTCAGCAGGGCAATGTTTCTTGTCCATGTTTATCAATCAAGACATGTACTCTATCTGGCTTCCTTTTATTCCCCAAATCCGTCATTAGTATTACCCTAACTCGAGCATTGGCTTGTCACTTGAATCAGTAAGTGCTACTTGTTGGGGCAGTTTTATTTGACAAAATCAACTGCATGATTTTCAAGAGATTCTTAGGGAAGAATCACTCTCAGATAACTTCAAATGGAGCCACTGGTGATTCTTGTGTTCATAAGTGCTTCTCTTTGGGGTTGTCTTGGATGTGAAAAGTGGACACGAGTTGTACATCAACCTATGATATTGTCTGACTCCATAACTAATACATTGGCAGGCATCTTGGGTTATATCTACTGGAATTGAATGCCATACAATTTGATGATCAATATTTCGATCTGGTCAGTATTGTTACCCTAACATAAACACTAACTTTGGTATAAATGCAGTAAGTGTTTTTTGTTGGGGTAGTTTTACTGACCTCTGCATGTTCAGGAAGTCTGAGATGCACTTAGAGAGAACCCTTAGATATAAAGACTGTTTTAAAGGAAAGAAAATGAAATGAAAATGAAAATGAAAATGAAAATGAAAATGAAAATGAAAATGAATGAAAGTTTTACATAAATTGTTCTTAAAGTTGCTTTTATTTTTTGAAAACTTTGCAGCTGAAGGAGGCTTGGATCAGAATGACATAACACCCACTGATTAGCCCTCTGTGCATGCAAATTACTTGCATGTTGATGGCCTTTTCTCCAAGTACAGGTATTCCAATTGTCTATGACCAATTATCAAGACCATTGAAACCTGTTAAAAATGAAGGCGGACTTGGGTTGAAATGGCTGCCTTGAGAATAAAAGATGGCCAAATATGTGAACCAGTCACAACTTCTACTGCAACGGGGAATCAACACAGAACATGCCAGAAGAAAGAGCTGGAGAAGCTAACAAGCAATTGTGCATTTTGTGCCTGGGATATTGACCTGACTTGGGCATGTACTTGACTTTTAAATTAGGTAAGCGCTACTTGTTGGGACAGTTTCAAATGGCAAATAAAACGGACTGTAAATGAATACAGTACTATATTAAACCACATTCAGATCACCTCAAATGGAGACAGTGATGATTCTTGTGTTCATAAGTGCTTCTCTTTGGGGTAGTCTTGATTGTGACTTTGCAACAGATGTATCTCCAGCATTGAGAATGTGTGTTTGTTTTTGCATGACTGGCTGAATTTATCAATTTGTCACCAGCATTTCCTAAACACATGCACTGACTTGGAATATGAATGCAGTAAGTGCTACTTGTTGGGGTAATGTTGCTGACCACCAAACTCCCAGATTTCAAGGCTCAGCAGGGCAATGTTTCCTGTCCATGTTTATCAATCAAGACATGTACTCTATCTGGCTTCCTTTTATTCCCCAAATCCGTCATTAGTATTACCCTAACTTGAGCATTGGCTTGTCACTTGAATCAGGAAGTGCTACTTGTTGGGGCAGTTTTATTTGACAAAATCAACTGCATGATTTTCAAGAGATTCTTAGGGAAGAATCACTCTCAGATAACTTCAAATGGAGCCACTGGTGATTCTTGTGTTCATAAGTGCTTCTCTTTGGGGTTGTCTTGGATGTGAAAAGTGGACACGTCCGCACTGAGCTGGTTAGGTAAGCGCTACTTGTTAGGACGGTTTCAATGGCAAATAAGACAGACTGTAAATGAATACAGTACTATATTAAACCACATTCAGATCACCTCAAATGGAGACAGTGATGATTCTTGTGTTCATAAGTGCTTCTCTTTGGGGTTGTCTTGATTGTGACTTTGCAACAGATGTATCTCCAGCATTGAGAATGTGTGTTTGTTTTTGCATGACTGGCTGAATTTATCAATTTGTCACCAGCATTTCCTAAACACATGCACTGACTTGGAATATGAATGCAGTAAGTGCTACTTGTTGGGGTAATGTTGCTGACCACCAAACTCCCAGATTTCAAGGCTCAGCAGGGCAATGTTTCCTGTCCATGTTCATCAATCAAGACATGTACTCTATCTGGCTTCCTTTTATTCCCCAAATCCGTCATTAGTATTACCCTAACTTGAGCATTGGCTTGTCACTTGTCAATCAGTAAGTGCTACTTGTTGGGGCAGTTTTATTTGACAAAATCAACTGCATGATTTTCAAGAGATTCTTAGGGAAGAATCACTCTCAGATAACTTCAAATGGAGCCACTGGTGATTCTTGTGTTCATAAGTGCTTCTCTTTGGGGTTGTCTTGGATGTGAAAAGTGGACACGTCCGCACTGAGCTGGATAGGTAAGCGCTACTTGTTAGGACGGTTTCAATGGCAAATAAGACAGACTGTAAATGAATACAGTACTATATTAAACCACATTCAGATCACCTCAAATGGAGACAGTGATGATTCTTGTGTTCATAAGTGCTTCTCTTTGGGGTTGTCTTGATTGTGACTTTGCAACAGATGTATCTCCAGCATTGAGAATGTGTGTTTGTTTTTGCATGACTGGCTGAATTTATCAATTTGTCACCAGCATTTCCTAAACACATGCACTGACTTGGAATATGAATGCAGTAAGTGCTACTTGTTGGAGTAATGTTGCTGACCACCAAACTCCCAGATTTCAAGGCTCAGCAGGGCAATGTTTCCTGTCCATGTTTATCAATCAAGACATGTACTCTATCTGGCTTCCTTTTATTCCCCAAATCCGTCATTAGTATTACCCTAACTTGAGCATTGGCTTGTCACTTGAATCAGTAAGTGCTACTTGTTGGGGCAGTTTTATTTGACAAAATCAACTGCATGATTTTCAAGAGATTCTTAGGGAAGAATCACTCTCAGATAACTTCAAATGGAGCCACTGGTGATTCTTGTGTTCATAAGTGCTTCTCTTTGGGGTTGTCTTGGATGTGAAAAGTGGACACGTCCGCACTGAGCTGGTTAGGTAAGCGCTACTTGTTAGGACGGTTTCAATGGCAAATAAGACAGACTGTAAATGAAGACAGTACTATATTAAACCACATTCAGATCACCTCAAATGGAGACAGTGATGATTCTTGTGTTCATAAGTGCTTCTCTTTGGGGTTGTCTTGATTGTGACTTTGCAACAGATGTATCTCCAGCATTGAGAATGTGTGTTTGTTTTTGCATGACTGGCTGAATTTATCAATTTGTCACCAGCATTTCCTAAACACATGCACTGACTTGGAATATGAATGCAGTAAGTGCTACTTGTTGGGGTAATGTTGCTGACCACCAAACTCCCAGATTTCAAGGCTCAGCAGGGCAATGTTTCTTGTCCATGTTTATCAATCAAGACATGTACTCTATCTGGCTTCCTTTTATTCCCCAAATCCGTCATTAGTATTACCCTAACTCGAGCATTGGCTTGTCACTTGAATCAGTAAGTGCTACTTGTTGGGGCAGTTTTATTTGACAAAATCAACTGCATGATTTTCAAGAGATTCTTAGGGAAGAATCACTCTCAGATAACTTCAAATGGAGCCACTGGTGATTCTTGTGTTCATAAGTGCTTCTCTTTGGGGTTGTCTTGGATGTGAAAAGTGGACACGAGTTGTACATCAACCTATGATATTGTCTGACTCCATAACTAATACATTGGCAGGCATCTTGGGTTATATCTACTGGAATTGAATGCCATACAATTTGATGATCAATATTTCGATCTGGTCAGTATTGTTACCCTAACATAAACACTAACTTTGGTATAAATGCAGTAAGTGTTTTTTGTTGGGGTAGTTTTACTGACCTCTGCATGTTCAGGAAGTCTGAGATGCACTTAGAGAGAACCCTTAGATATAAAGACTGTTTTAAAGGAAAGAAAATGAAATGAAAATGAAAATGAAAATGAAAATGAAAATGAAAATGAAAATGAAAATGAATGAAAGTTTTACATAAATTGTTCTTAAAGTTGCTTTTATTTTTTGAAAACTTTGCAGCTGAAGGAGGCTTGGATCAGAATGACATAACACCCACTGATTAGCCCTCTGTGCATGCAAATTACTTGCATGTTGATGGCCTTTTCTCCAAGTACAGGTATTCCAATTGTCTATGACCAATTATCAAGACCATTGAAACCTGTTAAAAATGAAGGCGGACTTGGGTTGAAATGGCTGCCTTGAGAATAAAAGATGGCCAAATATGTGAACCAGTCACAACTTCTACTGCAACGGGGAATCAACACAGAACATGCCAGAAGAAAGAGCTGGAGAAGCTAACAAGCAATTGTGCATTTTGTGCCTGGGATATTGACCTGACTTGGGCATGTACTTGACTTTTAAATTAGGTAAGCGCTACTTGTTGGGACAGTTTCAAATGGCAAATAAAACGGACTGTAAATGAATACAGTACTATATTAAACCACATTCAGATCACCTCAAATGGAGACAGTGATGATTCTTGTGTTCATAAGTGCTTCTCTTTGGGGTAGTCTTGATTGTGACTTTGCAACAGATGTATCTCCAGCATTGAGAATGTGTGTTTGTTTTTGCATGACTGGCTGAATTTATCAATTTGTCACCAGCATTTCCTAAACACATGCACTGACTTGGAATATGAATGCAGTAAGTGCTACTTGTTGGGGTAATGTTGCTGACCACCAAACTCCCAGATTTCAAGGCTCAGCAGGGCAATGTTTCCTGTCCATGTTTATCAATCAAGACATGTACTCTATCTGGCTTCCTTTTATTCCCCAAATCCGTCATTAGTATTACCCTAACTTGAGCATTGGCTTGTCACTTGAATCAGGAAGTGCTACTTGTTGGGGCAGTTTTATTTGACAAAATCAACTGCATGATTTTCAAGAGATTCTTAGGGAAGAATCACTCTCAGATAACTTCAAATGGAGCCACTGGTGATTCTTGTGTTCATAAGTGCTTCTCTTTGGGGTTGTCTTGGATGTGAAAAGTGGACACGTCCGCACTGAGCTGGTTAGGTAAGCGCTACTTGTTAGGACGGTTTCAATGGCAAATAAGACAGACTGTAAATGAATACAGTACTATATTAAACCACATTCAGATCACCTCAAATGGAGACAGTGATGATTCTTGTGTTCATAAGTGCTTCTCTTTGGGGTTGTCTTGATTGTGACTTTGCAACAGATGTATCTCCAGCATTGAGAATGTGTGTTTGTTTTTGCATGACTGGCTGAATTTATCAATTTGTCACCAGCATTTCCTAAACACATGCACTGACTTGGAATATGAATGCAGTAAGTGCTACTTGTTGGGGTAATGTTGCTGACCACCAAACTCCCAGATTTCAAGGCTCAGCAGGGCAATGTTTCCTGTCCATGTTTATCAATCAAGACATGTACTCTATCTGGCTTCCTTTTATTCCCCAAATCCGTCATTAGTATTACCCTAACTTGAGCATTGGCTTGTCACTTGTCAATCAGTAAGTGCTACTTGTTGGGGCAGTTTTATTTGACAAAATCAACTGCATGATTTTCAAGAGATTCTTAGGGAAGAATCACTCTCAGATAACTTCAAATGGAGCCACTGGTGATTCTTGTGTTCATAAGTGCTTCTCTTTGGGGTTGTCTTGGATGTGAAAAGTGGACACGTCCGCACTGAGCTGGATAGGTAAGCGCTACTTGTTAGGACGGTTTCAATGGCAAATAAGACAGACTGTAAATGAATACAGTACTATATTAAACCACATTCAGATCACCTCAAATGGAGACAGTGATGATTCTTGTGTTCATAAGTGCTTCTCTTTGGGGTTGTCTTGATTGTGACTTTGCAACAGATGTATCTCCAGCATTGAGAATGTGTGTTTGTTTTTGCATGACTGGCTGAATTTATCAATTTGTCACCAGCATTTCCTAAACACATGCACTGACTTGGAATATGAATGCAGTAAGTGCTACTTGTTGGAGTAATGTTGCTGACCACCAAACTCCCAGATTTCAAGGCTCAGCAGGGCAATGTTTCCTGTCCATGTTTATCAATCAAGACATGTACTCTATCTGGCTTCCTTTTATTCCCCAAATCCGTCATTAGTATTACCCTAACTTGAGCATTGGCTTGTCACTTGAATCAGTAAGTGCTACTTGTTGGGGCAGTTTTATTTGACAAAATCAACTGCATGATTTTCAAGAGATTCTTAGGGAAGAATCACTCTCAGATAACTTCAAATGGAGCCACTGGTGATTCTTGTGTTCATAAGTGCTTCTCTTTGGGGTTGTCTTGGATGTGAAAAGTGGACACGTCCGCACTGAGCTGGTTAGGTAAGCGCTACTTGTTAGGACGGTTTCAATGGCAAATAAGACAGACTGTAAATGAATACAGTACTATATTAAACCACATTCAGATCACCTCAAATGGAGACAGTGATGATTCTTGTGTTCATAAGTGCTTCTCTTTGGGGTTGTCTTGATTGTGACTTTGCAACAGATGTATCTCCAGCATTGAGAATGTGTGTTTGTTTTTGCATGACTGGCTGAATTTATCAATTTGTCACCAGCATTTCCTAAACACATGCACTGACTTGGAATATGAATGCAGTAAGTGCTACTTGTTGGGGTAATGTTGCTGACCACCAAACTCCCAGATTTCAAGGCTCAGCAGGGCAATGTTTCCTGTCCATGTTTATCAATCAAGACATGTACTCTATCTGGCTTCCTTTTATTCCCCAAATCCGTCATTAGTATTACCCTAACTTGAGCATTGGCTTGTCACTTGAATCAGTAAGTGCTACTTGTTGGGGCAGTTTTATTTGACAAAATCAACTGCATGATTTTCAAGAGATTCTTAGGGAAGAATCACTCTCAGATAACTTCAAATGGAGCCACTGGTGATTCTTGTGTTCATAAGTGCTTCTCTTTGGGGTTGTCTTGGATGTGAAAAGTGGACACGAGTTGTACATCAACCTATGATATTGTCTGACTCCATAACTAATACATTGGCAGGCATCTTGGGTTATATCTACTGGAATTGAATGCCATACAATTTGATGATCAATATTTCGATCTGGTCAGTATTGTTACCCTAACATAAACACTAACTTTGGTATAAATGCAGTAAGTGCTTTTTGTTGGGGTAGTTTTACTGACCTCTGCATGTTCAGGAAGTCTGAGATGCACTTAGAGAGAACCCTTAGATATAAAGATTGTTTTAAAGGAAAGAAAATGAAAATGAAAATGAATGAAAGTTTTACATAAATTGTTCTTAAAGTTGCTTTTATTTTTTGAAAACTTTGCAGCTGAAGGAGGCTTGGATCAGAATGACATAACACCCACTGATTAGCCCTCTGTGCATGCAAATTACTTGCATGTTGATGGCCTTTTCTCCAAGTACAGGTATTCCAATTGTCTATGACCAATTATCAAGACCATTGAAACCTGTTAAAAATGAAGGCGGACTTGGGTTGAAATGGCTGCCTTGAGAATAAAAGATGGCCAAATATGTGAACCAGTCACAACTTCTACTGCAACGGGGAATCAACACAGAACATGCCAGAAGAAAGAGCTGGAGAAGCGAACAAGCAATTGTGCATTTTGTGCCTGGGATATTGACCTGACTTGGGCATGTACTTGACTTTTAAATTAGGTAAGCGCTACTTGTTGGGACAGTTTCAATGGCAAATAAAACGGACTGTAAATGAATACAGTACTATATTAAACCACATTCAGATCACCTCAAATGGAGACAGTGATGATTCTTGTGTTCATAAGTGCTTCTCTTTGGGGTAGTCTTGATTGTGACTTTGCAACAGATGTATCTCCAGCATTGAGAATGTGTGTTTGTTTTTGCATGACTGGCTGAATTTATCAATTTGTCACCAGCATTTCCTAAACACATGCACTGACTTGGAATATGAATGCAGTAAGTGCTACTTGTTGGGGTAATGTTGCTGACCACCAAACTCCCAGATTTCAAGACTCAGCAGGGCAATGTTTCCTGTCCATGTTTATCAATCAAGACATGTACTCTATCTGGCTTCCTTTTATTCCCCAAATCCGTCATTAGTATTACCCTAACTCGAGCATTGGCTTGTCACTTGAATCAGTAAGTGCTACTTGTTGGGGCAGTTTTATTTGACAAAATCAACTGCATGATTTTCAAGAGATTCTTAGGGAAGAATCACTCTCAGAAAAATTCAAATGGAGCCACTGGTGATTCTTGTGTTCATAAGTGCTTCTCTTTGGGGTTGTCTTGGATGTGAAAAGTGGACACGTCCGCACTGAGCTGGTTAGGTAAGCGCTACTTGTTAGGACGGTTTCAATGGCAAATAAGACAGACTGTAAATGAAGAAAGTACTATATTAAACCACATTCAGATCACCTCAAATGGAGACAGTGATGATTCTTGTGTTCATAAGTGCTTCTCTTTGGGGTAGTCTTGATTGTGACTTTGCAACAGATGTATCTCCAGCATTGAGAATGTGTGTTTGTTTTTGCATGACTGGCTGAATTTATCAATTTGTCACCAGCATTTCCTAAACACATGCACTGACTTGGAATATGAATGCAGTAAGTGCTACTTGTTGGGGTAATGTTGCTGACCACCAAACTCCCAGATTTCAAGGCTCAGCAGGGCAATGTTTCCTGTCCATGTTTATCAATCAAGACATGTACTCTATCTGGCTTCCTTTTATTCCCCAAATCCGTCATTAGTATTACCCTAACTCGAGCATTGGCTTGTCACTTGTCAATCAGTAAGTGCTACTTGTTGGGGCAGTTTTATTTGACAAAATCAACTGCATGATTTTCAAGAGATTCTTAGGGAAGAATCACTCTCAGAAAAATTCAAATGGAGCCACTGGTGATTCTTGTGTTCATAAGTGCTTCTCTTTGGGGTTGTCTTGGATGTGAAAAGTGGACACGTCCGCACTGAGCTGGTTAAGTAAGCGCTACTTGTTAGGACGGTTTCAATGGCAAATAAGACAGACTGTAAATGAAGACAGTACTATATTAAACCACATTCAGATCACCTCAAATGGAGACAGTGATGATTCTTGTGTTCATAAGTGCTTCTCTTTGGGGTTGTCTTGATTGTGACTTTGCAACAGATGTATCTCCAGCATTGAGAATGTGTGTTTGTTTTTGCATGACTGGCTGAATTTATCAATTTGTCACCAGCATTTCCTAAACAGATGCACTGACTTGGAATATGAATGCAGTAAGTGCTACTTGTTGGGGTAATGTTGCTGACCACCAAACTCCCAGATTTCAAGGCTCAGCAGGGCAATGTTTCCTGTCCATGTTTATCAATCAAGACATGTACTCTATCTGGCTTCCTTTTATTCCCCAAATCTGTCATTAGTATTACCCTAACTTGAGCATTGGCTTGTCACTTGAATCAGTAAGTGCTACTTGTTGGGGCAGTTTTATTTGACAAAATCAACTGCATGATTTTCAAGAGATTCTTAGGGAAGAATCACTCTCAGATAACTTCAAATGGAGCCACTGGTGATTCTTGTGTTCATAAGTGCTTCTCTTTGGGGTTGTCTTGGATGTGAAAAGTGGACACGAGTTGTACATCAACCTATGATATTGTCTGACTCCATAACTAATACATTGGCAGGCATCTTGGGTTATATCTACTGGAATTGAATGCCATACAATTTGATGATCAATATTTCGATCTGGTCAGTATTGTTACCCTAACATAAACACTAACTTTGGTATAAATGCAGTAAGTGCTTTTTGTTGGGGTAGTTTTACTGACCTCTGCATGTTCAGGAAGTCTGAGATGCACTTAGAGAGAACCCTTAGATATAAAGATTGTTTTAAAGGAAAGAAAATGAAAATGAAAATGAATGAAAGTTTTACATAAATTGTTCTTAAAGTTGCTTTTATTTTTTGAAAACTTTGCAGCTGAAGGAGGCTTGGATCAGAATGACATAACACCCACTGATTAGCCCTCTGTGCATGCAAATTACTTGCATGTTGATGGCCTTTTCTCCAAGTACAGGTATTCCAATTGTCTATGACCAATTATCAAGACCATTGAAACCTGTTAAAAATGAAGGCAGACTTGGGTTGAAATGGCTGCCTTGAGAATAAAAGATGGCCAAATATGTGAACCAGTCACAACTTCTACTGCAACGGGGAATCAACACAGAACATGCCAGAAGAAAGAGCTGGAGAAGCTAACAAGCAATTGTGCATTTTGTGCCTGGGATATTGACCTGACTTGGGCATGTACTTGACTTTTAAATTAGGTAAGCGCTACTTGTTGGGACAGTTTCAATGGCAAATAAAACGGACTGTAAATGAATACAGTACTATATTAAACCACATTCAGATCACCTCAAATGGAGACAGTGATGATTCTTGTGTTCATAAGTGCTTCTCTTTGGGGTAGTCTTGATTGTGACTTTGCAACAGATGTATCTCCAGCATTGAGAATGTGTGTTTGTTTTTGCATGACTGGCTGAATTTATCAATTTGTCACCAGCATTTCCTAAACACATGCACTGACTTGGAATATGAATGCAGTAAGTGCTACTTGTTGGGGTAATGTTGCTGACCACCAAACTCCCAGATTTCAAGGCTCAGCAGGGCAATGTTTCCTGTCCATGTTTATCAATCAAGACATGTACTCTATCTGGCTTCCTTTTATTCCCCAAATCCGTCATTAGTATTACCCTAACTTGAGCATTGGCTTGTCACTTGAATCAGTAAGTGCTACTTGTTGGGGCAGTTTTATTTGACAAAATCAACTGCATGATTTTCAAGAGATTCTTAGGGAAGAATCACTCTCAGATAACTTCAAATGGAGCCACTGGTGATTCTTGTGTTCATAAGTGCTTCTCTTTGGGGTTGTCTTGGATGTGAAAAGTGGACACGTCCGCACTGAGCTGGTTAGGTAAGTGCTACTTGTTGGGACGGTTTCAATGGCAAATAAGACAGACTGTAAATGAATACAGTACTATATTAAACCACATTCAGATCACCTCAAATGGAGACAGTGATGATTCTTGTGTTCATAAGTGCTTCTCTTTGGGGTTGTCTTGATTGTGACTTTGCAACAGATGTATCTCCAGCATTGAGAATGTGTGTTTGTTTTTGCATGACTGGCTGAATTTATCAATTTGTCACCAGCATTTCCTAAACAGATGCACTGACTTGGAATATGAATGCAGTAAGTGCTACTTGTTGGGGTAATGTTGCTGACCACCAAACTCCCAGATTTCAAGGCTCAGCAGGGCAATGTTTCCTGTCCATGTTTATCAATCAAGACATGTACTCTATCTGGCTTCCTTTTATTCCCCAAATCTGTCATTAGTATTACCCTAACTTGAGCATTGGCTTGTCACTTGAATCAGTAAGTGCTACTTGTTGGGGCAGTTTTATTTGACAAAATCAACTGCATGATTTTCAAGAGATTCTTAGGGAAGAATCACTCTCAGATAACTTCAAATGGAGCCACTGGTGATTCTTGTGTTCATAAGTGCTTCTCTTTGGGGTTGTCTTGGATGTGAAAAGTGGACACGAGTTGTACATCAACCTATGATATTGTCTGACTCCATAACTAATACATTGGCAGGCATCTTGGGTTATATCTACTGGAATTGAATGCCATACAATTTGATGATCAATATTTCGATCTGGTCAGTATTGTTACCCTAACATAAACACTAACTTTGGTATAAATGCAGTAAGTGCTTTTTGTTGGGGTAGTTTTACTGACCTCTGCATGTTCAGGAAGTCTGAGATGCACTTAGAGAGAACCCTTAGATATAAAGATTGTTTTAAAGGAAAGAAAATGAAAATGAAAATGAATGAAAGTTTTACATAAATTGTTCTTAAAGTTGCTTTTATTTTTTGAAAACTTTGCAGCTGAAGGAGGCTTGGATCAGAATGACATAACACCCACTGATTAGCCCTCTGTGCATGCAAATTACTTGCATGTTGATGGCCTTTTCTCCAAGTACAGGTATTCCAATTGTCTATGACCAATTATCAAGACCATTGAAACCTGTTAAAAATGAAGGCGGACTTGGGTTGAAATGGCTGCCTTGAGAATAAAAGATGGCCAAATATGTGAACCAGTCACAACTTCTACTGCAACGGGGAATCAACACAGAACATGCCAGAAGAAAGAGCTGGAGAAGCGAACAAGCAAATGTGCATTTTGTGCCTGGGATATTGACCTGACTTGAGCATGTACTTGACTTTTAAATTAGGTAAGCGCTACTTGTTGGGACAGTTTCAATGGCAAATAAAACGGACTGTAAATGAATACAGTACTATATTAAACCACATTCAGATCACCTCAAATGGAGACAGTGATGATTCTTGTGTTCATAAGTGCTTCTCTTTGGGTTAGTCTTGATTGTGACTTTGCAACAGATGTATCTCCAGCATTGAGAATGTGTGTTTGTTTTTGCATGACTGGCTGAATTTATCAATTTGTCACCAGCATTTCCTAAACACATGCACTGACTTGGAATATGAATGCAGTAAGTGCTACTTGTTGGGGTAATGTTGCTGACCACCAAAATCCCAGATTTCAAGGCTCAGCAGGGCAATGTTTCCTGTCCATGTTTATCAATCAAGACATGTACTCTATCTGGCTTCCTTTTATTCCCCAAATCCGTCATTAGTATTACCCTAACTCGAGCATTGGCTTGTCACTTGAATCAGTAAGTGCTACTTGTTGGGGCAGTTTTATTTGACAAAATCAACTGCATGATTTTCAAGAGATTCTTAGGGAAGAATCACTCTCAGATAACTTCAAATGGAGCCACTGGTGATTCTTGTGTTCATAAGTGCTTCTCTTTGGGGTTGTCTTGGATGTGAAAAGTGGACACGTCCGCACTGAGCTGGTTAGGTAAGCGCTACCTGTTAGGACGGTTTCAATGGCAAATAAGACAGACTGTAAATGAAGACAGTACTATATTAAACCACATTCAGATCACCTCAAATGGAGACAGTGATGATTCTTGTGTTCATAAGTGCTTCTCTTTGGGGTAGTCTTGATTGTGACTTTGCAACAGATGTATCTCCAGCATTGAGAATGTGTGTTTGTTTTTGCATGACTGGCTGAATTTATCAATTTGTCACCAGCATTTCCTAAACACATGCACTGACTTGGAATATGAATGCAGTAAGTGCTACTTGTTGGGGTAATGTTGCTGACCACCAAACTCCCAGATTTCAAGGCTCAGCAGGGCAATGTTTCCTGTCCATGTTTATCAATCAAGACATGTACTCTATCTGGCTTCCTTTTATTCCCCAAATCCGTCATTAGTATTACCCTAACTTGAGCATTGGCTTGTCACTTGAATCAGTAAGTGCTACTTGTTGGGGCAGTTTTATTTGACAAAATCAACTGCATGATTTTCAAGAGATTCTTAGGGAAGAATCACTCTCAGATAACTTCAAATGGAGCCACTGGTGATTCTTGTGTTCATAAGTGCTTCTCTTTGGGGTTGTCTTGGATGTGAAAAGTGGACACGTCCGCACTGAGCTGGTTAGGTAAGTGCTACTTGTTGGGACGGTTTCAATGGCAAATAAGACAGACTGTAAATGAATACAGTACTATATTAAACCACATTCAGATCACCTCAAATGGAGACAGTGATGATTCTTGTGTTCATAAGTGCTTCTCTTTGGGGTTGTCTTGATTGTGACTTTGCAACAGATGTATCTCCAGCATTGAGAATGTGTGTTTGTTTTTGCATGACTGGCTGAATTTATCAATTTGTCACCAGCATTTCCTAAACACATGCACTGACTTGGAATATGAATGCAGTAAGTGCTACTTGTTGGGGTAATGTTGCTGACCACCAAACTCCCAGATTTCAAGGCTCAGCAGGGCAATGTTTCCTGTCCATGTTCATCAATCAAGACATGTACTCTATCTGGCTTCCTTTTATTCCCCAAATCCGTCATTAGTATTACCCTAACTCGAGCATTGGCTTGTCACTTGAATCAGTAAGTGCTACTTGTTGGGGCAGTTTTATTTGACAAAATCAACTGCATGATTTTCAAGAGATTCTTAGGGAAGAATCACTCTCAGATAACTTCAAATGGAGCCACTGGTGATTCTTGTGTTCATAAGTGCTTCTCTTTGGGGTTGTCTTGGATGTGAAAAGTGGACACGAGTTGTACATCAACCTATGATATTGTCTGACTCCATAACTAATACATTGGCAGGCATCTTGGGTTATATCTACTGGAATTGAATGCCATACAATTTGATGATCAATATTTTGATCTGGTCAGTATTGTTACCCTAACATAAACACTAACTTTGGTATAAATGCAGTAAGTGCTTTTTGTTGGGGTAGTTTTACTGACCTCTGCATGTTCAGGAAGTCTGAGATGCACTTAGAGAGAACCCTTAGATATAAAGATTGTTTTAAAGGAAAGAAAATGAAAATGAAAATGAATGAAAGTTTTACATAAATTGTTCTTAAAGTTGCTTTTATTTTTTGAAAACTTTGCAGCTGAAGGAGGCTTGGATCAGAATGACATAACACCCACTGATTAGCCCTCTGTGCATGCAAATTACTTGCATGTTGATGGCCTTTTCTCCAAGTACAGGTATTCCAATTGTCTATGACCAATTATCAAGACCATTGAAACCTGTTAAAAATGAAGGCGGACTTGGGTTGAAATGGCTGCCTTGAGAATAAAAGATGGCCAAATATGTGAACCAGTCACAACTTCTACTGCAACGGGGAATCAACACAGAACATGCCAGAAGAAAGAGCTGGAGAAGCGAACAAGCAAATGTGCATTTTGTGCCTGGGATATTGACCTGACTTGGGCATGTACTTGACTTTTAAATTAGGTAAGCGCTACTTGTTGGGACAGTTTCAATGGCAAATAAAACGGACTGTAAATGAATACAGTACTATATTAAACCACATTCAGATCACCTCAAATGGAGACAGTGATGATTCTTGTGTTCATAAGTGCTTCTCTTTGGGTTAGTCTTGATTGTGACTTTGCAACAGATGTATCTCCAGCATTGAGAATGTGTGTTTGTTTTTGCATGACTGGCTGAATTTATCAATTTGTCACCAGCATTTCCTAAACACATGCACTGACTTGGAATATGAATGCAGTAAGTGCTACTTGTTGGGGTAATGTTGCTGACCACCAAACTCCCAGATTTCAAGGCTCAGCAGGGCAATGTTTCCTGTCCATGTTCATCAATCAAGACATGTACTCTATCTGGCTTCCTTTTATTCCCCAAATCCGTCATTAGTATTACCCTAACTCGAGCATTGGCTTGTCACTTGAATCAGTAAGTGCTACTTGTTGGGGCAGTTTTATTTGACAAAATCAACTGCATGATTTTCAAGAGATTCTTAGGGAAGAATCACTCTCAGATAACTTCAAATGGAGCCACTGGTGATTCTTGTGTTCATAAGTGCTTCTCTTTGGGGTTGTCTTGGATGTGAAAAGTGGACACGAGTTGTACATCAACCTATGATATTGTCTGACTCCATAACTAATACATTGGCAGGCATCTTGGGTTATATCTACTGGAATTGAATGCCATACAATTTGATGATCAATATTTTGATCTGGTCAGTATTGTTACCCTAACATAAACACTAACTTTGGTATAAATGCAGTAAGTGCTTTTTGTTGGGGTAGTTTTACTGACCTCTGCATGTTCAGGAAGTCTGAGATGCACTTAGAGAGAACCCTTAGATATAAAGATTGTTTTAAAGGAAAGAAAATGAAAATGAATGAAAGTTTTACATAAATTGTTCTTAAAGTTGCTTTTATTTTTTGAAAACTTTGCAGCTGAAGGAGGCTTGGATCAGAATGACATAACACCCACTGATTAGCCCTCTGTGCATGCAAATTACTTGCATGTTGATGGCCTTTTCTCCAAGTACAGGTATTCCAATTGTCTATGACCAATTATCAAGACCATTGAAACCTGTTAAAAATGAAGGCGGACTTGGGTTGAAATGGCTGCCTTGAGAATAAAAGATGGCCAAATATGTGAACCAGTCACAACTTCTACTGCAACGGGGAATCAACACAGAACATGCCAGAAGAAAGAGCTGGAGAAGCTAACAA
The DNA here is from genome assembly GCF_963930695.1 of Labrus bergylta. Lineage (NCBI taxonomy): Eukaryota > Metazoa > Chordata > Actinopteri > Labriformes > Labridae > Labrus > Labrus bergylta. Next base: position 2,525,476 of record NC_089204.1, read on the forward strand.
GCAAATGTGCATTTTGTGCCTGGGATATTGACCTGACTTGGGCATGTACTTGACTTTTAAATTAGGTAAGCGCTACTTGTTGGGACAGTTTCAATGGCAAATAAAACGGACTGTAAATGAATACAAACCACATTCAGATCACCTCAAATGGAGACAGTGATGATTCTTGTGTTCATAAGTGCTTCTCTTTGGGGTAGTCTTGATTGTGACTTTGCAACAGATGTATCTCCAGCATTGAGAATGTGTGTTTGTTTTTGCATGACTGGCTGAATTTATCAATTTGTCACCAGCATTTCCTAAACACATGCACTGACTTGGAATATGAATGCAGTAAGTGCTACTTGTTGGGGTAATGTTGCTGACCACCAAACTCCCAGATTTCAAGGCTCAGCAGGGCAATGTTTCCTGTCCATGTTCATCAATCAAGACATGTACTCTATCTGGCTTCCTTTTATTCCCCAAATCCGTCATTAGTATTACCCTAACTCGAGCATTGGCTTGTCACTTGAATCAGTAAGTGCTACTTGTTGGGGCAGTTTTATTTGACAAAATCAACTGCATGATTTTCAAGAGATTCTTAGGGAAGAATCACTCTCAGATAACTTCAAATGGAGCCACTGGTGATTCTTGTGTTCATAAGTGCTTCTCTTTGGGGTTGTCTTGATTGTGACTTTGCAACAGATGTATCTCCAGCATTGAGAATGTGTGTTTGTTTTTGCATGACTGGCTGAATTTATCAATTTGTCACCAGCATTTCCTAAACACATGCACTGACTTGGAATATGAATGCAGTAAGTGCTACTTGTTGGGGTAATGTTGCTGACCACCAAACTCCCAGATTTCAAGGCTCAGCAGGGCAATGTTTCCTGTCCATGTTCATCAATCAAGACATGTACTCTATCTGGCTTCCTTTTATTCCCCAAATCCGTCATTAGTATTACCCTAACTCGAGCATTGGCTTGTCACTTGAATCAGTAAGTGCTACTTGTTGGGGCAGTTTTATTTGACAAAATCAACTGCATGATTTTCAAGAGATTCTTAGGGAAGAATCACTCTCAGATAACTTCAAATGGAGCCACTGGTGATTCTTGTGTTCATAAGTGCTTCTCTTTGGGGTTGTCTTGGATGTGAAAAGTGGACACGAGTTGTACATCAACCTATGATATTGTCTGACTCCATAACTAATACATTGGCAGGCATCTTGGGTTATATCTACTGGAATTGAATGCCATACAATTTGATGATCAATATTTTGATCTGGTCAGTATTGTTACCCTAACATAAACACTAACTTTGGTATAAATGCAGTAAGTGCTTTTTGTTGGGGTAGTTTTACTGACCTCTGCATGTTCAGGAAGTCTGAGATGCACTTAGAGAGAACCCTTAGATATAAAGATTGTTTTAAAGGAAAGAAAATGAAAATGAAAATGAATGAAAGTTTTACATAAATTGTTCTTAAAGTTGCTTTTATTTTTTGAAAACTTTGCAGCTGAAGGAGGCTTGGATCAGAATGACATAACACCCACTGATTAGCCCTCTGTGCATGCAAATTACTTGCATGTTGATGGCCTTTTCTCCAAGTACAGGTATTCCAATTGTCTATGACCAATTATCAAGACCATTGAAACCTGTTAAAAATGAAGGCGGACTTGGGTTGAAATGGCTGCCTTGAGAATAAAAGATGGCCAAATATGTGAACCAGTCACAACTTCTACTGCAACGGGGAATCAACACAGAACATGCCAGAAGAAAGAGCTGGAGAAGCGAACAAGCAAATGTGCATTTTGTGCCTGGGATATTGACCTGACTTGGGCATGTACTTGACTTTTAAATTAGGTAAGCGCTACTTGTTGGGACAGTTTCAATGGCAAATAAAACGGACTGTAAATGAATACAGTACTATATTAAACCACATTCAGATCACCTCAAATGGAGACAGTGATGATTCTTGTGTTCATAAGTGCTTCTCTTTGGGTTAGTCTTGATTGTGACTTTGCAACAGATGTATCTCCAGCATTGAGAATGTGTGTTTGTTTTTGCATGACTGGCTGAATTTATCAATTTGTCACCAGCATTTCCTAAACACATGCACTGACTTGGAATATGAATGCAGTAAGTGCTACTTGTTGGGGTAATGTTGCTGACCACCAAAATCCCAGATTTCAAGGCTCAGCAGGGCAATGTTTCCTGTCCATGTTTATCAATCAAGACATGTACTCTATCTGGCTTCCTTTTATTCCCCAAATCCGTCATTAGTATTACCCTAACTCGAGCATTGGCTTGTCACTTGAATCAGTAAGTGCTACTTGTTGGGGCAGTTTTATTTGACAAAATCAACTGCATGATTTTCAAGAGATTCTTAGGGAAGAATCACTCTCAGATAACTTCAAATGGAGCCACTGGTGATTCTTGTGTTCATAAGTGCTTCTCTTTGGGGTTGTCTTGGATGTGAAAAGTGGACACGAGTTGTACATCAACCTATGATATTGTCTGACTCCATAACTAATACATTGGCAGGCATCTTGGGTTATATCTACTGGAATTGAATGCCATACAATTTGATGATCAATATTTCGATCTGGTCAGTATTGTTACCCTAACATAAACACTAACTTTGGTATAAATGCAGTAAGTGCTTTTTGTTGGGGTAGTTTTACTGACCTCTGCATGTTCAGGAAGTCTGAGATGCACTTAGAGAGAACCCTTAGATATAAAGATTGTTTTAAAGGAAAGAAAATGAAAATGAAAATGAATGAAAGTTTTACATAAATTGTTCTTAAAGTTGCTTTTATTTTTTGAAAACTTTGCAGCTGAAGGAGGCTTGGATCAGAATGACATAACACCCACTGATTAGCCCTCTGTGCATGCAAATTACTTGCATGTTGATGGCCTTTTCTCCAAGTACAGGTATTCCAATTGTCTATGACCAATTATCAAGACCATTGAAACCTGTTAAAAATGAAGGCGGACTTGGGTTGAAATGGCTGCCTTGAGAATAAAAGATGGCCAAATATGTGAACCAGTCACAACTTCTACTGCAACGGGGAATCAACACAGAACATGCCAGAAGAAAGAGCTGGAGAAGCGAACAAGCAAATGTGCATTTTGTGCCTGGGATATTGACCTGACTTGGGCATGTACTTGACTTTTAAATTAGGTAAGCGCTACTTGTTGGGACAGTTTCAATGGCAAATAAAACGGACTGTAAATGAATACAGTACTATATTAAACCACATTCAGATCACCTCAAATGGAGACAGTGATGATTCTTGTGTTCATAAGTGCTTCTCTTTGGGGTAGTCTTGATTGTGACTTTGCAACAGATGTATCTCCAGCATTGAGAATGTGTGTTTGTTTTTGCATGACTGGCTGAATTTATCAATTTGTCACCAGCATTTCCTAAACACATGCACTGACTTGGAATATGAATGCAGTAAGTGCTACTTGTTGGGGTAATGTTGCTGACCACCAAAATCCCAGATTTCAAGGCTCAGCAGGGCAATGTTTCCTGTCCATGTTTATCAATCAAGACATGTACTCTATCTGGCTTCCTTTTATTCCCCAAATCCGTCATTAGTATTACCCTAACTCGAGCATTGGCTTGTCACTTGAATCAGTAAGTGCTACTTGTTGGGGCAGTTTTATTTGACAAAATCAACTGCATGATTTTCAAGAGATTCTTAGGGAAGAATCACTCTCAGATAACTTCAAATGGAGCCACTGGTGATTCTTGTGTTCATAAGTGCTTCTCTTTGGGGTTGTCTTGGATGTGAAAAGTGGACACGAGTTGTACATCAACCTATGATATTGTCTGACTCCATAACTAATACATTGGCAGGCATCTTGGGTTATATCTACTGGAATTGAATGCCATACAATTTGATGATCAATATTTTGATCTGGTCAGTATTGTTACCCTAACATAAACACTAACTTTGGTATAAATGCAGTAAGTGCTTTTTGTTGGGGTAGTTTTACTGACCTCTGCATGTTCAGGAAGTCTGAGATGCACTTAGAGAGAACCCTTAGATATAAAGATTGTTTTAAAGGAAAGAAAATGAAAATGAAAATGAAAATGAATGAAAGTTTTACATAAATTGTTCTTAAAGTTGCTTTTATTTTTTGAAAACTTTGCAGCTGAAGGAGGCTTGGATCAGAATGACATAACACCCACTGATTAGCCCTCTGTGCATGCAAATTACTTGCATGTTGATGGCCTTTTCTCCAAGTACAGGTATTCCAATTGTCTATGACCAATTATCAAGACCATTGAAACCTGTTAAAAATGAAGGCGGACTTGGGTTGAAATGGCTGCCTTGAGAATAAAAGATGGCCAAATATGTGAACCAGTCACAACTTCTACTGCAACGGGGAATCAACACAGAACATGCCAGAAGAAAGAGCTGGAGAAGCGAACAAGCAATTGTGCATTTTGTGCCTGGGATATTGACCTGACTTGGGCATGTACTTGACTTTTAAATTAGGTAAGCGCTACTTGTTGGGACAGTTTCAATGGCAAATAAAACGGACTGTAAATGAATACAGTACTATATTAAACCACATTCAGATCACCTCAAATGGAGACAGTGATGATTCTTGTGTTCATAAGTGCTTCTCTTTGGGGTAGTCTTGATTGTGACTTTGCAACAGATGTATCTCCAGCATTGAGAATGTGTGTTTGTTTTTGCATGACTGGCTGAATTTATCAATTTGTCACCAGCATTTCCTAAACACATGCACTGACTTGGAATATGAATGCAGTAAGTGCTACTTGTTGGGGTAATGTTGCTGACCACCAAAATCCCAGATTTCAAGGCTCAGCAGGGCAATGTTTCCTGTCCATGTTTATCAATCAAGACATGTACTCTATCTGGCTTCCTTTTATTCCCCAAATCCGTCATTAGTATTACCCTAACTCGAGCATTGGCTTGTCACTTGAATCAGTAAGTGCTACTTGTTGGGGCAGTTTTATTTGACAAAATCAACTGCATGATTTTCAAGAGATTCTTAGGGAAGAATCACTCTCAGATAACTTCAAATGGAGCCACTGGTGATTCTTGTGTTCATAAGTGCTTCTCTTTGGGGTTGTCTTGGATGTGAAAAGTGGACACGTCCGCACTGAGCTGGTTAGGTAAGCGCTACCTGTTAGGACGGTTTCAATGGCAAATAAGACAGACTGTAAATGAAGACAGTACTATATTAAACCACATTCAGATCACCTCAAATGGAGACAGTGATGATTCTTGTGTTCATAAGTGCTTCTCTTTGGGGTTGTCTTGATTGTGACTTTGCAACAGATGTATCTCCAGCATTGAGAATGTGTGTTTGTTTTTGCATGACTGGCTGAATTTATCAATTTGTCACCAGCATTTCCTAAACACATGCACTGACTTGGAATATGAATGCAGTAAGTGCTACTTGTTGGGGTAATGTTGCTGACCACCAAACTCCCAGATTTCAAGGCTCAGCAGGGCAATGTTTCCTGTCCATGTTCATCAATCAAGACATGTACTCTATCTGGCTTCCTTTTATTCCCCAAATCCGTCATTAGTATTACCCTAACTCGAGCATTGGCTTGTCACTTGAATCAGTAAGTGCTACTTGTTGGGGCAGTTTTATTTGACAAAATCAACTGCATGATTTTCAAGAGATTCTTAGGGAAGAATCACTCTCAGATAACTTCAAATGGAGCCACTGGTGATTCTTGTGTTCATAAGTGCTTCTCTTTGGGGTTGTCTTGGATGTGAAAAGTGGACACATCCGCACTGAGCTGGTTAGGTAAGTGCTACTTGTTGGGACGGTTTCAATGGCAAATAAGACAGACTGTAAATGAATACAGTACTATATTAAACCACATTCAGATCACCTCAAATGGAGACAGTGATGATTCTTGTGTTCATAAGTGCTTCTCTTTGGGGTTGTCTTGATTGTGACTTTGCAACAGATGTATCTCCAGCATTGAGAATGTGTGTTTGTTTTTGCATGACTGGCTGAATTTATCAATTTGTCACCAGCATTTCCTAAACACATGCACTGACTTGGAATATGAATGCAGTAAGTGCTACTTGTTGGGGTAATGTTGCTGACCACCAAACTCCCAGATTTCAAGGCTCAGCAGGGCAATGTTTCCTGTCCATGTTTATCAATCAAGACATGTACTCTATCTGGCTTTTATTCCCCAAATCCGTCATTAGTATTACCCTAACTTGAGCATTGGCTTGTCACTTGAATCAGTAAGTGCTACTTGTTGGGGCAGTTTTATTTGACAAAATCAACTGCATGATTTTCAAGAGATTCTTAGGGAAGAATCACTCTCAGATAACTTCAAATGGAGCCACTGGTGATTCTTGTGTTCATAAGTGCTTCTCTTTGGGGTTGTCTTGGATGTGAAAAGTGGACACGAGTTGTACATCAACCTATGATATTGTCTGACTCCATAACTAATACATTGGCAGGCATCTTGGGTTATATCTACTGGAATTGAATGCCATACAATTTGATGATCAATATTTTGATCTGGTCAGTATTGTTACCCTAACATAAACACTAACTTTGGTATAAATGCAGTAAGTGCTTTTTGTTGGGGTAGTTTTACTGACCTCTGCATGTTCAGGAAGTCTGAGATGCACTTAGAGAGAACCCTTAGATATAAAGATTGTTTTAAAGGAAAGAAAATGAAAATGAAAATGAATGAAAGTTTTACATAAATTGTTCTTAAAGTTGCTTTTATTTTTTGAAAACTTTGCAGCTGAAGGAGGCTTGGATCAGAATGACATAACACCCACTGATTAGCCCTCTGTGCATGCAAATTACTTGCATGTTGATGGCCTTTTCTCCAAGTACAGGTATTCCAATTGTCTATGACCAATTATCAAGACCATTGAAACCTGTTAAAAATGAAGGCGGACTTGGGTTGAAATGGCTGCCTTGAGAATAAAAGATGGCCAAATATGTGAACCAGTCACAACTTCTACTGCAACGGGGAATCAACACAGAACATGCCAGAAGAAAGAGCTGGAGAAGCGAACAAGCAAATGTGCATTTTGTGCCTGGGATATTGACCTGACTTGGGCATGTACTTGACTTTTAAATTAGGTAAGCGCTACTTGTTGGGACAGTTTCAATGGCAAATAAAACGGACTGTAAATGAATACAGTACTATATTAAACCACATTCAGATCACCTCAAATGGAGACAGTGATGATTCTTGTGTTCATAAGTGCTTCTCTTTGGGTTAGTCTTGATTGTGACTTTGCAACAGATGTATCTCCAGCATTGAGAATGTGTGTTTGTTTTTGCATGACTGGCTGAATTTATCAATTTGTCACCAGCATTTCCTAAACACATGCACTGACTTGGAATATGAATGCAGTAAGTGCTACTTGTTGGGGTAATGTTGCTGACCACCAAACTCCCAGATTTCAAGGCTCAGCAGGGCAATGTTTCCTGTCCATGTTCATCAATCAAGACATGTACTCTATCTGGCTTCCTTTTATTCCCCAAATCCGTCATTAGTATTACCCTAACTCGAGCATTGGCTTGTCACTTGAATCAGTAAGTGCTACTTGTTGGGGCAGTTTTATTTGACAAAATCAACTGCATGATTTTCAAGAGATTCTTAGGGAAGAATCACTCTCAGATAACTTCAAATGGAGCCACTGGTGATTCTTGTGTTCATAAGTGCTTCTCTTTGGGGTTGTCTTGGATGTGAAAAGTGGACACGAGTTGTACATCAACCTATGATATTGTCTGACTCCATAACTAATACATTGGCAGGCATCTTGGGTTATATCTACTGGAATTGAATGCCATACAATTTGATGATCAATATTTTGATCTGGTCAGTATTGTTACCCTAACATAAACACTAACTTTGGTATAAATGCAGTAAGTGCTTTTTGTTGGGGTAGTTTTACTGACCTCTGCATGTTCAGGAAGTCTGAGATGCACTTAGAGAGAACCCTTAGATATAAAGATTGTTTTAAAGGAAAGAAAATGAAAATGAAAATGAAAATGAATGAAAGTTTTACATAAATTGTTCTTAAAGTTGCTTTTATTTTTTGAAAACTTTGCAGCTGAAGGAGGCTTGGATCAGAATGACATAACACCCACTGATTAGCCCTCTGTGCATGCAAATTACTTGCATGTTGATGGCCTTTTCTCCAAGTACAGGTATTCCAATTGTCTATGACCAATTATCAAGACCATTGAAACCTGTTAAAAATGAAGGCGGACTTGGGTTGAAATGGCTGCCTTGAGAATAAAAGATGGCCAAATATGTGAACCAGTCACAACTTCTACTGCAACGGGGAATCAACACAGAACATGCCAGAAGAAAGAGCTGGAGAAGCGAACAAGCAATTGTGCATTTTGTGCCTGGGATATTGACCTGACTTGGGCATGTACTTGACTTTTAAATTAGGTAAGCGCTACTTGTTGGGACAGTTTCAATGGCAAATAAAACGGACTGTAAATGAATACAGTACTATATTAAACCACATTCAGATCACCTCAAATGGAGACAGTGATGATTCTTGTGTTCATAAGTGCTTCTCTTTGGGGTAGTCTTGATTGTGACTTTGCAACAGATGTATCTCCAGCATTGAGAATGTGTGTTTGTTTTTGCATGACTGGCTGAATTTATCAATTTGTCACCAGCATTTCCTAAACACATGCACTGACTTGGAATATGAATGCAGTAAGTGCTACTTGTTGGGGTAATGTTGCTGACCACCAAACTCCCAGATTTCAAGGCTCAGCAGGGCAATGTTTCCTGTCCATGTTTATCAATCAAGACATGTACTCTATCTGGCTTCCTTTTATTCCCCAAATCCGTCATTAGTATTACCCTAACTCGAGCATTTGGTTGTCACTTGTCAATCAGTAAGTGCTACTTGTTGGGGCAGTTTTATTTGACAAAATCAACTGCATGATTTTCAAGAGATTCTTAGGGAAGAATCACTCTCAGAAAACTTCAAATGGAGCCACTGGTGATTCTTGTGTTCATAAGTGCTTCTCTTTGGGGTTGTCTTGGATGTGAAAAGTGGACACGTCCGCACTGAGCTGGTTAGGTAAGCGCTACTTGTTAGGACGGTTTCAATGGCAAATAAGACAGACTGTAAATGAAGACAGTACTATATTAAACCACATTCAGATCACCTCAAATGGAGACAGTGATGATTCTTGTGTTCATAAGTGCTTCTCTTTGGGGTTGTCTTGATTGTGACTTTGCAACAGATGTATCTCCAGCATTGAGAATGTGTGTTTGTTTTTGCATGACTGGCTGAATTTATCAATTTGTCACCAGCATTTCCTAAACACATGCACTGACTTGGAATATGAATGCAGTAAGTGCTACTTGTTGGGGTAATGTTGCTGACCACCAAACTCCCAGATTTCAAGGCTCAGCAGGGCAATGTTTCCTGTCCATGTTTATCAATCAAGACATGTACTCTATCTGGCTTCCTTTTATTCCCCAAATCCGTCATTAGTATTACCCTAACTTGAGCATTGGCTTGTCACTTGAATCAGTAAGTGCTACTTGTTGGGGCAGTTTTATTTGACAAAATCAACTGCATGATTTTCAAGCGATTCTTAGGGAAGAATCACTCTCAGATAACTTCAAATGGAGCCACTGGTGATTCTTGTGTTCATAAGTGCTTCTCTTTGGGGTTGTCTTGGATGTGAAAAGTGGACACGAGTTGTACATCAACCTATGATATTGTCTGACTCCATAACTAATACATTGGCAGGCATCTTGGGTTATATCTACTGGAATTGAATGCCATACAATTTGATGATCAATATTTTGATCTGGTCAGTATTGTTACCCTAACATAAACACTAACTTTGGTATAAATGCAGTAAGTGCTTTTTGTTGGGGTAGTTTTACTGACCTCTGCATGTTCAGGAAGTCTGAGATGCACTTAGAGAGAACCCTTAGATATAAAGATTGTTTTAAAGGAATGAAAATGAAAATGAAAATGAAAATGAAAATGAAAATGAAAATGAATGAAAGTTTTACATAAATTGTTCTTAAAGTTGCTTTTATTTTTTGAAAACTTTGCAGCTGAAGGAGGCTTGGATCAGAATGACATAACACCCACTGATTAGCCCTCTGTGCATGCAAATTACTTGCATGTTGATGGCCTTTTCTCCAAGTACAGGTATTCCAATTGTCTATGACCAATTATCAAGACCATTGAAACCTGTTAAAAATGAAGGCGGACTTGGGTTGAAATGGCTGCCTTGAGAATAAAAGATGGCCAAATATGTGAACCAGTCACAACTTCTACTGCAACGGGGAATCAACACAGAACATGCCAGAAGAAAGAGCTGGAGAAGCGAACAAGCAAATGTGCATTTTGTGCCTGGGATATTGACCTGACTTGGGCATGTACTTGACTTTTAAATTAGGTAAGCGCTACTTGTTGGGACAGTTTCAATGGCAAATAAAACGGACTGTAAATGAATACAGTACTATATTAAACCACATTCAGATCACCTCAAATGGAGACAGTGATGATTCTTGTGTTCATAAGTGCTTCTCTTTGGGTTAGTCTTGATTGTGACTTTGCAACAGATGTATCTCCAGCATTGAGAATGTGTGTTTGTTTTTGCATGACTGGCTGAATTTATCAATTTGTCACCAGCATTTCCTAAACACATGCACTGACTTGGAATATGAATGCAGTAAGTGCTACTTGTTGGGGTAATGTTGCTGACCACCAAACTCCCAGATTTCAAGGCTCAGCAGGGCAATGTTTCCTGTCCATGTTCATCAATCAAGACATGTACTCTATCTGGCTTCCTTTTATTCCCCAAATCCGTCATTAGTATTACCCTAACTCGAGCATTGGCTTGTCACTTGAATCAGTAAGTGCTACTTGTTGGGGCAGTTTTATTTGACAAAATCAACTGCATGATTTTCAAGAGATTCTTAGGGAAGAATCACTCTCAGATAACTTCAAATGGAGCCACTGGTGATTCTTGTGTTCATAAGTGCTTCTCTTTGGGGTTGTCTTGGATGTGAAAAGTGGACACGAGTTGTACATCAACCTATGATATTGTCTGACTCCATAACTAATACATTGGCAGGCATCTTGGGTTATATCTACTGGAATTGAATGCCATACAATTTGATGATCAATATTTTGATCTGGTCAGTATTGTTACCCTAACATAAACACTAACTTTGGTATAAATGCAGTAAGTGCTTTTTGTTGGGGTAGTTTTACTGACCTCTGCATGTTCAGGAAGTCTGAGATGCACTTAGAGAGAACCCTTAGATATAAAGATTGTTTTAAAGGAAAGAAAATGAAAATGAAAATGAAAATGAATGAAAGTTTTACATAAATTGTTCTTAAAGTTGCTTTTATTTTTTGAAAACTTTGCAGCTGAAGGAGGCTTGGATCAGAATGACATAACACCCACTGATTAGCCCTCTGTGCATGCAAATTACTTGCATGTTGATGGCCTTTTCTCCAAGTACAGGTATTCCAATTGTCTATGACCAATTATCAAGACCATTGAAACCTGTTAAAAATGAAGGCGGACTTGGGTTGAAATGGCTGCCTTGAGAATAAAAGATGGCCAAATATGTGAACCAGTCACAACTTCTACTGCAACGGGGAATCAACACAGAACATGCCAGAAGAAAGAGCTGGAGAAGCGAACAAGCAATTGTGCATTTTGTGCCTGGGATATTGACCTGACTTGGGCATGTACTTGACTTTTAAATTAGGTAAGCGCTACTTGTTGGGACAGTTTCAATGGCAAATAAAACGGACTGTAAATGAATACAGTACTATATTAAACCACATTCAGATCACCTCAAATGGAGACAGTGATGATTCTTGTGTTCATAAGTGCTTCTCTTTGGGGTAGTCTTGATTGTGACTTTGCAACAGATGTATCTCCAGCATTGAGAATGTGTGTTTGTTTTTGCATGACTGGCTGAATTTATCAATTTGTCACCAGCATTTCCTAAACACATGCACTGACTTGGAATATGAATGCAGTAAGTGCTACTTGTTGGGGTAATGTTGCTGACCACCAAACTCCCAGATTTCAAGGCTCAGCAGGGCAATGTTTCCTGTCCATGTTTATCAATCAAGACATGTACTCTATCTGGCTTCCTTTTATTCCCCAAATCCGTCATTAGTATTACCCTAACTCGAGCATTTGGTTGTCACTTGTCAATCAGTAAGTGCTACTTGTTGGGGCAGTTTTATTTGACAAAATCAACTGCATGATTTTCAAGAGATTCTTAGGGAAGAATCACTCTCAGAAAACTTCAAATGGAGCCACTGGTGATTCTTGTGTTCATAAGTGCTTCTCTTTGGGGTTGTCTTGGATGTGAAAAGTGGACACGTCCGCACTGAGCTGGTTAGGTAAGCGCTACTTGTTAGGACGGTTTCAATGGCAAATAAGACAGACTGTAAATGAAGACAGTACTATATTAAACCACATTCAGATCACCTCAAATGGAGACAGTGATGATTCTTGTGTTCATAAGTGCTTCTCTTTGGGGTTGTCTTGATTGTGACTTTGCAACAGATGTATCTCCAGCATTGAGAATGTGTGTTTGTTTTTGCATGACTGGCTGAATTTATCAATTTGTCACCAGCATTTCCTAAACACATGCACTGACTTGGAATATGAATGCAGTAAGTGCTACTTGTTGGGGTAATGTTGCTGACCACCAAACTCCCAGATTTCAAGGCTCAGCAGGGCAATGTTTCCTGTCCATGTTTATCAATCAAGACATGTACTCTATCTGGCTTCCTTTTATTCCCCAAATCCGTCATTAGTATTACCCTAACTTGAGCATTGGCTTGTCACTTGAATCAGTAAGTGCTACTTGTTGGGGCAGTTTTATTTGACAAAATCAACTGCATGATTTTCAAGCGATTCTTAGGGAAGAATCACTCTCAGATAACTTCAAATGGAGCCACTGGTGATTCTTGTGTTCATAAGTGCTTCTCTTTGGGGTTGTCTTGGATGTGAAAAGTGGACACGAGTTGTACATCAACCTATGATATTGTCTGACTCCATAACTAATACATTGGCAGGCATCTTGGGTTATATCTACTGGAATTGAATGCCATACAATTTGATGATCAATATTTTGATCTGGTCAGTATTGTTACCCTAACATAAACACTAACTTTGGTATAAATGCAGTAAGTGCTTTTTGTTGGGGTAGTTTTACTGACCTCTGCATGTTCAGGAAGTCTGAGATGCACTTAGAGAGAACCCTTAGATATAAAGATTGTTTTAAAGGAATGAAAATGAAAATGAAAATGAAAATGAAAATGAAAATGAATGAAAGTTTTACATAAATTGTTCTTAAAGTTGCTTTTATTTTTTGAAAACTTTGCAGCTGAAGGAGGCTTGGATCAGAATGACATAACACCCACTGATTAGCCCTCTGTGCATGCAAATTACTTGCATGTTGATGGCCTTTTCTCCAAGTACAGGTATTCCAATTGTCTATGACCAATTATCAAGACCATTGAAACCTGTTAAAAATGAAGGCGGACTTGGGTTGAAATGGCTGCCTTGAGAATAAAAGATGGCCAAATATGTGAACCAGTCACAACTTCTACTGCAACGGGGAATCAACACAGAACATGCCAGAAGAAAGAGCTGGAGAAGCGAACAAGCAATTGTGCATTTTGTGCCTGGGATATTGACCTGACTTGGGCATGTACTTGACTTTTAAATTAGGTAAGCGCTACTTGTTGGGACAGTTTCAATGGCAAATAAAACGGACTGTAAATGAAGACAGTACTATATTAAACCACATTCAGATCACCTCAAATGGAGACAGTGATGATTCTTGTGTTCATAAGTGCTTCTCTTTGGGGTTGTCTTGATTGTGACTTTGCAACAGATGTATCTCCAGCATTGAGAATGTGTGTTTGTTTTTGCATGACTGGCTGAATTTATCAATTTGTCACCAGCATTTCCTAAACACATGCACTGACTTGGAATATGAATGCAGTAAGTGCTACTTGTTGGGGTAATGTTGCTGACCACCAAACTCCCAGATTTCAAGGCTCAGCAGGGCAATGTTTCCTGTCCATGTTTATCAATCAAGACATGTACTCTATCTGGCTTCCTTTTATTCCCCAAATCCGTCATTAGTATTACCCTAACTTGAGCATTGGCTTGTCACTTGAATCAGTAAGTGCTACTTGTTGGGGCAGTTTTATTTGACAAAATCAACTGCATGATTTTCAAGCGATTCTTAGGGAAGAATCACTCTCAGATAACTTCAAATGGAGCCACTGGTGATTCTTGTGTTCATAAGTGCTTCTCTTTGGGGTTGTCTTGGATGTGAAAAGTGGACACGAGTTGTACATCAACCTATGATATTGTCTGACTCCATAACTAATACATTGGCAGGCATCTTGGGTTATATCTACTGGAATTGAATGCCATACAATTTGATGATCAATATTTTGATCTGGTCAGTATTGTTACCCTAACATAAACACTAACTTTGGTATAAATGCAGTAAGTGCTTTTTGTTGGGGTAGTTTTACTGACCTCTGCATGTTCAGGAAGTCTGAGATGCACTTAGAGAGAACCCTTAGATATAAAGATTGTTTTAAAGGAATGAAAATGAAAATGAAAATGAAAATGAATGAAAGTTTTACATAAATTGTTCTTAAAGTTGCTTTTATTTTTTGAAAACTTTGCAGCTGAAGGAGGCTTGGATCAGAATGACATAACACCCACTGATTAGCCCTCTGTGCATGCAAATTACTTGCATGTTGATGGCCTTTTCTCCAAGTACAGGTATTCCAATTGTCTATGACCAATTATCAAGACCATTGAAACCTGTTAAAAATTAAGGCGGACTTGGGTTGAAATGGCTGCCTTGAGAATAAAAGATGGCCAAATATGTGAACCAGTCACAACTTCTACTGCAACGGGGAATCAACACAGAACATGCCAGAAGAAAGAGCTGGAGAAGCGAACAAGCAATTGTGCATTTTGTGCCTGGGATATTGACCTGACTTGGGCATGTACTTGACTTTTAAATTAGGTAAGCGCTACTTGTTGGGACAGTTTCAATATCAAATAAAACGGACTGTAAATGAATACAGTACTATATTAAACCACATTCAGATCACCTCAAATGGAGACAGTGATGATTCTTGTGTTCATAAGTGCTTCTCTTTGGGGTAGTCTTGATTGTGACTTTGCAACAGATGTATCTCCAGCATTGAGAATGTGTGTTTGTTTTTGCATGACTGGCTGAATTTATCAATTTGTCACCAGCATTTCCTAAACACATGCACTGACTTGGAATATGAATGCAGTAAGTGCTACTTGTTGGGGTAATGTTGCTGACCACCAAACTCCCAGATTTCAAGGCTCAGCAGGGCAATGTTTCCTGTCCATGTTTATCAATCAAGACATGTACTCTATCTGGCTTCCTTTTATTCCCCAAATCCGTCATTAGTATTACCCTAACTTGAGCATTGGCTTGTCACTTGAATCAGTAAGTGCTACTTGTTGGGGCAGTTTTATTTGACAAAATCAACTGCATGATTTTCAAGAGATTCTTAGGGAAGAATCACTCTCAGATAACTTCAAATGGAGCCACTGGTGATTCTTGTGTTCATAAGTGCTTCTCTTTGGGGTTGTCTTGGATGTGAAAAGTGGACACATCCGCACTGAGCTGGTTAGGTAAGTGCTACTTGTTGGGACGGTTTCAATGGCAAATAAGACAGACTGTAAATGAATACAGTACTATATTAAACCACATTCAGATCACCTCAAATGGAGACAGTGATGATTCTTGTGTTCATAAGTGCTTCTCTTTGGGGTTGTCTTGATTGTGACTTTGCAACAGATGTATCTCCAGCATTGAGAATGTGTGTTTGTTTTTGCATGACTGGCTGAATTTATCAATTTGTCACCAGCATTTCCTAAACACATGCACTGACTTGGAATATGAATGCAGTAAGTGCTACTTGTTGGGGTAATGTTGCTGACCACCAAACTCCCAGATTTCAAGGCTCAGCAGGGCAATGTTTCCTGTCCATGTTTATCAATCAAGACATGTACTCTATCTGGCTTTTATTCCCCAAATCCGTCATTAGTATTACCCTAACTTGAGCATTGGCTTGTCACTTGAA
The DNA here is from genome assembly GCF_963930695.1 of Labrus bergylta. Lineage (NCBI taxonomy): Eukaryota > Metazoa > Chordata > Actinopteri > Labriformes > Labridae > Labrus > Labrus bergylta. Next base: position 2,541,633 of record NC_089204.1, read on the forward strand.
TCAGTAAGTGCTACTTGTTGGGGCAGTTTTATTTGACAAAATCAACTGCATGATTTTCAAGAGATTCTTAGGGAAGAATCACTCTCAGATAACTTCAAATGGAGCCACTGGTGATTCTTGTGTTCATAAGTGCTTCTCTTTGGGGTTGTCTTGGATGTGAAAAGTGGACACGAGTTGTACATCAACCTATGATATTGTCTGACTCCATAACTAATACATTGGCAGGCATCTTGGGTTATATCTACTGGAATTGAATGCCATACAATTTGATGATCAATATTTCGATCTGGTCAGTATTGTTACCCTAACATAAACACTAACTTTGGTATAAATGCAGTAAGTGCTTTTTGTTGGGGTAGTTTTACTGACCTCTGCATGTTCAGGAAGTCTGAGATGCACTTAGAGAGAACCCTTAGATATAAAGATTGTTTTAAAGGAAAGAAAATGAAAATGAAAATGAAAATGAAAATGAAAATGAAAATGAATGAAAGTTTTACATAAATTGTTCTTAAAGTTGCTTTTATTTTTTGAAAACTTTGCAGCTGAAGGAGGCTTGGATCAGAATGACATAACACCCACTGATTAGCCCTCTGTGCATGCAAATTACTTGCATGTTGATGGCCTTTTCTCCAAGTACAGGTATTCCAATTGTCTATGACCAATTATCAAGACCATTGAAACCTGTTAAAAATGAAGGCGGACTTGGGTTGAAATGGCTGCCTTGAGAATAAAAGATGGCCAAATATGTGAACCAGTCACAACTTCTACTGCAACGGGGAATCAACACAGAACATGCCAGAAGAAAGAGCTGGAGAAGCGAACAAGCAATTGTTCATTTTGTGCCTGGGATATTGACCTGACTTGGGCATGTACTTGACTTTTAAATTAGGTAAGCGCTACTTGTTGGGACAGTTTCAATGGCAAATAAAACGGACTGTAAATGAATACAGTACTATATTAAACCACATTCAGATCACCTCAAATGGAGACAGTGATGATTCTTGTGTTCATAAGTGCTTCTCTTTGGGGTAGTCTTGATTGTGACTTTGCAACAGATGTATCTCCAGCATTGAGAATGTGTGTTTGTTTTTGCATGACTGGCTGAATTTATCAATTTGTCACCAGCATTTCCTAAACACATGCACTGACTTGGAATATGAATGCAGTAAGTGCTACTTGTTGGGGTAATGTTGCTGACCACCAAACTCCCAGATTTCAAGGCTCAGCAGGGCAATGTTTCCTGTCCATGTTTATCAATCAAGACATGTACTCTATCTGGCTTCCTTTTATTCCCCAAATCCGTCATTAGTATTACCCTAACTCGAGCATTGGCTTGTCACTTGTCAATCAGTAAGTGCTACTTGTTGGGGCAGTTTTATTTGACAAAATCAACTGCATGATTTTCAAGAGATTCTTAGGGAAGAATCACTCTCAGATAACTTCAAATGGAGCCACTGGTGATTCTTGTGTTCATAAGTGCTTCTCTTTGGGGTTGTCTTGGATGTGAAAAGTGGACACGTCCGCACTGAGCTGGTTAGGTAAGCGCTACTTGTTGGGACGGTTTCAATGGCAAATAAGACAGACTGTAAATGAAGACAGTACTATATTAAACCACATTCAGATCACCTCAAATGGAGACAGTGATGATTCTTGTGTTCATAAGTGCTTCTCTTTGGGGTTGTCTTGATTGTGACTTTGCAACAGATGTATCTCCAGCATTGAGAATGTGTGTTTGTTTTTGCATGACTGGCTGAATTTATCAATTTGTCACCAGCATTTCCTAAACACATGCACTGACTTGGAATATGAATGCAGTAAGTGCTACTTGTTGGGGTAATGTTGCTGACCACCAAACTCCCAGATTTCAAGGCTCAGCAGGGCAATGTTTCCTGTCCATGTTTATCAATCAAGACATGTACTCTATCTGGCTTCCTTTTATTCCCCAAATCCGTCATTAGTATTACCCTAACTTGAGCATTGGCTTGTCACTTGAATCAGTAAGTGCTGCTTGTTGGGGCAGTTTTATTTGACAAAATCAACTGCATGATTTTCAAGAGATTCTTAGGGAAGAATCACTCTCAGATAACTTCAAATGGAGCCACTGGTGATTCTTGTGTTCATAAGTGCTTCTCTTTGGGGTTGTCTTGGATGTGAAAAGTGGACACGTCCGCACTGAGCTGGTTAGGTAAGCGCTACTTGTTAGGACGGTTTCAATGGCAAATAAGACAGACTGTAAATGAAGACAGTACTATATTAAACCACATTCAGATCACCTCAAATGGAGACAGTGATGATTCTTGTGTTCATAAGTGCTTCTCTTTGGGGTTGTCTTGATTGTGACTTTGCAACAGATGTATCTCCAGCATTGAGAATGTGTGTTTGTTTTTGCATGACTGGCTGAATTTATCAATTTGTCACCAGCATTTCCTAAACACATGCACTGACTTGGAATATGAATGCAGTAAGTGCTACTTGTTGGGGTAATGTTGCTGACCACCAAACTCCCAGATTTCAAGGCTCAGCAGGGCAATGTTTCCTGTCCATGTTTATCAATCAAGACATGTACTCTATCTGGCTTCCTTTTATTCCCCAAATCCGTCATTAGTATTACCCTAACTTGAGCATTGGCTTGTCACTTGAATCAGTAAGTGCTGCTTGTTGGGGCAGTTTTATTTGACAAAATCAACTGCATGATTTTCAAGAGATTCTTAGGGAAGAATCACTCTCAGATAACTTCAAATGGAGCCACTGGTGATTCTTGTGTTCATAAGTGCTTCTCTTTGGGGTTGTCTTGGATGTGAAAAGTGGACACGAGTTGTACATCAACCTATGATACTGTCTGACTCCATAACTAATACATTGGCAGGCATCTTGGGTTATATCTACTGGAATTGAATGCCATACAATTTGATGATCAATATTTCGATCTGGTCAGTATTGTTACCCTAACATAAACACTAACTTTGGTATAAATGCAGTAAGTGCTTTTTGTTGGGGTAGTTTTACTGACCTCTGCATGTTCAGGAAGTCTGAGATGCACTTAGAGAGAACCCTTAGATATAAAGATTGTTTTAAAGGAAAGAAAATGAAAATGAAAATGAATGAAAGTTTTACATAAATTGTTCTTAAAGTTGCTTTTATTTTTTGAAAACTTTGCAGCTGAAGGAGGCTTGGATCAGAATGACATAACACCCACTGATTAGCCCTCTGTGCATGCAAATTACTTGCATGTTGATGGCCTTTTCTCCAAGTACAGGTATTCCAATTGTCTATGACCAATTATCAAGACCATTGAAACCTGTTAAAAATGAAGGCGGACTTGGGTTGAAATGGCTGCCTTGAGAATAAAAGATGGCCAAATATGTGAACCAGTCACAACTTCTACTGCAACGGGGAATCAACACAGAACATGCCAGAAGAAAGAGCTGGAGAAGCTAGCAAGCAATTGTGCATTTTGTGCCTGGGATATTGACCTGACTTGGGCATGTACTTGACTTTTAAATTAGGTAAGCGCTACTTGTTGGGACGGTTTCAATGGCAAATAAGACGGACTGTAAATGAATACAGTACTATATTAAACCACATTCAGATCACCTCAAATGGAGACAGTGATGATTCTTGTGTTCATAAGTGCTTCTCTTTGGGGTAGTCTTGATTGTGACTTTGCAACAGATGTATCTCCAGCATTGAGAATGTGTGTTTGTTTTTGCATGACTGGCTGAATTTATCAATTTGTGACTGACTTGGAATATGAATGCCGTAAGTGCTACTTGTTGGGGTAATGTTGCTGACCACCAAACTCCCAGATTTCAAGGCTCAGCAGGTCAATGTTTCCTGTCCATGTTTATCAATCAAGACATGTACTCTATCTGGCTTCCTTTTATTCCCCAAATCCGTCATTAGTATTACCCTAACTTGAGCATTGGCTTGTCACTTGAATCAGTAAGTGCTACTTGTTGGGGCAGTTTTATTTGACAAAATCAACTGCATGATTTTCAAGAGATTCTTAGGGAAGAATCACTCTCAGATAACTTCAAATGGAGCCACTGGTGATTCTTGTGTTCATAAGTGCTTCTCTTTGGGGTTGTCTTGGATGTGAAAAGTGGACACGAGTTGTACATCAACCTATGATACTGTCTGACTCCATAACTAATACATTGGCAGGCATCTTGGGTTATATCTACTGGAATTGAATGCCATACAATTTGATGATCAATATTTCGATCTGGTCAGTATTGTTACCCTAACATAAACACTAACTTTGGTATAAATGCAGTAAGTGCTTTTTGTTGGGGTAGTTTTACTGACCTCTGCATGTTCAGGAAGTCTGAGATGCACTTAGAGAGAACCCTTAGATATAAAGATTGTTTTAAAGGAATGAAAATGAAAATGAAAATGAAAATGAATGAAAGTTTTACATAAATTGTTCTTAAAGTTGCTTTTATTTTTTGAAAACTTTGCAGCTGAAGGAGGCTTGGATCAGAATGACATAACACCCACTGATTAGCCCTCTGTGCATGCAAATTACTTGCATGTTGATGGCCTTTTCTCCAAGTACAGGTATTCCAATTGTCTATGACCAATTATCAAGACCATTGAAACCTGTTAAAAATTAAGGCGGACTTGGGTTGAAATGGCTGCCTTGAGAATAAAAGATGGCCAAATATGTGAACCAGTCACAACTTCTACTGCAACGGGGAATCAACACAGAACATGCCAGAAGAAAGAGCTGGAGAAGCGAACAAGCAATTGTGCATTTTGTGCCTGGGATATTGACCTGACTTGGGCATGTACTTGACTTTTAAATTAGGTAAGCGCTACTTGTTGGGACAGTTTCAATATCAAATAAAACGGACTGTAAATGAATACAGTACTATATTAAACCACATTCAGATCACCTCAAATGGAGACAGTGATGATTCTTGTGTTCATAAGTGCTTCTCTTTGGGGTAGTCTTGATTGTGACTTTGCAACAGATGTATCTCCAGCATTGAGAATGTGTGTTTGTTTTTGCATGACTGGCTGAATTTATCAATTTGTCACCAGCATTTCCTAAACACATGCACTGACTTGGAATATGAATGCAGTAAGTGCTACTTGTTGGGGTAATGTTGCTGACCACCAAACTCCCAGATTTCAAGGCTCAGCAGGGCAATGTTTCCTGTCCATGTTTATCAATCAAGACATGTACTCTATCTGGCTTCCTTTTATTCCCCAAATCCGTCATTAGTATTACCCTAACTTGAGCATTGGCTTGTCACTTGAATCAGTAAGTGCTACTTGTTGGGGCAGTTTTATTTGACAAAATCAACTGCATGATTTTCAAGAGATTCTTAGGGAAGAATCACTCTCAGATAACTTCAAATGGAGCCACTGGTGATTCTTGTGTTCATAAGTGCTTCTCTTTGGGGTTGTCTTGGATGTGAAAAGTGGACACATCCGCACTGAGCTGGTTAGGTAAGTGCTACTTGTTGGGACGGTTTCAATGGCAAATAAGACAGACTGTAAATGAATACAGTACTATATTAAACCACATTCAGATCACCTCAAATGGAGACAGTGATGATTCTTGTGTTCATAAGTGCTTCTCTTTGGGGTTGTCTTGATTGTGACTTTGCAACAGATGTATCTCCAGCATTGAGAATGTGTGTTTGTTTTTGCATGACTGGCTGAATTTATCAATTTGTCACCAGCATTTCCTAAACACATGCACTGACTTGGAATATGAATGCAGTAAGTGCTACTTGTTGGGGTAATGTTGCTGACCACCAAACTCCCAGATTTCAAGGCTCAGCAGGGCAATGTTTCCTGTCCATGTTTATCAATCAAGACATGTACTCTATCTGGCTTTTATTCCCCAAATCCGTCATTAGTATTACCCTAACTTGAGCATTGGCTTGTCACTTGAATCAGTAAGTGCTACTTGTTGGGGCAGTTTTATTTGACAAAATCAACTGCATGATTTTCAAGAGATTCTTAGGGAAGAATCACTCTCAGATAACTTCAAATGGAGCCACTGGTGATTCTTGTGTTCATAAGTGCTTCTCTTTGGGGTTGTCTTGGATGTGAAAAGTGGACACGAGTTGTACATCAACCTATGATATTGTCTGACTCCATAACTAATACATTGGCAGGCATCTTGGGTTATATCTACTGGAATTGAATGCCATACAATTTGATGATCAATATTTCGATCTGGTCAGTATTGTTACCCTAACATAAACACTAACTTTGGTATAAATGCAGTAAGTGCTTTTTGTTGGGGTAGTTTTACTGACCTCTGCATGTTCAGGAAGTCTGAGATGCACTTAGAGAGAACCCTTAGATATAAAGATTGTTTTAAAGGAAAGAAAATGAAAATGAAAATGAAAATGAAAATGAAAATGAAAATGAAAATGAATGAAAGTTTTACATAAATTGTTCTTAAAGTTGCTTTTATTTTTTGAAAACTTTGCAGCTGAAGGAGGCTTGGATCAGAATGACATAACACCCACTGATTAGCCCTCTGTGCATGCAAATTACTTGCATGTTGATGGCCTTTTCTCCAAGTACAGGTATTCCAATTGTCTATGACCAATTATCAAGACCATTGAAACCTGTTAAAAATGAAGGCGGACTTGGGTTGAAATGGCTGCCTTGAGAATAAAAGATGGCCAAATATGTGAACCAGTCACAACTTCTACTGCAACGGGGAATCAACACAGAACATGCCAGAAGAAAGAGCTGGAGAAGCGAACAAGCAATTGTTCATTTTGTGCCTGGGATATTGACCTGACTTGGGCATGTACTTGACTTTTAAATTAGGTAAGCGCTACTTGTTGGGACAGTTTCAATGGCAAATAAAACGGACTGTAAATGAATACAGTACTATATTAAACCACATTCAGATCACCTCAAATGGAGACAGTGATGATTCTTGTGTTCATAAGTGCTTCTCTTTGGGGTAGTCTTGATTGTGACTTTGCAACAGATGTATCTCCAGCATTGAGAATGTGTGTTTGTTTTTGCATGACTGGCTGAATTTATCAATTTGTCACCAGCATTTCCTAAACACATGCACTGACTTGGAATATGAATGCAGTAAGTGCTACTTGTTGGGGTAATGTTGCTGACCACCAAACTCCCAGATTTCAAGGCTCAGCAGGGCAATGTTTCCTGTCCATGTTTATCAATCAAGACATGTACTCTATCTGGCTTCCTTTTATTCCCCAAATCCGTCATTAGTATTACCCTAACTCGAGCATTGGCTTGTCACTTGTCAATCAGTAAGTGCTACTTGTTGGGGCAGTTTTATTTGACAAAATCAACTGCATGATTTTCAAGAGATTCTTAGGGAAGAATCACTCTCAGAAAACTTCAAATGGAGCCACTGGTGATTCTTGTGTTCATAAGTGCTTCTCTTTGGGGTTGTCTTGGATGTGAAAAGTGGACACGTCCGCACTGAGCTGGTTAGGTAAGCGCTACTTGTTAGGACGGTTTCAATGGCAAATAAGACGGACTGTAAATGAAGACAGTACTATATTAAACCACATTCAGATCACCTCAAATGGAGACAGTGATGATTCTTGTGTTCATAAGTGCTTCTCTTTGGGGTTGTCTTGATTGTGACTTTGCAACAGATGTATCTCCAGCATTGAGAATGTGTGTTTGTTTTTGCATGACTGGCTGAATTTATCAATTTGTCACCAGCATTTCCTAAACACATGCACTGACTTGGAATATGAATGCAGTAAGTGCTACTTGTTGGGGTAATGTTGCTGACCACCAAACTCCCAGATTTCAAGGCTCAGCAGGGCAATGTTTCCTGTCCATGTTTATCAATCAAGACATGTACTCTATCTGGCTTCCTTTTATTCCCCAAATCCGTCATTAGTATTACCCTAACTTGAGCATTGGCTTGTCACTTGAATCAGTAAGTGCTACTTGTTGGGGCAGTTTTATTTGACAAAATCAACTGCATGATTTTCAAGAGATTCTTAGGGAAGAATCACTCTCAGATAACTTCAAATGGAGCCACTGGTGATTCTTGTGTTCATAAGTGCTTCTCTTTGGGGTTGTCTTGGATGTGAAAAGTGGACACGAGTTGTACATCAACCTATGATATTGTCTGACTCCATAACTAATACATTGGCAGGCATCTTGGGTTATATCTACTGGAATTGAATGCCATACAATTTGATGATCAATATTTCGATCTGGTCAGTATTGTTACCCTAACATAAACACTAACTTTGGTATAAATGCAGTAAGTGCTTTTTGTTGGGGTAGTTTTACTGACCTCTGCATGTTCAGGAAGTCTGAGATGCACTTAGAGAGAACCCTTAGATATAAAGATTGTTTTAAAGGAAAGAAAATGAAAATGAAAATGAAAATGAAAATGAAAATGAAAATGAAAATGAATGAAAGTTTTACATAAATTGTTCTTAAAGTTGCTTTTATTTTTTGAAAACTTTGCAGCTGAAGGAGGCTTGGATCAGAATGACATAACACCCACTGATTAGCCCTCTGTGCATGCAAATTACTTGCATGTTGATGGCCTTTTCTCCAAGTACAGGTATTCCAATTGTCTATGACCAATTATCAAGACCATTGAAACCTGTTAAAAATTAAGGCGGACTTGGGTTGAAATGGCTGCCTTGAGAATAAAAGATGGCCAAATATGTGAACCAGTCACAACTTCTACTGCAACGGGGAATCAACACAGAACATGCCAGAAGAAAGAGCTGGAGAAGCGAACAAGCAATTGTGCATTTTGTGCCTGGGATATTGACCTGACTTGGGCATGTACTTGACTTTTAAATTAGGTAAGCGCTACTTGTTGGGACAGTTTCAATGGCAAATAAAACGGACTGTAAATGAATACAGTACTATATTAAACCACATTCAGATCACCTCAAATGGAGACAGTGATGATTCTTGTGTTCATAAGTGCTTCTCTTTGGGGTAGTCTTGATTGTGACTTTGCAACAGATGTATCTCCAGCATTGAGAATGTGTGTTTGTTTTTGCATGACTGGCTGAATTTATCAATTTGTCACCAGCATTTCCTAAACACATGCACTGACTTGGAATATGAATGCAGTAAGTGCTACTTGTTGGGGTAATGTTGCTGACCACCAAAATCCCAGATTTCAAGGCTCAGCAGGGCAATGTTTCCTGTCCATGTTTATCAATCAAGATATGTACTCTATCTGGCTTCCTTTTATTCCCCAAATCCGTCATTAGTATTACCCTAACTTGAGCATTGGCTTGTCACTTGAATCAGTAAGTGCTGCTTGTTGGGGCAGTTTTATTTGACAAAATCAACTGCATGATTTTCAAGAGATTCTTAGGGAAGAATCACTCTCAGATAACTTCAAATGGAGCCACTGGTGATTCTTGTGTTCATAAGTGCTTCTCTTTGGGGTTGTCTTGGATGTGAAAAGTGGACACGTCCGCACTGAGCTGGTTAGGTAAGCGCTACTTGTTGGGACGGTTTCAATGGCAAATAAGACAGACTGTAAATGAAGACAGTACTATATTAAACCACATTCAGATCACCTCAAATGGAGACAGTGATGATTCTTGTGTTCATAAGTGCTTCTCTTTGGGGTTGTCTTGATTGTGACTTTGCAACAGATGTATCTCCAGCATTGAGAATGTGTGTTTGTTTTTGCATGACTGGCTGAATTTATCAATTTGTCACCAGCATTTCCTAAACACATGCACTGACTTGGAATATGAATGCAGTAAGTGCTACTTGTTGGGGTAATGTTGCTGACCACCAAACTCCCAGATTTCAAGGCTCAGCAGGGCAATGTTTCCTGTCCATGTTTATCAATCAAGACATGTACTCTATCTGGCTTCCTTTTATTCCCCAAATCCGTCATTAGTATTACCCTAACTTGAGCATTGGCTTGTCACTTGAATCAGTAAGTGCTGCTTGTTGGGGCAGTTTTATTTGACAAAATCAACTGCATGATTTTCAAGAGATTCTTAGGGAAGAATCACTCTCAGATAACTTCAAATGGAGCCACTGGTGATTCTTGTGTTCATAAGTGCTTCTCTTTGGGGTTGTCTTGGATGTGAAAAGTGGACACGTCCGCACTGAGCTGGTTAGGTAAGCGCTACTTGTTAGGACGGTTTCAATGGCAAATAAGACAGACTGTAAATGAAGACAGTACTATATTAAACCACATTCAGATCACCTCAAATGGAGACAGTGATGATTCTTGTGTTCATAAGTGCTTCTCTTTGGGGTTGTCTTGATTGTGACTTTGCAACAGATGTATCTCCAGCATTGAGAATGTGTGTTTGTTTTTGCATGACTGGCTGAATTTATCAATTTGTCACCAGCATTTCCTAAACACATGCACTGACTTGGAATATGAATGCAGTAAGTGCTACTTGTTGGGGTAATGTTGCTGACCACCAAACTCCCAGATTTCAAGGCTCAGCAGGGCAATGTTTCCTGTCCATGTTTATCAATCAAGACATGTACTCTATCTGGCTTCCTTTTATTCCCCAAATCCGTCATTAGTATTACCCTAACTTGAGCATTGGCTTGTCACTTGAATCAGTAAGTGCTGCTTGTTGGGGCAGTTTTATTTGACAAAATCAACTGCATGATTTTCAAGAGATTCTTAGGGAAGAATCACTCTCAGATAACTTCAAATGGAGCCACTGGTGATTCTTGTGTTCATAAGTGCTTCTCTTTGGGGTTGTCTTGGATGTGAAAAGTGGACACGAGTTGTACATCAACCTATGATACTGTCTGACTCCATAACTAATACATTGGCAGGCATCTTGGGTTATATCTACTGGAATTGAATGCCATACAATTTGATGATCAATATTTCGATCTGGTCAGTATTGTTACCCTAACATAAACACTAACTTTGGTATAAATGCAGTAAGTGCTTTTTGTTGGGGTAGTTTTACTGACCTCTGCATGTTCAGGAAGTCTGAGATGCACTTAGAGAGAACCCTTAGATATAAAGATTGTTTTAAAGGAAAGAAAATGAAAATGAAAATGAATGAAAGTTTTACATAAATTGTTCTTAAAGTTGCTTTTATTTTTTGAAAACTTTGCAGCTGAAGGAGGCTTGGATCAGAATGACATAACACCCACTGATTAGCCCTCTGTGCATGCAAATTACTTGCATGTTGATGGCCTTTTCTCCAAGTACAGGTATTCCAATTGTCTATGACCAATTATCAAGACCATTGAAACCTGTTAAAAATGAAGGCGGACTTGGGTTGAAATGGCTGCCTTGAGAATAAAAGATGGCCAAATATGTGAACCAGTCACAACTTCTACTGCAACGGGGAATCAACACAGAACATGCCAGAAGAAAGAGCTGGAGAAGCTAGCAAGCAATTGTGCATTTTGTGCCTGGGATATTGACCTGACTTGGGCATGTACTTGACTTTTAAATTAGGTAAGCGCTACTTGTTGGGACGGTTTCAATGGCAAATAAGACGGACTGTAAATGAATACAGTACTATATTAAACCACATTCAGATCACCTCAAATGGAGACAGTGATGATTCTTGTGTTCATAAGTGCTTCTCTTTGGGGTAGTCTTGATTGTGACTTTGCAACAGATGTATCTCCAGCATTGAGAATGTGTGTTTGTTTTTGCATGACTGGCTGAATTTATCAATTTGTGACTGACTTGGAATATGAATGCCGTAAGTGCTACTTGTTGGGGTAATGTTGCTGACCACCAAACTCCCAGATTTCAAGGCTCAGCAGGTCAATGTTTCCTGTCCATGTTTATCAATCAAGACATGTACTCTATCTGGCTTCCTTTTATTCCCCAAATCCGTCATTAGTATTACCCTAACTTGAGCATTGGCTTGTCACTTGAATCAGTAAGTGCTACTTGTTGGGGCAGTTTTATTTGACAAAATCAACTGCATGATTTTCAAGAGATTCTTAGGGAAGAATCACTCTCAGATAACTTCAAATGGAGCCACTGGTGATTCTTGTGTTCATAAGTGCTTCTCTTTGGGGTTGTCTTGGATGTGAAAAGTGGACACGAGTTGTACATCAACCTATGATACTGTCTGACTCCATAACTAATACATTGGCAGGCATCTTGGGTTATATCTACTGGAATTGAATGCCATACAATTTGATGATCAATATTTCGATCTGGTCAGTATTGTTACCCTAACATAAACACTAACTTTGGTATAAATGAAGTAAGTGGTGATTTTTGTGTTCATAAGTGCTTCTCTTTGGGGTTGTCTTGGATGTGAAAAGTGGACACGTCCGCACTGACCTGGTTAGGTAAGCGTTACTTGTTGGGACGGTTTCAATGGCAAATAAGACAGGCTGTAAATGAAGACAGTACTATATTAAACCACATTCAGATCACCTCAAATGGTTTTACTGACCTCTGCATGTTCAGGAAGTCTGAGATGCACTTAGAGAGAACCCTTAGATATAAAGATTGTTTTAAAGGAAAGAAAATGAAAACGAATGAAAGTTTTACATAAATTGTTCTTAAAGTTGCTTTTATTTTTTGAAAACTTTGCAGCTGAAGGAGGCTTGGATCAGAATGACATAACACCCACTGATTAGCCCTCTGTGCATGCAAATTACTTGCATGTTGATGGCCTTTTCTCCAAGTACAGGTATTCCAATTGTCTATGACCAATTATCAAGACCATTGAAACCTGTTAAAAATGAAGGCGGACTTGGGTTGAAATGGCTGCCTTGAGAATAAAAGATGGCCAAATATGTGAACCAGTCACAACTTCTACTGCAACGGGGAATCAACACAGAACATGCCAGAAGAAAGAGACCAACAAGCAATTATGCATTTTGTGCCTGGGATATTGACCTGACTTGGGCATGTAATTGACTTTTAAATTAGGTAAGCGCTACTTGTTGGGACGGTTTCAATGGCAAATAAGACAGGCTGTAAATGAAGACAGTACTATATTAAACCACATTCAGATCACCTCAAATGGAGACAGTGGTGATTCTTGTGTTCATAAGTGCTTCTCTTTGGGGTTGTCTTGATTGTGACTTTGCAACAGATGTATCTCTAGCATTGAGAATGTGTGTTTGTTTTTGCATGACTGGCTGAATTTATCAATTTGTCACCAGCATTTCCTAAACACATGCACTGACTTGGAATATGAATGCAGTAAGTGCTACTTGTTGGGGTAATGTTGCTGACCACCAAACTCCCAGATTTCAAGGCTCAGCAGGGCAATGTTTCCTGTCCATGTTTATCAATCAAGACATGTACTCTATCTGGCTTCCTTTTATTCCCCAAATCCGTCATTAGTATTACCCTAACTTGAGCATTGGCTTGTCACTTGAATCAGTAAGTGCTACTTGTTGGGGCAGTTTTATTTGACAAAATCAACTGCATGATTTTCAAGAGATTCTTAGGGAAGAATCACTCTCAGATAACTTCAAATGGAGCCACTGGTGATTCTTGTGTTCATAAGTGCTTCTCTTTGGGGTTGTCTTGGATGTGAAAAGCGGACACGTCCGCACTGAGCTGGTTAGGGAGGCGCTACTTGTTGGGACGGTTTCAATGGCAAATAAGACAGACTGTAAATGAATACAGTACTATATTAAACCACATTCAGATCACCTCAAATGGAGACAGTGATGATTCTTGTGTTCATAAGTGCTTCTCTTTGGGGTTGTCTTGATTGTGACTTTGCAACAGATGTATCTCCAGCATTGAGAATGTGTGTTTGTTTTTGCATGACTGGCTGAATTTATCAATTTGTCACCAGCATTTCCTAAACACATGCACTGACTTGGAATATGAATGCAGTAAGTGCTACTTGTTGGGGTAATGTTGCTGACCACCAAACTCCCAGATTTCAAGGCTCAGCAGGGCAATGTTTCCTGTCCATGTTTATCAATCAAGACATGTACTCTATCTGGCTTCCTTTTATTCCCCAAATCCGTCATTAGTATTACCCTAACTTGAGCATTGGCTTGTCACTTGAATCAGTAAGTGCTACTTGTTGGGGCAGTTTTATTTGACAAAATCAACTGCATGATTTTCAAGAGATTCTTAGGGAAGAATCACTCTCAGATAACTTCAAATGGAGCCACTGGTGATTCTTGTGTTCATAAGTGCTTCTCTTTGGGGTTGTCTTGGATGTGAAAAGTGGACACAAGTTGTACATCAACCTATGATATTGTCTGACTCCATAACTAATACATTGGCAGGCATCTTGGGTTATATCTACTGGAATTGAATGCCATACAGTTTGATGATCAATATTTCGATCTGGTCAGTATTGTTACCCTAACATAAACACTAACTTTGGTATAAATGCAGTAAGTGCTTTTTGTTGGGGTAGTTTTACTGACCTCTGCATGTTCAGGAAGTCTGAGATGCACTTAGAGAGAACCCTTAGATATAAAGATTGTTTTAAAGGAAAGAAAATGAAGTTTTACATAAATTGTTCTTAAAGTTGCTTTTATTTTTTGAAAACTTTGCAGCTGAAGGAGGCTTGGATCAGAATGACATAACACCCACTGATTAGCCCTCTGTGCATGCAAATTACTTGCATGTTGATGGCCTTTTCTCCAAGTACAGGTATTCCAATTGTCTATGACCAATTATCAAGACCATTGAAACCTGTTAAAAATGAAGGCGGACTTGGGTTGAAATGGCTGCCTTGAGAATAAAAGATGGCCAAATATGTGAACCAGTCACAACTTCTACTGCAACGGGGAATCAACACAGAACATGCCAGAAGAAAGAGCTGGAGAAGCTAACAAGCAATTGTGCATTTTGTGCCTGGGATATTGACCTGACTTGGGCATGTACTTGACTTTTAAATTAGGTAAGCGCTACTTGTTGGGACGGTTTCAATGGCAAATAAGACAGGCTGTAAATGAAGACAGTACTATATTAAACCACATTCAGATCACCTCAAATGGAGACAGTGATGATTCTTGTGTTCATAAGTGCTTCTCTTTGGGGTAGTCTTGATTGTGACTTTGCAACAGATGTATCTCCAGCATTGAGAATGTGTGTTTGTTTTTGCATGACTGGCTGAATTTATCAATTTGTCACCAGCATTTCCTAAACACATGCACTGACTTGGAATATGAATGCAGTAAGTGCTACTTGTTGGGGTAATGTTGCTGACCACCAAACTCCCAGATTTCAAGGCTCAGCAGGGCAATGTTTCCTGTCCATGTTTATCAATCAAGACATGTACTCTATCTGGCTTCCTTTTATTCCCCAAATCCGTCATTAGTAACCCTAAACTGAGGGAAACTCTGGGTTATCCTAACTCTAACCCTAAATCTATATGAGCCTATTATGTTCTTTTTTTCATTTTGAGCTGCTTTAAAGTCACCCTTCTTCTGCTGGATTACATCTTAATGAAAATAAATTGTAAGTTTAATAGGCCTACAATTCCACCAGATTTGATCTGCAAAAGGCCTATAATAATTCTGATTAAATATCAAAATAATGGACTTCATTAAAGTGCTGGCGCGAGCAGTTGTTTTCTCTTAAACCACTTCTCTCTCCTTTGCAGCTGCAGCAGTGTTCCTTCTTTTCAAAACCTGTTCATATTCTCCATATGTATGAAGTATGAAGATATACTTCATTTCGAGATGGTTAAAGTAGGAGGATTTTGTCACCTGTTACCACGGTGAATCGTAGAATCAGGTTTCCATTCGTGTTGGCTTTTTAACGTTGTGGTGCATGCACTGAACACTGATTGGACCTACTCGGAGTTGATCTAACAATTCAAATCTGCTGATCTGGAAACGAAAACCCAGAGTTTCTCATCTGAGAGTAAATCACCTCAGAGCTCAGGGAGCATCCGAATTGTCCCTCCTATCCCCCTTTCACTATCCACTTTACCTTCTTTCAGAAACAGGCCTCTGATCTGTGCTCAGTACTGCTCTCCAGTGTTCAATACAAAATGTTGATTAAAGATTGACAACAGATAAAACCAGTAAATTAGTAAAGCTAATTAACCTTTAAATATATATTTTTTTATTTTGTGTTTAAAGGTTAATTAGTAAATACACTTTAACCATCATTTTCTGTTTGTCCTTTCATTTTACTAAAACAATGAATTAAAAACATATTTACAGCAAACACAAAGGTGTCCTCATTTAATTGCTGGCTCCACTCACAAGCTTTCAGCCACAAAATTATCCTTCCATTCAAGTGAAATATTATTGCACTGAACTTCTGGTATCAGTGGAAGATTCTTTGTCGTCACTTATATCCTAAGATGTTTTCTTAAATCCACCTTTTTAAAATAGCTTAGCTAGTTATTGCTCTTAACTGGAGGTACCAGATTCTTTAGACAGGGACCTATAGCATTTTTCCAGTTGGAACACGTGATATGAAAGTCAAAGCAGGGTTTGTTTTTGTTCCTCTGCGGAGCTGTAGGGGAAGGAGGCGGAGTTGTCAAGTTGTCGGGATAATTACGAAACCCCCGGAAGTAATGCGCCGTCACCTTCAAAATAAAGGAACATAATAGCACGTCTAGTGGAAGAAATGAGCCTAGAACCTATTAAGACATAATAAAGGCACACTAAAATGCATTTTAGGCCAACAAAGTAGGAAGTATGTACATGTATTTTATTTATGGAAAAACATCATGTCAGGTTTTTACAACATTGTTGATTATTATTATTATCTGTTGTTGTAACATTGTATCAGTAAATTCAGTAATCAGTAAAAGGGCGGCTGTGGCTCAGTTGGTAGAGTCGTCGCCTCTCAACCGGAAGGTCCGGAAGATCCCCAGCTGGGCAACATGTCCGATGTGTCCTTGGGCAAGACACTTGACCCTGAATTGCTCCCGCTGCTTTGGTGGTGGTGTATGAATGGCATTAGTTACTTCTGATGGATGATACTACATAGCGATCATCACTACCATCAGTGTGTGAATGTGTAGGTGTGACATGTGGTGTAAAAGCACTTTGAGTCGTTGGAAGACGAGAAAGGCGCTATATAAGCTCAAGTCCATTTCCCATTTAAATTGTAATAGTGCACAGAAGTTGAATATCAGACAAATGTA
Organism: Labrus bergylta; assembly: GCF_963930695.1. NCBI lineage: Eukaryota > Metazoa > Chordata > Actinopteri > Labriformes > Labridae > Labrus > Labrus bergylta. The sequence goes on from NC_089204.1 coordinate 2,558,657, forward strand.
TTCTGCAAACCAGTATGATGTGATCATAACATATTTTGTGTTACTTTATCTTGTGAAGTAATTTTTTCTTTCTAATTTGCACTAATAATCATATGTTTGATGCAATTGTAAAGTAAAGTGGATGTCCTAATGATACATGAATAATTATAATAAATAATCAATAAATTATCATCACATAAATGTTGCACTGGATATCCTGCCTAGGTTGTAGAGCAGTAATGGGCAACTTTGGTCACAGCAAGGGCCACATTCATTTAATTCTCACTGCCAGAGGGCCAAATTGTAGCATACAAAAACAATTACAGTCAATTATGTATCAAATTTAACTCAACATATACCAGTGATCAAATGTTATCATGGTCATATTTCTGGTTTTCATGATTTCATGGCAGATTTTGTCATGTTTTTTTCATGTTTCCAATTAATTGATATGCCACGTTGAGGGTTCATGGGGGCCGCCAGTTGCCCACCCCTGTTGTAGAGCATTAGGCTTGTATATCAGTTTAGTTGAGTTGACTCAGCAAAATGTGTTGGACTCAGTTTGGAGAACTGAACAAATACAAATAAATGAATAACAGTTGTTACTCTAGGAGCAAATAAAATTAAACTTGTCCATTCGGTTTTTTTTTTTAATTAATTGGAAATCTTTTCTGCAGTATCTTTTGAGATTTTCCTTTTAGCTTGCTGTTATTTAAAGCTCTCTTAGGTTCCTCCGGATCGTTGGTGGGGACAGCCTGCTGCAATGAGTTGGTCATTGGTAATGTTAAAGCTATGCTGTGTAGACCATGTTTCTGAGTTCAGCGTATATTCAGAGATTTATTTTGAAAGCTTTGTCTTCTTTTTGAGAGAACCTATTCAAGGTATCATTGACTCATCATATTGTTCCATTTCTAAAATGCACAGTTGAAGCGACGTGTGATGTGCATTAAGTTTATTGTGAGAACAATCAAGAGTTTGATTCTTAATTTAGACTCATTTCATTGAAGTATGTTTTTTGGTGTTCAGTATTTGTTTGGAAATCATGTTATTTCGGCGTAAAAGCTTTTATAGTGCAACGTGTATTTGTTTTATTTTGGAAAATATAACGGAAGTCTAACCGCTTTGTGGAATGTTTTCTACCAAGAGTAAACGCAGCCAGCCAACGTCTCCTTAACACCTTTGGACCATGGAGGCAGCCGGCTCTGTCCTGAGTTGTGTTTTTTCACTGTGAAAAGTTTTGCAATGTCCATTTTATCATCACATATTATGTAAATGACGAAAGGTACTTGCCATGGAACTATAATTGGAATAACTTTTGTCCGCAACTCGTCGCGGAAGCGGAGTTTTCTCATGGCAAAAGTGGATTAAAAATCCCTCCGTGAAAAGGTAAGACGGATATCCTTTGTGTTGGCTATGGCTAGTTAACTTCCAAACAGCGCTCTGTTTTTGAAAAGGGTAAACATTAAACTGTTTGGTCATACATTGTGTCACCGTCAATAAATAAATAATATTTACTACGCTAGACGATGAGAGAGGAATCCTGCGAAACGTGTTTTTCAACTTATCGCCACCTGTTGCGACGTCAGTGTTTAATCAGACGTGATTGAAGCGCCCGCAACAATTATACACAACGATGCCAACAGGGAAATTATTATTTTTCCATTGGTTGACATTTTAATGTGCAGGACAGCCTGTAATAGTTCATCATAACCTTCATGGAGATTAAACCAGGTCAGGGCACAACCGTTAGTAGCATAGATATCAAATCAAAACACAACTGTAGGGTCATTAAAAGAGTAGATACATTGTCTGAGGCCTCAGTATGAGTCTGTAGATTCAGGACGACTTGCCTGTATCATGCAAGCAATTTGCTCATATGTTAGGCTACAGGGGTTCCCAAACTTTTCAGCTCACTACCCCAGGTTACTGAGGACCCCCACTGGAGGTGGTTAATGCATACAAATTTAGCGCACAGCTAAGCACACGCAAAATATCGGCAACACAGAAGAAAAGCACAAAAGAAAACAACAAATATATTTTATACAGCTTTGCAGCCTATAAGAAGAAAGTCTAGAAACACAATATAAGCCTAAGTCATTTTCATAGACCTTAGCAAGTGAGTCGACATACACAACTTACATAGACACACAGGGATGTGAATCTGCCTACGTGTGAAGAGCAGCAGACATCTGAGTGTTTTGGTGCTGATATCGACAGTGGGGGGAGAAAAAAATAATAATTTATTGATATATTGACCGATATCTTTCTTAGACCTGTAGGCTATGTAGAGATAAATATAGATATTTATTTGCCAATATCGGCTGGCCCCGATTGGTGTCTCCCCACTTCGGTGACCAGGAATATAACCTATAGGCTTAGGCTATAGGCTGAACAACTTTTGAGTTGAACTAAGGTGGTGTTTTGTCCGTTAGTAATAATAAAATACACTAAGAAGAAGATGGTCTAGCATCGTAGGACAATCCTCAATAATAAGCAGCTCTAGATTGTCATGTCATTAACAAAGAGAGTTCATCCCCAAAGGTTTGTTTTGCCTGAAGCATCTGTTGATGTAGTCTGATATTTCATCTCAGCCTAGAAATCCACTTGTCTGCAGTGGAATTTTGTAGCTGGTGGCTGAAAGCTCGGCTTTCTGTAGCCCCCGAATGCCTCCAGCTCACAGATTGGTGTGTCATCTATTGTTTGCTTGGTAATTAGAAGTTTCTGCCAGGCATTGTCGGGGTTCCCACACTGTAACCTTACCTATGACCACAAGTCACTCACAAGTTGCATATCTCCTTTCAGTGTTTAGTTTTCATGGAGGAAAACACAAAATAGAGCCAATGTATTTCCTGATACTGGCCAAGACCCTGGTTTTTCAATCTGCTCAACAATCTGCTAATGTGCTTAGTGCTCAGGGTTGGGGACAACTCAGACTAGTACTGTTTTCTTCCTCAAACCTGAGTCACAGGTCAGGAATTCAAGAGTGCTTTGATTTTGCAGAGTTGGGGGCTGTTTCACCATCTCTTGAGGAAGGAGGTATATGAGTCATGCTAGGTGCCATGCTTTAAAATAAATTAACTCAAGTTAATCTCTACATGGAAGATGGGAACGATTCAATGGCAGACACTGTAATATAAAGTGAATCATAGAATTGTTGTTATAGAAACTTGCTTGCCCTTAGGTAGTAGCCTATACTCTACCCAAACTAAAGTGTCACTTCCAGAAATCAAACAAGTTGATTTAGAACCAACATCTCATTAAACCCAAAGAGTCAGGGATTTTTCAGAAAATAGTGTGTAGCTCTCTAGCCATGAGCTGGAGAGAGGTTGATGTAGTTTGTGCTACAGAATACCCAGGTCTGCTGTCATCTATCAAAGCATGTTACCACAGAGTGTACCTTCAAAAGTGGTGATAGTATGCATAGTGTGCTATGTTGGGCAAATTTAGAGGACCTACATTTTTTACTATAGGCCTTTTTTTTTTAACCCAAAAACCTTTAGCCACAGGCTGTTTCCCAACATCACAGAAATGTTGCCAATGGCTCTGACCTCCAGAAGAACGGAACTTAGTCTAGTCTTAAAACGTCTGCAGTATCTTTTTGAGATTTTCCTTTTAGCTTGCTGTTATTTAGAGCTCTCTTAGGTTCCTCCGGATCGTTGGTGGGGACAGCCTGCTGCAATGAGTTGGTCATTGGTAATGTTAAAGCTATGCTGTGTAGACCATGTTTCTGAGTTCAGCGTATATTCAGAGATTTATTTTGAAAGCTTTGTCTTCTTTTTGAGAGAACCTATTCAAGGTATCATTGACTCATCATATTGTTCCATTTCTAAAATGCACAGTTGAAGCGACGTGTGATGTGCATTAAGTTTATTGTGAGAACAATCAAGAGTTTGATTCTTAATTTAGACTCATTTCATTGAAGTATGTTTTTTGGTGTTCAGTATTTTGATTGACATGGTTTAGGCTTTGGCTCGGAGTCCAGGGTGTGAGTCAGTGTGTAATGTGCAGCACAATGCTATGATAACTGCGGCTGTAGTGAACTCCCTTTACTGTTTTTTTGGTTTTTCCACGTAATAAAACTCTGCAGTGCAAATCACAGACACACCCAGCCAGTGTAAAGGGAAATGTGTGACACTTCACACACTTTTTTAAAGAGCTAAAAATTGGCTCTTTTTAAAATAAGCTAAATAGTTGCCACCAAATCCCTCAATCCACCAGTCTAACCACGACCCACAGGAAATCCTTTACAGACGGTAGAGAGGTGCTCAGGAATGGTGGATGTCGACTGGGTCAGGAGTGTCCATTTCAACGCTGCTTTTTCCAGCTTATGCTCTATAGTTCACAACACATCATGGACTTTTGATTGAAGGCAGCAGGCAAGACTTTGAATGAGGAAAAATGGTATCCAGCTTGTTTGTTACTTTCACTCTTGTGAAGAGGAATAAACAACTTGCTTTATGTTTTGTATCAGCAGATCCTTTCAATAATGTACTCTCCTTTCTACTCTCCTTGTTCTGCTTCTATGTTTTCGTCAAGGGTCCGAAATTTCCTTTTTGTCTCACAGGCCAGGCTGGCAATCAGATGAAAGAATCAGTCAGCCAAGCATATTTCTTACCAACCGTAATGAAATTAATCCTTAGGAAGTTTTAGTGACTGCTTGTAAATATTGCCACATACTAGCTATTTAGTTTGACCAATGCTAACACTAGATAGCTGTAGGCAGGGTAGCTGATGGCCCATGGGGGTGGTGTTGAGGTGTTCCTGTTTGTGCGGGTGTGTTGGCATCATATCAAACTTCCACCAGATATGTGTGCATTTCGTGTTTACTCCGAGTGCCAGCCTGAACCCACAAAGCCTTGACATGCAGACAGCAGAGAAGCAGGAGAAAGAAGCTGCAGTTACACCAAACGAGGTGAAAACTGCATATTTTGGTAACTATATTTGGAACAAACATTTAATAACCATGGTGGATGGTGCACCTTTGGTGCTTGGTGGGTGTACTTTTTTTAATCCCATTTCAGCAGCTAACTGTTGAAACCTCCATTTCACTCATACTACAGCCTCATGTACATTGCTTCAGTACCCAGAGAAAAACAAAGCCTTACAGACCCCCTTTGTCATCTCACTGTTAATCAGATTTTACCGGACGATTGCTGTTTGTACAAGGCGATCAGAAAACTTGACCCTGAATGAAGGTGATGAAAATCTGTGTAAATAGCTTGCAGGTGTCTTATGTTAAGTCATGTTGATATTCTGACCCCTCCCCCTTAGCTGCTTCTTTTTCTCTGAAAGGGCAACCCCTGTGAGTAACTTCCTGTCCCCGAGGTTAAGGTCAGAAACTGGTTTGTATTCTGTACATGAACACAAACCAGTTTGGAAAGGCAATTAAGAACCAGGATTATAAACATAAGGGAAAACAGATTGAACACCAGCTTTCAAAATACTGCATCAGTACATTTCCCTCAAACACTGGACCCATACTACTGAGAGCAGTGTTGCAAGCAAGTGAAGCACAGATGGACACAGCAGGTGAATAAACATCCGGAAGAGTTTCAGTGAGTTATGTTCACACTGACTGAGGCAAACAGCAACATGTTAAATTAATAACAGCCTCACCAGCGTTAAACTGTTACAGATTGTTTGGTACCTTGGTTTTGGTGTCACAGTCTTAACTTTGTCTCGGTGCGGCTCAGTAAGTCTCTATAATGTTTTATAACCCTAACTGAACGAGTCGTAACTATTTTCCAAGCAAAGGTTAAGGCTAAGCTAAGTTTGCTAGCTAGTATGGTCTCTGCTTTTTACACCGTCAAAACATAGCAAACTACTTACAGCATTCAGCTGACTTTTCATACTTGTTGTGCCACAATAGTAGGCCAGTTTCAAATGGCTTCTTTGGCACACTGCCTTTGTCTTGTCTTCACTTAATCTAAAGTGTTCCCACACAGCTGAAATCTTCGGCATTTTGTCTTCCCTTTAACGGCCAAGGTGAACTGAAGTGTGACGTTCACTGACGGCTGTGAGGATAGGAATATCAGGTACCCAAAATAAAAACAAAAATGAATATATTCGAATCCCAAAATTAATAATAGATTGCCTACCCGACGAACAAATATTCCAAAAGCTGAATATTCGGGTCCAGCCCTATACTTCGTTTGACAACGTGGTTGCGCCTTCATTGCTAGTCGATGTTTTACTGTGAGGAGACATTTTTAAATTTCCACATTCAGACAACCAATAGCCCTTTAAAAATTGTTTCACTTGTATCTGTGTAGTGGGCTGGGACTCGGGCTGTTTTGTTTATTACTGGACAACTGGGAGTACAGTGTTTGTTTTTCCTCGACTGAAGACCACAGGGGCCTTCCTGTTTACCATAGTCCGGGACTGTGAATCACTCACAATCTTGGTGTCACACTTGCGAACAGACACAAGTTGTGCTCGGAGCAAAACAACCCTCAAAAGCTAACAGCACTTCTTTGTTTTGATAAGGGGGGGTAGGCCCCACAGAGCCCCACTAGGGATGTGAAGAGGAAGAGGGAAAGGCAGTGAGAGAGACAGGAGATAAAGAGCAGCAAGGTCGCACACTTTCTGTTGCTCTGTTTTTCCTTTCCAGGAAATTAACCTGTTTCTCCCTTTGTTTCTCAATCTTACATGCACACACATGCCAGTTCAAAACATAGAAATCCAGTCCAGTCATTTGCTCCTGAAGGCGCTCTCACACAAGGCAATCTGTACTGTGCCTAGGCACGCTTTCACCCTCAAAGTCCAGTTCGTTTGACTAGTGTGAGTGCTATGTTTCGTGCTCAAGCATGGTACACTTCTTTGGCCCTGGCACAGTTGGAAGAGGTGTGCTTTGGCACAGTATAGTTGCTCATGCACAGGTACACAACGCGGAAGTATAGCCTTAAAGATCCCCAGCTCCATTATCAAGAAATCACAGTGTTATGGCTGTAAGCCACAAGGTCATTATGTAGCTGTCTTGTTCTCTTTGTTCTTCTCCAATGTGCAGACACAGACTCCACATTTCAATTTTTTAGTCCACCTGTCTAAGCTTCATGATCATGTAAAGCAATGCATAGTGTTTAACAGCATTGTGTACAAGAGGTGACCGTGCTCAGGCCAGGCAGTGTGAGTGCAGGGAATGGGGAGGGGAGGGGAGGGGGCAATTGTGGGGCAACTGGGTCTAGTGTGAGTGTGCCCATTAGCCTAAAATCTTGACGCCTGGTACGTAGCTAAGAGCTACTGTTAAAGTGCTTACAGCTGAGTGTCTCTGTTTAATCATTTGATCAGCACTTCTATTTTTATTTATTTAATGAAGCTGCCTTTTATTCATGTATCATCAGTGAGTGTTCAAATAGAGAGCCATGCTGTCCCTTGACTTCTGTATGTCAATAGTAGAAGATATTACAGACTCTGACTCTTAGTCAGCTCAGCCATCCCTCAAATCCATTCACTTTCAGTTAGATTCTTTCAAAAATTATCCAAAGATGAAAGTTGATGGGTAATTGACATTCGAATAGTATCTTGGCTTAAAATGCCAATCCCTTCTATCTTTTGCCATTGCATTACTAATTGCAGTAATAAGGGTTAGCACAACAATGTTCGGTTATGTCTGCTAAGAGGGGGTATCACTTGATCATTTTATGACATGCAGTTACATCTTTGTAGATATGTTGAAAATTATCTTTTTACTATGCATCGCAATGCAGACGTGGAAGATTCTCCAACAATGCAGTGACAGAGTTGATTATTGCCAATAGTGACATTGCTTGTAGATTTTCCCGCGGTGGCTGGACCTTTATCATTTATTGGTTTACAATAGACATTTATGTTGATATTGATATCTAAAGCACTTCCTAAATAATAAAAAAGGGAGTTCATATTTATCTGACTGCTTGACTTCACTGATGAGAAAAAGTAGTCATGTACAGTAACAAATTGAGGATGCAAGCCAACCTGATATTGGATTGAATTGAATCATTGACAGGGAGTCCTACATCTTGGCCCTGGCGCATTGTTCAGGGAGTATGCGTTAAATTCTGTGGTCATGAATATTTTAACGTTTTATTTCATGTGAAAATGTATTTTTATGCCAAAAAAAACACAAAAGTAATTAGATTTGTTCAGACTTAAAATGTAATAACCAAGACTTTTACCTAACTTTGATCCATATTGTTGTGGTCATTCATTAAGCCTTTTAAAACAGAGATGCTGTACTAATGCTATTTAAAAAAAAAACAGACCCAAACCCAACTGCTTTTCACTTTGAACTACCTGTCACTAGAATATTGCTACCCGAGTGTTTAATTAACACAGCCATCCTGTTAACAGGTTGGTGACTACCTCTGCTGCCAGAAACACACTGCCCCCTCATCCCTAACTCCAATCCAACGATGTACCTTTTATACACAATGGCAAAATGTACAACTGACTTTGACGAGGCTTTTGATTCTGCTTTTCTGTGGTGTCTAGAGACAGAATCTCTTTTGAACTTTGGATTACATCTTTTCAAACACACAGCTTGCAGCTCAGTATGGAGCATACGATACATATTTGGATCTAATATGGATTCACTAACTGAAAGTGAATACCTGCCAGCAAGTGTATAGGACATGCTCAGAGCACATATCTGGCTCTGGGATCAAAAGCATTCCAACAATAAGTGAACAGCAAATGTTTTGTAAAGCAGATTTCCTCAAAGTCAGATGGCAAACACTCGGGGCGCTGGTGGCGCAGTGGTTTGTGCGCACGCCCCATGAATGGAGGCGTTGCTCCTCCGGGCGGGTGGCCCGGGTTCGGGTCCCACCTGTGGCTCCCTCCCTGATTTCCGGCTCTATCCACTGTGCTGTCTCTCTAATAGAGGCACAAAGCCCAAGGATAAATCTTTAAAAAAAAAAAAAAAATGGCAAACACTCAGTCTAACAATAGTCCCAAGATTTATGCTTTCACAACAATCTTCCGTCCCTGCATTGTTGTGGATGTGTCTGACAGCATGGATAGGAATTTTTTCTCCACAAATGGATGCTGAGGAGGTTTATTCCCATGTGTCTTTCTTAAATGGGAGGTCTGGGAAGTGTTTGCATGCCTTGACACAGCTGGCTCATATCAACTCTGAAACAAAATCCACAACATCTAGGTCAAGCATGCCTGTGGATATGTGAACATGTGTTATTCCTCTCTGTTGTGCATAAACCACTATGACTAGGCTTTGGTAGTCATTGATTTGAGTGAAATGGCTGTAAGAGCTCCATCAAAGGCACAAAAAAGAAACATTTTTGTTAGGGCAAGTAAGCCTGTTTTTTTAGAGTGTGCTATCAGCTGGGTGATGATGTAAAAAAGGGAGGAAGGGGACTAGAGTTAAGGGACTCCAGCTTATGGTTTTTCCATTAAATAAAATCCATTCTGTAAAGTGAAAATGTAGACTTCTTCATTACGACAAACTGCAATGTCGCACTTAACAAACTAGTGTTGATTTGACACTAAGTGACGTATTGTAGGTCACCCTCGCCTCGTATTGTCTTGGTATGGAACTGCAGATGAAAAATAGCCTTTTGGCTGATTCTTTTTTTGGAGTGCTTAAACACAAGTGACAGGTTAGGGTGAGTCATTTAAAACACATGCTGTGAAACCAAATGGTAAAATCCACGGTTTTGAATGTACATTTTGTCTGGATTGTGCAACAACGAAAAAACAGAGTGCTGAGTTTGATTTTGTTTTCACCAAGTTAACGTCATCAAGCTTTAACTAAAGTCCTCACTTCTTGATAACTTTCAGAAATATTGAATTTTTGACGGGATATTTTGTGTCATATTTGAGGCCAGTTGAGTTATAGCCTGTATACGTTCCTGAAATGGGCGTAAAAAACGGTGTGACTGTGAAACAGAGCCGCCTTTGAAACCACTTCTGTCTTCATGTGTCTCCATTTAGACTGATCTTGAGTGGACAAAATGAACTTCCTCATTTTGTGTTTCTTTGTATGTGTAGCTCTAAACTTCTCGTTCCTTCACAGACAGTTCGGCCGAGACTCGGACAGAGAAGGCACCACATCACATGACATCATGTCCACCATCAGTCCGCCCTGCAAGCAGGAGAAGAGAGGCAGCTTCTTTAAGGTACACAACACTTAAATAAGTATATGTGTGTGTGGGGCAAACCCGTTTTCACACAGATCTAAAAAATACAGTGAGGGTGGGGGGCAGCCAAACGTCCAGTTACAGGCTCCTGGAGAAGATTACAGAGAAGGAAGAGAGAGAGGTGGAGCTGAGTGCAGCTCTGTTGTTTACCTGCCAGCCTTTTCATCTCTGCTGGTTTTCTTAAATCTCAGCATCTCTTTGTTTGCTGAACAGAGGTATTTTAAGGAATATATAATTTCCCTTAACCAACAAATTCAGTTTATTTTTTTGTAAATTAAATGTCATTAGTGCCTCAGGCATGTTTGAGGAGTACAAAACTGACGTTTATGATACGATTATTGCAAATTGCTGACGCTGTTTATAAGATCGATGAACTCATCAGGGGCTAAATAGATTTATGAATCATCCTAGGATTCAAATCAAGCTGCTTTGAAAATCCAATGTTAATTTCCTAATTTTATTATAATACAAAAAAGCATGAGCTCTTTTTCCAGCTCAGGCTCCCTTTTTTATAACTCATCTGTTTTGATTTTTATTAACGCTACATGTTATCGATAGTTAGGCACGTAGCTGACATGATTGACAGGTGGGCTCGGTGAAGCAGCTTGTCAGGAGGCTTGAAACCCGCCTCAGCTCCGGTGCTCAGCCTCAGTCAGTACTGCAGGTCTGTTTATATCTGTGACTCGTGAGTGTGTTTTAGTGCTACCTTTGCTTCTCCCATCAGTCACACACACATACAGTATCTGACTGTTTACATCTTAACACAAGACTGTAAAGCAACGATTTCATTAAGAGGACCTTTAACCAGGCAACAGGGTATCTAATGTGACCCAAATCAGTGCAACTCACTTCACCTTCTGATACGTTTTTATGTAAACTGTGTGACACTTGTGCTTCAGTGTAATGAATCTGATATTTTTTCCTGTAAAAGAAACTTTGTCCTGTGCTGCAAGAGAGCTTAATCTTATTGAGGCTATAATCACAGCTGCCATGTACACTTGTTAACCCTCCTGTTTTTACACTAATAATTGTCATCTGCAGACTGCATTATGATCGGTCTCTCCTGCTTACCGTTGAATACATTCCCTTTTCACCACCTGATCCCATTCATCGCGTTACTAAACGGAAAATAATGCAAAATCAGAGGTGAAAATTAAGAAACTACAAAGGTTATTCTCTTCGTGTTGTCCAAGGAAAAACATTATTTTTACTGTGGAAACTCTTTACTGCTTAAAGCCACTGTTCTTTTGTAAATTGATACATTTAAATTCAAATCTAGCACATGGAGTAAAGAAGGTATTATCAGCAAGCATTGGACAGATCTCAGGGGTCTCCGTATGAATTCAAAACATGAAATATCAAAGCATTATATTACTTTATGCAGTATCTGTTAAGTTCACCTGCAGAACATAGTGTAGAGTTGCTCTTGCTGTTTATCTACAGCCTGTCATAATTATAGACTTGTCCTAAACACACATGGCCCTGAAGTGTGACCACACCTCACAGCAAAGAGCAAAGGTCAGACATCATACTAAACCCCACGTTAGGTAAAGTAAGAGAGATTTGTCACGTAAAAATAACATTTCAATATCATGTTGTGATTATTAAAAGTTTTATGTAAAGGGCAGACTTGCTTTTTTAAATTAAGGATCAACACACTTCAGTACATTTTCCTCTAAAATGCTTTGTCACAAAAGTCATTCTGTGAATACATTTTTACCACTACTTGTAACACCTTATGATACCTCCTCCACATCTGCTCTTGGCTCTAATTTTGGGTCTGAGAGGAAACCAGAAGGAAGGTGGGGTAGAAGGGAAACTATAAATAGAAGACAGGGATCAGTAAGTTCAAGAATCTCAATGTACCGAACGCTCAAATAAAATAAAAAATAGCTCTGAAGGTACTATGAGTAAAAATGTGACTGCACATTAATGTACATATAATGAGCTACTGGATATAAAATAGAATACTATTATTACTGCATGCCTCTGTTTTCTTTAAGTGTTATGGTTTTAACCTCGCTGCAAACTAAAGGTCCTCTCGGACAATAAAGTGAAGTTAAAGGGAAAGGAGCAATATATAAGATGTCAAATGAAATAATAATAAAATTACCTTATTATATCATCAGATATGCAGGAAACATGCTATGTTGAAGTGCTGGCTTCTCTGACAACAATGCAGCAGCCAGTATGTCCTCCTTCTAAATTTAGATTCAGTCCTGAAGAGTTTGATTTTGTTTTGTCCTGGACAACCCTCAGTTTGATAGATATGAGACCAGTTATCACAGCAAACCAACAAGTGTTGCAGTGATGGAAGTGGGCAAGCTAACTGGTCCAGATAATTGATTCTTCCCCATCCTTAAATGCCTTGGAATTTCTCTAATAAGCTCCAACACCAGAAGCCTGGTAATATCAATATTGGAGATGCTGTTCCAATGTATGCCATTTTTTGTGGGTAACAGTGACCCTGCAAATATAGCCTGAAGTTTCTGGCTAAATTACAATCATAAACTGTATAAAACATGGACGTCACCCATTGGTTTCTAAAGGGGCCCTTGAAGCCCCCACCCCCCATACCAAATTTGTTGGCTTTAAACATGTTTATTACTGCTATAATAAACATGTACGTGACATTGAGGCTTTTGCAGCTAGCCTCGAGTGGAAACTCAACACCAGAGGTTCCTGCTTGGTTTCTTGCAATACTACCACAGTATCTCTTTTTATCATGTTCTTTTGTTTCCATCTTTAATATATTATTGACATGTTTTGTATGTGCATCAAGTGACCTTTAGGTAACCTTTGAAAAATGTGTACGAGTGTTAAAGCTGTGTCAATTGCCTCTTATTTTAACGTCAAGCATTACCTGGCCCTTTCTTGTTTGACCTAACAGAGAAGAACAAAGAGGAAAACAGTGAATGAACTGATCAACAAAAACAGTGTGCACTGTCTGCGCCATTATCAAACTCAGCTGTGGTGTGTCTGAGTGCAGTAATGTCCGGTTTCCAGTGCAGCTCCGTCTTTATTCAGAATGAGATTAAGTCATTCTGAAAAATTGAGGCTGTTAACGTCGAAATCCAATGAGTCAGTTTGATTTCCTCTTAAACAGTTGAGCTACTAGATTTCAGGCAGCTGATCTGATGTTACCTAATAGATGCATTGCCCAACTAGACGGATAACTGGGAAATGAAACAAATGACACCACCAGAATAATTCAAGGAAAAAGAAACAACCTCAGACTATTCCCATTTAAGGCATACCAGAACTTAAGACAAAAATGTACAAGAAGAATGATTTTATAATGGTCTTTATTTTCATTCAGCTTATAGTCCTAATGATTTGGTTTTCAGTTTATAACATGATAAGCAGCTTCCTTAGATCTACTGATACAACTCAGGAGTAACTGCTGGTGTACCTGTTTACAGTGCAAACAAAACTCTGGTTGTTTTAATCAAGAAGTAATCAGATCTCATATCATACAGAATCAGGTCGAAGTGAATTTGGCTGGTTTACTGTATCTGTACCTGCACCTTTTCAATCTATTCTGAAAATGTACGTTTCAAATTCAGATCACTATCAGGTGGGTTGCAGGTAGTTTTGAGTTAATCAGACACCTGCTGTGATCTCATAGCAGCAGAATCAATCAGTGCATCTCCACAAGTGGGGTGTGGTGCGCGTGCGTCTATGCATGACACATAGCACTGTCACTTCAAGTTCAGTAACCAGGCACGTAGACAGGATGGTTAAGAATCTTTTATTATGAAACACGTTCACTGAGCTGTCTTCAAAATTTTGTTTTACATGCTAGAAGTTGATCAGTCCTCTATGGAGATTTTCCTGGATATTTTTTGTCGCTTAAATGTTTCATGATATTTGCTTCAGTGACATCACTGCACACATTGAAACATTAACACTAACAACAGCTTCATTTAACATAACCATTTGAAAAGGAGCTATATCAATACAACGCAATAAAAATCACCGGACAGCTTGCACTGCTCAACTTAATTCATCATAATTTGGCCCTGTGTTTTAAGAGGCAGATGATACAGATGATAGAAAGTTAAAGCTCAGCTTAGAAGCATTAAACACTTTAATTGGTAGTTGGGACTCTCCTCAAACTCGAGCACTGGAACAACAGTGCAGGCCACAGGCAGTTGCAACTCAAGCAAAGGACAATTTTGTCTTCCTGCTTCCAACATTCTTCCTTAAAACACAACATGAAGCGGTATTGTGGGCCCACATTAACAAAAATATGAATAATTACTCACATCAGAAAAGGTTTTGTTTGATCTTATGAAACATTTGATTTGGAAATGTTGGTTTGCTTGTCAAACCTGCTGCAAGTTACATTTGTAACTTCTGTAACATTAATACAGCACAGTAGAGATTTTACAACTTACTGAATTGTTATGAATTGTTTCCTCCCCGTGTTCCTCTTTAGTAACTCTGTGTGGTCAATAGGAAGTGGTCAGGCAGCGGGGTACATTGTGTTGCAGCCACACAAACACACACACACACACACACACACACACACACACACACACACACACACACACACAGGCAATACATACTGCAGTAGAAACTGAAAACACTAATAGAGGCTGAGAAAAACCTGACTCCATCGATTCATATTTTAGTTTGTTTGAACTTGTATGTGACCTGCTGCTGTTTTCCATAAAATAAAGACATTGTTCTTTATGTCTCCTTGTAGCTAATTGACTCGTTTGCCTGGGAAATAGGCACACTGAAGAAGGAAATGGGGAAAAAGACAGAACAATCAGAAGGAGACAACAAGACTGATCCTCTCCTTGGGTGAGTGAGAATTTATGTTGTTGACCATGTGTGTGCAGAGAAAGGAAGAGTGTGTGCATATGCATTAGGGCAGGGCAATTAATCGAATTTCAATTAAATTTGTCATCCTACAATGCTGTGTTGTGTTTGTTTTGTGCAACAGGTTTATCAAGTGTGGTTAAGGTTTGAAAGTGTTGTTATGTTTTGGCCACGAGTACATAATCTCTACCTCAAAAACATGTTGAATTTATTTTTATTTATCATATATCATTATTTTTATGTATATTTTTCACTTGTATTGCTTGTTTTTCAAGGAGTTCAGAATGTCAAAGTGTTAAGAGTGTTTAAGTCTGATAAATGCACGTGGTCCAGATGTTTGAAAAAATCAATGAGTGGTCATCTTTAATAATCGTGATCTTAATATCAATCAAATAATAATGATGATCACAATTTTTCAACCCTAACACGCACACTTTTTATGTACGAGCAAGTACAACCTTTTGATTTAAAGGTCTTGCTATTACCTATGACTACCAGCAGAGGTCACTCTTACTAGGTCTTTTATGTTGTGTGACTTGGTGACCAGCCAAAGACACATCAGTGGCCAACATGCATTGTCAGTTATCATGATAAGCACGAAATGGAGCAACGCGTGTGTTGTTTTTTAAATCAAGATAAAATCACTTTTAAAAAAATATGTTGTAGAAGAAAGACACAAGACAAGCCAGTAACAAAATGCATTTTCCCTTATAACAAAAGGCTCAGAATGTGTACGTGCATGAGCACACTTTGGATGGAGTATTTACTGTAAATTTGTGCTGATTAATTCCTCTTCAGCGCCAAAGTTCTGTAGAATCCATGAAGTCCAGGTTTAGTGTGAGGGAGGCAGACCAGCAGTATGAAACATCAGTTCCAGTTACTTAACCTGTTAATAATTAGTAATTGAATTCATTGAATTGAAGTCATGAACTGTCAACACATGAATCAGCATCTTTTCATCATATTAGTGCTGTCTACTTCTTTTTAAGTTTGTTGATGCTTGTGCAACACAATATTAGTTATTGAATGCTTTGACTATAGAGCAATTCAGTAATATTGGGCCAGTATATTTATTTTTACAGATGATTTAAATCAGTGACTTTTAAATATAAACATACATTAAATGAAAAAATATGCAACATTTTACACATAAATACAGCAGAAATCCAGTCTATCCTGTGTAAACGTCTCTCTGACTCATGACTGTCTACAATGAGTGAGAATGGTGAGTCCCGTTTGCTGTACTGTTGTCTGAGCCGTGTTTACATCATGTTTACATGGACGGGACGGCCTTGTGTATAAAGCTGTTTTAGTCAAGGACTAGAAAAAAGAAGAATAACACAGCCTACTCACTGCTTTTTTAGATTTCACGTAAGTATCTTTAGATCTCGGCCATTCTGTGTCAATCGATGTGCATTATGAGGCTGAGTTAACCAAAGTGTGCTAACATTAGCATGCTAACACAACAATGAAGGCTACAGGCAATTTCAGCTCCAGCAAAGGACAATTTGTCCTCCGCTTGAACTTAATAGTGTTTAATTATGGTGCGTTCTAATTCATAACTCCTTTGTGGAGAAGGGTTGGAGGTGTGTCGCGGCAGGAGAGCGAAGGCTTCAGACTAGAGGAGGCGTCGTCAAAAAGCAGTTTGGTTTATTGCTGGTGCTCAAGGGCGAGATCTACTGGATCAAAACGTTGCACATTCTTCCTTTAAACTTACACAATATGATTATGGTAAAGGCCTAATAACCCAAGAGTAAATGTATAGATATTTGAAATATTAAAATAACTTTTGAAAAAAATAGAGATTACAAAGTGCTTGATTCAAAAGTAGAAGCAGGCTAAAGATTTGAAATTCAAAACAGTATTCAAAAACAAGAAAGGAATTATGAAGTTACAGCTCCAATAAAGTAAAGCAATGTGACTGAAAACCAAGAACAGGGTTATGAAAGGTGAGTAGTCAAATTAGAAACATTTACAAACAAACATACATGAAGTGTAAATCAGTGTTTATTCAAAGGAGGAAAGAACTAAACTCACTTAAAGTTTGTCAGTGATTCAGAGAGACGTGTCTCCTCTGGCCGGTCATTTGAAGCTCAGGGGTACCGATACGTCTAAGAATCACTTTTATTTTAGCAGGAACACACCTTTAAAACATCAGCTTCAAAGAAGAAACACAATCCAGATGTCATATATTAAGATTTTGAGAGAAAATTAATGCTTTACTGTCTGTTTTTCAAAGCATTACTAAGTTGCTGTTAAAGACGGTAGGCAGATTCTTTGGAATTCTGCTGACAAAAAGACATAAAAATAGCTCTGAAAAATTAGATTTATTGGCAGTAGTGATGAATGTCATCCAGTCATGCTACATTAATCTGGCATTGTGTGAAAATGTTCTTTTATAAAATCCCTTCAGTTTATTTATCTGTTTCATCTTACTTTCAGGCTGGGTGAAGAGGTGGGGGGTCTCTTCCTGCCGGCTTCCCCTCGTGCTGGAATTGGTGCAGGGCAGGCGGGAGCGAGAGACTCGGGCTATGACTCCCTCCATCGGAGGCTCAGTGTCCTGGACAGACTGGTGCACACACATGCTGTGTGGCTACAGCTGGGTCTCAGCCACCAGCATGCCACACGTTTACTGCAGAGCCAACCCACCGGGGTAAGTGGAAAGCTGCTTTTTTATTATTATTGAATTTATATAATTTTTAATTAGATAAAAATGATCTGATACCGATAGTCACAGTAAAGTCTTAAACACCATAATTGAAGTACCTGGGTATGTATGTTTTAGACAGAACCACAGGAAGAGGGGGAGGTTTTTTTATTTATATAAGGTACTAAATGTACAGAAATCGAGTTTGAGTATGACGTATCAATGGAATGATTAGGACTAAATGTATACCTACCCTCAGAGATGCACATCCGTATCTTAGTTTCATACAATTCTCCTGCATGTGACACTGGCTTTTATGATAAATTAGAAACACTGCTCATAATGATCTCCCACAAAACAGAGGTGATGCTTTTTGGAGATTTTAATATTGACTGGTCAAAACTTAAAAGCTCCATGATTAAATTTGAGTTTAGTCAGGTAATTAAAGGGCCCACCAGAATTACAAAATAAACAGAGTATCCGATAGATCTAATATTTTCAAAACCAGGAGGAACCAATTGTGAAGATGTACAGTCTCATAACAGGATTGTCAGATCACAATATGAGTTTAGCTTCCAGGAAACTTACAGGAAAACATTTTACTAATTTCAATTTGCCAAAGTCAAATAAAATTGTGATACCAAAACAGGATCTAATAAAGCTATTAAATGAACTTAAAAGGGTGACATGGGACAGTGTTCTTCTAAGCAATGATCCAAATATATTGTAGCACCTGCAGAATCAGAATCCCCTTTCTACACCCCTTTCCAGTAACTCACACCTCCATTCATGGCTTCCTCTGTTATCCACCCACATTCATCTCACACTCCAATGGAAAACAGCCACAGTACCCCGCGCAGTCTGAATCCGACCTCCAGGAAGGGCATTTGTATAGGTGCAAGTCACCGGTAATTGAAGCAGAGAGTCAGTGAAAGAAAGTCAGTGAATGAGAAGTGTCACCTCGGCATAGAGCGTGTTTTGAAGTCGGTGTTATAGCCGTTTGTGTGACATGTTAGTCGCTGGAGGTCTGTCGTTGTCAGGCACGATTCTCTGTCGGATTTGTGTGTTTCTCTGTTCGGATCAGCTGTTCGTAGGAGTCAGGAGATGCCGGTACCGATGCAAGGACTGGCTCTGACGTACTGACTGACTTTATAAACTTTGGTACCATGAGTACCTGGTGTGCCTTTTGTTTGTTTGTGTTTTTGATTGTTGCACCGCGAAGAGAGACGCTGGTTTTCTTTTGAGTTTATTTCCTTATTTGTTTTTGAGGTCCGCAGTAAAACCCGGAGCAGAGTTTTTGTTTCGTTGTTAAACATTGAACTGAAATGGACTAAACTGTGGGTCGTGGGTACACCGGAGCGGACTTTTGCCAGAAGGGAGTGAACTTTGATTTACAAACAGAGACTATGAAAAGCGCACACACAAAGTTATAAACTACACTAAAGCCATGAACTACACTGAAACGATAAACGCAAAAGGCAACATTTCAGCAATTTGGAAACACACAAATAGCTTGATTAAACCACAGGGGAAACCCCAAAAAAGTTAAAAGCCTTATTATCTCTGAAAGTGAACAACTTGCACACACAACTTGCACACACACACACACAGTGATTATTTCATCAAGTCAGTCAGGGAACTTTCAGTAATTTTACTGAAACTGGCAGGGTCACTGACACATTTACAGATATAGACAGAGATAATTTGTTCAATTTGCAAGCAGTTACCAAAAAGCAATTAGCTGACATAATTGATAATATTGTAGCCACCCACTCTAAAGATCTCTATAACCTGGATGTTCCATTCTAGAAACAGCAGAGTGATGTATTGACAGAACCATTAACCCACTTGATCAACATATCCATGGCCAATGGGATTTTCCCGGATGCATGGAAAAGTGTAAGAGTGACACCTATCTTTAAATCAGGAGCAAAGAACCAAGTGGGTAATTATCGGCCAATCAGAATCCTCCCTGTTATATCAAATATTTTGGAGAAGGCTGTAGCAATACAATTAACAAACTACCTGGAAACAAACAGCTATCTGCACCCATTACAATTTGGGATTAGACCAAAATCTTCTCCAGAAAGTGCTAACTGTTACCTTATGGAAAAATTCAAATTATGTAAAGACAAAGGGAATATGGCAGTCTTCCTAGACCTTAAGAAAGCATTCGATACTGTAAACCATAGCATTCTCATCTCCAAACTTCAAACATTCAATTTCTCAGAAAAATCTCAGGCATGGTTTGAATCTTATCTCTCCAACCATCAACAATGTGTCGAAATAAATTTTAAAAAATCATCTTTTTTTAAATCTAAAACAGGAATCCCACCGGGATCGATCCTAGGGCCACTTTTTTATTTACTGTATATGTGAGTGTGTAGATCTGCTTTTTCTGTGAGCATGTTCTCTATATATAAGTCAGCTTATCTCTGTCAGTCAGCGTATCCAATGATAGACACAAAAGTAAATATTCTGACTGAATGCTTCCTCCTCTGAATTTCAGACATTCGTGGTGAGGAAGTCTACTAGCCTGCAGAGGAAAGTAATATCTGTACGCATGGACAAAGACTCTGAAGTCCCTGTCAAAGACTTTCTTGTCAAAGAGAGTCAGTACAGTAAGTATCTGAAAACTTCCTCATACTTCATTTGTATTGTCTGTCTTTCTTTTCTTATACTTAATTAAGCTAGCAATCAGGTTTCAAGGTCACCCTCAAGCAACACGCGCTATTAGAGAGTTGAAAAAAAGTCAACAGGCTGTCACAGGAGATATGCACATATTTTGTTGTGAAATATGTCTGTGTCCTCCCCTCAGGGGTCGCTGTGATTTTTGGGCATGGATAAAAATTGGCAAAGGTCTCTTAATGGAATTGCCAGGCTACTTTAAATATGCAGCCTAAATTTTTTCTAAGAAAGGTCTTGAAGTAGTCACGCGAGCATGTGCAGAAACCTGCAATTATGACATAGGCCTGAATCCTTTTGACCCACTTACAGTCTAAATACATTATAAATACACGCAGCTGTTGGTTTCAAAATGCAATGCATTTGTATTTTAGCAAGTTGAATGGAAACTCCAACAGTCCCTGGGCAAACAGTTTCTTCTTTCCCCTTCATGTTTGTATTTGCCTCTTTTATCAATTAATCAATCAATTTTTATTTGTATAGCGTCAACTCATAACAAGTGTTTCTCGAGACACTTTACAAAAAGCAGGTAAAATACCTTACTCTCTTGTCTGTTAACATTACAAAAAGCAGGTAAAAGACCTTACTTATTGCTATGTTACAAAGATCCGGCCTATCCATTATGAGCACTTTTAGCAAAGCAGCAAAAGTTACAGTGGTAAGAAAAAACTGCCTTATTAAAGATAAAGATAAACTTTATTGATCCCCTGTGGGGGAAATTTGTGCATTACAGCAGCTCCAGAAAAACAGGGTACGGGAATATACTTATAAAAAATAAAGATAGAAGTTAAAAAACAGATCAAACATATTTACATCATTTAAATAAAATAAAAAAATACAATAATGTAAAAAAATACAATAATGTAAATGTAAAATTACACAGTAACTTGTTATTAACAAAACACACACAGTGTGTAGCATGAGGTGGTGATGTTGTTAAAGAGTCCGATTAAACAGTCTGACGGCAGATGGGATGAACGACCTGCGGTAGCGCTCTGTCTTGCAGGGTGGGTGTCTGAGTCTGCTGCTGAAGGAGCTGCTCAGGGCCCCCACAGTGTCATGCAGGGGGTGAGAGGGGTTGTCCATGATGGATGTCAGCTTCACTAACATCCTGCTCTCACCCACCTCCTCTACAGAGTCCAGAGGACAGTCCAAGACAGAACTGGCCCTCCTGACCAGTCTGTTCAGTCTCTTCCTGTCTCTCTCTGTGCTCCCTCCTCCCCAGCAGGCCACTGCATAGAAAAGTGCAGATGCCACCACAGTGTCATAA
Organism: Labrus bergylta; assembly: GCF_963930695.1. Lineage (NCBI taxonomy): Eukaryota > Metazoa > Chordata > Actinopteri > Labriformes > Labridae > Labrus > Labrus bergylta. Next base: position 2,580,198 of record NC_089204.1, read on the forward strand.
AAAGTCCGTAGCAGAGTCCTGCACACTCCAAAGGACCTCAGTCGCCTCAGCAGGTGAAGTCGACATTGGCCCTTCTTGTACAGGACATCGGTGTTGTGTGACCCGTCCAGTTTGTTGTTGAGGTGAACACCCAGGTATTTGTACGTCTCCACCCTCTCGATGTCCAAGCCCTGGATGTTCACCGGTGCAGTCTGGGGTGACTTCCTGCGGAAGTCAATCACCATCTCCTTTGTCTTGCTGGCGTTGAGCTGAAGGTGGTTGAGCTCACTCCAGTCGACAAAGTCCATGATGACCTGCCTGTACTCCTGTTCGCTCCCCTTAGACACACACCCCACGATGGCTGTGTCATCAGAGAACTTCTGCAGGTGGCAGCTCCCAGAGTTGTAGCAGAAATCCGAGGTGTACAGGGTGAAGAGAAAAGGGGAGAGAACTGTCCCCTGCGGGGCCCCTGTACTGCAGACCATCGTGTCAGACTCACAGTCCTGAAGCCTCACGTACTGTGGTCTATTGGTGAGGTAGTCCGTTGTCCATGCAGCCAGGTGACAGTCCACTCCCGCCCTCTCTAGTTTCCCCCTGAGCAGTGTAGGCTGGATGGTGTTGAAGGCACTGGAGAAGTCAAAGAACATGACCCTCACAGTGCTGCCGGTGTTCTCCAGGTGAGTCCAGGATCTCTGCAGCAGGTAGATGACGGCGTCATCCACCCCGATGTTCGGCTGGTAGGCGAACTGCAGAGGATCCAGATTTGAAGTCACCAGGGAGCGGAGGTTGTTGAGGACGATCCTCTCCATGGTCTTCATCAGGTGAGAGGTGAGGGCCACAGGTCTGAAGTGGTTAGGCTCCCTGGGGTGAGAGGTCTTTGGGACTGGCACCACGCAGGAAGTCTTCCACAGGGTCGGTACCCTCTCCAGTCTCAGGCTCAGGTTGAAGATGTGCAGAAGAACCTCACAGAGCTGGTCTGCGCAGTCCTTCAGGAGTCTGGAGCTGATGCCGTCGGGACCTGTGGCCTTCCTCGCCTTGATCTCCCTCAGCTGGCTTCTCACCTGATCAAGTGAAGGCAGAAATCTTCGGCCGGATCCCCGGCTCATGACGAAACAGCCTTCACAGGCCTAGACTGCGCCGGGTTTGGAAAGGGATAGGGGGAGAGATGGGATAAGATGCAGGAAGAGGGATAGGGAGCAAGGGGGTGGGGGGAGGCAAACTGTCCATCAACAATCTGGTGGGGAGGGGGTGTGGGGGGGGGGGGCTGTTTTGGCAGGCTGTCAACCAACGATCCGGTGGGGAGGGGGTGGGGGGGTTGTTCTGGCAGGCCGTCAACCAACAATCTCGAGGAGCCTATGAGAGCTCAAGAGCTCTCAGGAAAGTAGGTGGTTGGTGACTGAGATTTACAGATAGATACATGCAGTAATATGATGTACTGTATATGCTGAGAGAGAGAGAGAGAGAGAGAGAGAGAGAGAGAGAGAGAGAGAGAGAGAGAGAGAGAGAGAGAGAGAGAGAGAGAGAGAGAGAGAGAGAGAGAGAGAGAGAGGAGCTCAAGTTGCCAGTTCCCCCGGGAGTCTAAGCCTATAGCAGCATAACTAAGAGCTGGTCTACACCAGCATCAGCCCTAGCTATAAGATTTATCAATAAGGAAAGTTTTAAGTCTATTCTTAAAAATACAGACTGTGTCTGCCTCCCGGACCCCGGCTGGAAGACGATTCCAGAGGAGAGGAGCCCGATAACTGAAGGCTTTACCTCCCATAGTACACTTAGAGACTGTAGGTACCACTAGCAGGCCTGCATTCTGGGACCATAATGTTCTCGAGGGGCAGTACGGCACTGGCCATTTAGAGCCTTGTAAGTGAGAAGAAGGATCTTGAATTATTTTCTAGACTGTATAGGGAGCCAGTGCAGAGACGTCAACACAGGAGTAATGTGGTCCCTTTTCCAAGTTCTAGTCAGTACACGAGCTGCAGCGTTCTGGACCAGTTGAAGAGTCTTTAGAGACTTGCCAGAGCACCCTGACAAAAGAGTTACAATAATCCAATCTGGAGGTAACAAATGCATGAACTAGTTTTTCTGCATCATTTTGCGACAGGATATTCCTGATCTTGGATATATTACGAAGGTGAAAATAGGCTGTTCTTGAAATTTGCCTAATGTGAGAGCTAAAGGACATATCTTGATCAAATAGAACTCCTTTTAAAACCTCTTATTAGCTTCAAATAGGGTTGGATTGCATATATTTGTTTCAAAAGAATCAGCTCTGTTAGACAATCAAGAAATGTTTTATGTTAATCTCCAGATTTGTCCTTATTGGACTGACCAAGAAAAACCATAAAATGGGGGCACTCGTACTGTTTGGTGAAACTGACAGCTCACCAGCAGTAACTGAGTACAGCTCTGATTTGGCTGAAGGTGATAAAAAAACAAGAAAGAAGTTTGCTGCTAAGTGCAGACAGGGAAATAGGAGGAATGATACTCCAAACCAATGGACACTGTCAAAGCTTGGATGGTGTCTGCCTTACTACCAACAGCAGCCAATAGCATGTCTATCCCCTTCTTTAAAGACGCATCAGAAATGTAATTATTCCTGACTTGATGCAATATGGCAGGACTAAAACCAACCCCAGGCTTCTTTAAAAAACACATTTAGAGCCACCTGAAGACACCTGGTTTTATGTACAGTAAGTAAACCTGCCAGCAGCAGCTCTGTTCAGCAGTCCTCTTTCCATGTGGGCTGCAAACGGCATATTTTACACCCTGAATTAACTCAGACTTTTTCCTGCCAGCCCTGTATTCATCTATTTGGTGGAGTCAGGGTGAGCCGATGTGTGAATGCAGTAGGTAATATAAAAAAAAAAAGAATTGCGGGCGGGCTGGTGAATTGTGATGACATTTACTGTATATAAAAATGGTGAACCACCAGTCTTATCTTCTTGTATGGAGTGAAGCTGCTACTGACTATTTACTTTTAAAACTCGTCTGTTGATACAAATACTCGTTTGAATGTGAATCTCCCACTGTGAGTTCTCACTATTCTGAGAGTTTCCCCCCCTGTTGTATCTGTGTGTGCTGGCATTTGTTTCTGTCAGCTCCAAACTGGAATTTCCAAATGCTTACCAAGTGAGAGTGTTTCATGCGCGTGAATCATTGCCTCCGGCAGCCTTCTCTGCCTCTACCTGTTACTGCTGACTAATGGCTAAAGGTGCAGACTGAAGAGTCAGTGACGTCTCTCCTACCACCTGTAGAGAGCAATACACAAGTGCAATAATACAATGACAATAAAAACAGGCTTTATGCTAAAATTAGACCTGTCTGATAATAGTTTTTCATTAACTAAAGCACATAATGTCTTCCACAGTTCATTGGCCTAAATTATAGTTATGGGATCATCTCCTTTATTCTACGGGAATTTAAACTCACTCAGTAGAGCGGGCCCCTGAGAGGCTGCAGTTGTCACTGCATCGGCTGCATGTTCAATTCCCTGCCTGCCTTTGATGCGTGTCTACCTCACCCGAGTGAAGAGCTTAGAAATGCTGAAGGAGCTCTTAGGAGAGCTGCCTCTCATTTGCACAAGAGAACAAAAAGAGCCAAATAAGGTTGTTTGTGCTCCTGCCTTTAAAGGTTTTCTGGGCATGTTCAACTAGAAGGAGACCTAGAACACACTAGAGGGATTACACATGTAATCTGGCCATGCAGTCAATGCCACAGGATTTGCAAAGCACACATCCAGACAGTCAGGTATTTTGGGGACGGTGTCAGCTCTTGATGCAAGTCATAAATATAAACGACTAAAACTACAAGAACCAAGGACCGAGTATTCGTTCCCTTAGTCGCCTGTAACAGAAATTATCCTCTCCAAAGTTACCATTCAGTTTGACTTGACTAATATTCACGGCCAAGAAAAAATGTAGTCCTACAATTTTGCTTGTACTTTCAATTGGTTCCTCAAATAGTATAGGTTCACAGTTTAGAACTAAATACTGAGCTGTGTACTGCAAAGCTAACAGAATCTTAAACTCTTCTCAGAATGCTGCCTGAATAAGCCGTTATTTTTTACGCTCCTGTGAAGTTTCGCCTTCAATCTCAATGTCGCGGTGGCGTGTGGGGGGACGAAATGATCCCACCTCTGTATCGTCTTCAGATGTAGTAACAGAGACGAGATGGTTTCAGTGGAGCCAGCAGGGATCACAGTACTGTGTGTGCGTGCATGTCTGACTGTGTGTGTACGTGGAGCTCCCCGTGTGGCTGATACGCAATGAATTCACTGACTGGGACACCAATATTACGTCATCGCAGAATCAATATGAATGTACAAAGACAGGATGACCCCTATGTTAAGTTACGGCACATTATGGAAAAAGCAGTCGGGGAAAAAAAGGGCTTCAGTAGGACTTACCGGACACATTTATGGTTCTGCTCTCACAGCATCCTCCTTCCTATTTAAGCATTTTATACTTGGAATTCAATGTACTTGCTACTGCCAAGATTCCATTTTGTTCTTTCTTCTTACATTAAATGGATTTGAAGTCTGACTATCTATCTTGTTGTTTTTATTGTGTGTAAAGTGTGTTAGGTGTTGTGATGACAAGATGCATGCAGAAGTTATCTTCCTTTTAAAGCAGGAGATCTCACAGATGTTACAGAGCAACAATTTAATTTGCCTCCACATGAGGAGAGCGGTTACCCCTGCTGTCATGCTTTTTGCTGATTTGTTCTGAATATCTTAAGATTCCAATGTGACTCTGTTATCTCTGGGTAGTTCATGTGACTTAAAACACTATAAAGATATGTGAGCCTTGGTGATTGTACTTGTTTGTCAGCTTTTTCTTCTTTTCCCTTCACAAGTGAAACAAGTAGAAACATGATGTTTTGCTGTGTAGTCAGCATGATTCAATATCTTAGATTGTAGTGTTTTTAATACTTGTCCTGTGAAAGTTCAGGGAGTTTGTTGTGTCTTGATCATGTTGTTCTTTGCTCCTGCAGCTTTTTCTCTGGAGGGATCGGGCCTGAGCTTTGCAGACCTCTTCCGTCTGGTCGCTTTTTGCTGCATCAGCAGGTGAGTTCATCACAAGAGAATGACTGGTAATTACAGTAAGTCAATGCTTAATTTCCTCATTTCAAGGATTTGGTATCGGTTGTTATCATGTATTTGTTTTGACTTCATATTGAGGTCATTCAGAGATTGACAACAAAGCATTGTCTACTAAGCTTCTCTGTGCATTCTTCCATAGTTAAACTAATAGGTGTATTTTCCGACTTTGATCATTTAGGTTTACTTGACAGGAACTTTTGAAAGCCTTGAAGGAGAAAAGCAGGAGGCGCATATTACCTTCTGACTGTGTGGTTGAAAATATGGTTCAGCCAACACCACACACCCAGGCCCAGCCACACTCCTCTTGCCCAGCTCAGTGACTCACACACTTTAAGGATTAGTTTCTCAGTAACTCCTACCCTCTTTTACTCTTTTCTTCTTTCTCTGTTGACCGAGTTTTTCTCCTTTTTCACTGGAAATCTTTCTTAGGGATGTGCTGCCGTTCACACTGAAGCTTCCAGAGGCCATTGCATCAGCCAGAACTTCTGCTGATCTCGAGGAGGTTGCAAAACTTGGAGCAGGTTTGTTGTTCTTTCTTTGGAATATCTATTTGGGGGTCAAGTATGCAATTATGGGAATAATCTTAGGCAGGTTGAAGGTGCGATATGAAGATGACATCAAGTGATTCGATTGCAGTAGAAAGCAACAGATTATACACAAAATAGATAATAATCACAAGAGAACAAACATCAAAACAGAAAAAAAATATTTTACATATATCTACAAACTGACAATCTTGTATAAAAACATGTAATCAAAATCAAGTTAAGTAGGTCAAAGAGATGTTAAAGTCACTGTGGAGGTGTCACAAGAAAAGATGATCATCTAATCCAGGGATGGGCAACTTTGGTCACAGCAAGTGCCAAATTAATTTAATTCTCACTGCCAGAGGGCCAAATTGTAGCTTACAAAAAGATTACAGTCAATTATGTCTCAATTTTAACTCAGCATATACCAGTGATCAAATATTATTATGGACATATTTCTGATTTTCATGGCAGATTTTGTTACGTTTTCTTAATACTTCCAATTAATTAATATGTAAAAATTGACCTGAGGGCACGTTGAGGGTCTATGGGGGCCGCATGTGACTGCTAGTTGCCCACCCCTGATCTAATCCATGAAAAGCTAACAGGAAAAAATAGGTAGGTCCAGAGGTGCTGCTTGTCAACAGGCAAGGCAGGCAACTGCTTGGGACCCCAGACCAGTAGGGGGCCCCTGAGGGCTCACAAACTTCAAACCACAGCAGCTGCCCAGAATGTGCAAATTTTGCAATGACAGTAGGAAACCTCCCTAAGGGGGCCCCATTTAAAAGCATTCACTCTTGTTGCCTTGCAAAGTGTTGCATGCATTATTGCTGTGAAGTGTCTCAATTAAAGTCAACCAAGAAAAATGAAGGGGAATTATCCGTCTATCGGAGAGAAAAACAGGAAAACAGTAAGCGTCAGGAAAATGGCAGACATTATGGTGATAAAGGCGGGTTGTAGGGCGCCCAATTATTTTTCGCCTGGGGCCCCAACAGACTCTAGAATGGCCACTGAGTAGGTCAGTGTGCAGAGGTATGATATTGTAAGTTGTTTTTATTTTAAATGTACCTCATTGCATCAGTAGGGAAACATCTCCAGTTGAGCAAAGAGATTGTTGCTTTCCTCTCAGCTTCTTGCAGATTCAGAAAAGTAGAATGTTTTCCATTGGGCCCACATCTGTTGTGTGTAAAAAAAAAAAAAAAAAAGTTTTTTTCCTGAGGCGTGACACTCGTAAAGCCCATCTCGACCACATTCCCCTCTGCTCTGAGCATTAACTGGCATGCCAGTGCTTAATGACTCACCCCAAGGGACACTAGCATCTTCCAGGCCCAGATCTGAACTGTTCAGCTGGGCATGGAGTCAGGCAATAGCTGGGTTCCTCTGGAGTATTTTTTTCACCCTCACAGTTGTGAAAGGCAGAGCCTGCTTACAGCCTTTAGCACAAAATGTGGACGTTTTCATTCATTTAAACTGACACCTCTGTCTCAGAGGAGTGTGGTATTTTTATCAAACACAATAATTTAATCTTTGTTATTTCTTTAAAAAAAGAGCAGACATTATTGTAAGTTATGCTTACATGGCTGAGACAAAAATAGAAGTTTCAAATATGTGTAGGTGTTGTTGGACTCATCATCCACAGCACTTCCCTTTTCTAAACCCACTCAGGATGACATCTCTGTGCATTCATATACTGTTCCTTTGACTCATCTGAGCTATCGTGTACTCAGAAATGACTCGACCAGACTTCCAGTGTCCCTCAGTGTGACAAACCCTTTCAAATATACCGGAAGACACACAAAGAACTGATGAAACCTTGTCTTTAATGTGGTCTCAAACCATCTACAAACATAAATGGCTCTATTCTTTCCTCTCTTGTATTCGTCCGTCTCTCCCTCTCTCTCTCTATCGGTCTTTCATTCATAAGAGCCTTCCTGTTTAGCGAGGTGACACAATGGCGGGTTTTGTGTCTATGAAGTTAATTGAGCAGCAGTGAATAGTTGGTCTAAGAGGCCGTTCTGACGTACATGCAAACATTAATAGCCGGTTGAGATGAGAAGAATGTACCGGCAATTCTGACGTCCTCACGGTGTTATGTTACCTGTTGTGTGGCTCACCTGTAATGACAGTATGGTTCTGGAGACATTTTGTCATCTTTTGTCATGCCTTTTGAAGGCCCTCCTGTCGGCTGTGGCTCAGTTGGTGGAGTCGTCATCTCTTAACCGGAAGGTTGGTGGTTTAATCCCCAGCTCCTGCAGCCACATGTCTGAAGTGTCCTTGGGCAAGACACTTAACCCTAATTTGCTCCTTCTGCTTTGTCGGCGAAATATGAATGTGCCTTAATCGTTGAAATGATTCGTCAGCACTCTTACATTATGGTGGTCTGCCAACTTTTTTTCTTTTCTTTTTTTTCACACCTTCGAGGTCCTTAGTACACATTATCTTTCATACAATTTGTTCTAAAAGTTCTTATAGATTTTTTTTTTTTTTTTTTAAAGGTTTAATGTTGGGCCTTTAATGCCTTTATTTGAGAGATAGGATAGAGTCAGAAATCAGGAACAGAGAGAGACCTAGTGGGGAATGACATGCAGGAAAAGGAGTCGCAGGTCGGATTCAAACCTGGGCCGTCTGCTTGGTGCGAGCGTACTAACCACTGTGCTAGCGATGCCCCCTTCTAATAGATTTCTGTACAGGTACCTGAAATGAATGAGAAAGGTACACTACTGACTAAGTTAAGGATTTGGATGCAGTTACTTTAAGTTTATCAAAGGCCTGATATAAGCGAGTCAGACTGGGGAAGCCCTAAATATTCATAACCAAAATACCAACGCATTGATATCTCGTGTCCTTCTACTTGATAGGTTGCTGCTGATTGCTGTATGTTTAGTCATTCGAGGCTCAAATTGTATTAATGTTAATTCAAAGGTTTAGTTGCAGAGTTTTCTATCAACCTGCACATCAGATTAAGCACAGGATTGTGGGCTGATGGAAATAACTGGAAATTTTTTTAGGGGATTTTTACTAACTCTGAAGCTCAAATATAAAAATTTGGTCTCAAAATGTATCGTGATGTCTGAATATTTTTCAGCCAGGAAAGGTACAATTTTGAACAGTAAACAATGCTGGCAGCAGGATTCTAATGAAACCATGCAAAGATGAACAGCCCTTTGAACAAGATATATTCTATCATTCTTTCCTGTTGGCTATTTATAGCAACACAGGTGGACTTTGTGAAGAAAATTAACGTGTCAGTCAAAGCAAAACTGCGTTTGTAAGGCCTGACTGTAATTACTCTAAACCCTTAAAGAAACAAAGGGACTTTTTGCCTTTTTGCCTTTGTTTGACAGGACAGTGGATAGAGTAGGAAACTCAGGAGAGAGTGGGGAATGATGTGTGTGAAAGGAACCACAGGTCAGACTGGAACCAGGTTCACTGGTTTGGAGGACTATAGGCTACGTACATGAGGAGCGACCAAATCGCTAGGCTGTCTGTGCCCCAACTCTTTCTATTTTTGGCTACAGTTCAGCTGCTGTATCTCTCAACAAGTTGCCCCCAATTTAGCTCTGACTTTCCCACTTCTGACATCAGCCGTGTCAAACCACATTCCTGTCCACTCTCAGTCATAGGTGTGCAGTATGTGTGTGTTTTTGTGAGTGTGTCGAAACATTTCACAGCAGCTTTTCTTTTTGTTTTTGTGCTGTACTTGTGTGGACATGCTATGTATAAAGTGGTTCATCAAAATGATCCCACCAATTCTGAAATGCTATCTATAATTCCTGATTGTTTTTCTAACTATTCAGAATCACATAAACTTGATCTAATCCTGAAATATAAAAAAAAGGGATAATTAATGCACCTAAATAAAATGATAAAATATGAAAAGAAAAGAGAGACATCAAGTAAAGATAAAGTTCAATAGAAGAGACCTTTGTGTGTTAGAGGGAGAACAATCGGGACAGAGAGTCAGACCATGCAACTTCAACTGGAAGGGAGGGATGGAGGCGGGAATTCTGAGCTTACAGCCCGCCCACACACACACACATTAGCACGAGTGAGTCATAACACAGATTGAGCATGAGTGAGCCAGAGAAGCCAGTCGAGTCCCAGCTTGTGCAGACACAGCAACCTGTCCTCTGCAGCACCACAAGTCAGAAAATTCTGACAAGTCGGACTCTCAACAGTTTGCCTGTGTGTTACTGAGCCTCAGGATCACAGTGAGTATTGTTGCCCTTTCCATCCGGTTATGTAGTTGTGTGAAGGAGCTGCCCTGTGTCTGGTACTAGTATTCTTTATGTGCTATTGTTTCTGCTGGTGCTGGTCTGTCTTGTTTTGCTCTGTCTGGTACGGCTTGGGAGCTTCAACAATCACTTGTTACAGTGATTTGATAGTATTTTCCTATTTTCTCATTTGCTTTAAAAGGTTTCTACTTACACTCACAGAAAACAAAAGCAATCAGTGTTGATTTAGAACAAAGTGGCTATAAGTGATTGTTTTGGAGACGAGTCGTTATATCAGGAGTGCAATCGGGTTGGTTGATTGGACGAGTGGATACATTGAATTTAGCATGAGGTATCATATTCTGTGAGTATAATTTGCTGTCATTACTGTGAATAAGCACTGTTCAATTTTTTCAAATAAAATAGTCATCTATACAAAGTATTGTTGCCCTTTCCATCCGGTTGTACACATGAGAAGTTTAGCTGAAAACTGACAGTTTCATTGTTGGTAGAAATGTTATGGTGGTAAAACATTGTTTATAGAAGGTTGCTGAGAGGTTTATTTCTACAACTTATTTTTTTTCAACAAAAAAAAACCTCTAAACATTTGGCTGATGTCCTTGCTGAAAGAGTCAAGCTTTTGCCTACAGTCAGTTATTTTACATTCACAGAACAACCGTTTGTCAATAATGCTTCACATAGATAGCAGTTGTCATTGCTTTGACCAGTATGAATCTGCAACATAATTAAGTCTGGGAGAGAGAGAGAGGGATGTGTACTTCAGCCGGTTTTCCTCTAAAACCAGATATCTGCATGTGAATGCAGAACTCGTAGGCAGGGCATTTTTGTTGTTGAAAGAAGTCTAGTGATTCGTGGCCGGTCACTTGAAGCAGTTTTGGATAACAGTCTATGCCGAGCAAAAAGCTACAACACCTTGGCCAAAATGACTGGATATCATTGTCTATCAGTAAACAACAAGTTAGCTTTGTTTTTAATTCTCAATAAAAATATATCTGCTGTATGCAAATCTGGTTATAAGAGTCTTCCCTTCTCTCCTCTCCAACTCCATTATTGTGTTTTAAGTTGCCAGTGAAGCTGTAAACACTGAGCGTACAATCTGATGGAAAAGGAAGTCTTTGCCTCAGTTTTGCTTATCAGTTATCTGAATACTGAAGGGCTTCCAAGGTCTTTGACATAATGTTGAGCCTAAATTATGTATCAAACCTTCCCCACTATAGACTGTATAGTAAGAATATTTCTCTCACTGTGTCATCTAGGTTTCTGGGATGCTCAGTTTTGCCACAGAAGAAAGGTGTCAGCCTCATCAGCAGCAATTGCTGCTCCCAGCAGACCACCGCCTCCTTCCCCAAGACCAGTCTCCATAACAACCTCCCCAGAGAGCCCTCAGCTTCAAACTCGTACCCCATCTGAGCTTGAGTGTTGTCAGTCTAACGGGGCTCTTTGCTTCATCAATCCCCTCTTCATAAAGGTTCACCAGCCGGAGGGAGACCACAGCACTACTTCAAATCGCTCTGGCACAGTTAAGAAAGTACAGACGGAGGAGCCTGGTGGCAACAGCCTGGAAACCAACAACAGTGAAATCCAACAATGTCCTCAGGTCTATAGCTCAGTGCACAGTGACAGTGACCAGTCAGGTCAAAGCGACTTGCAGAGTCTCAGCAGAATTACGAAGGTAAAGGACGATAGTAGTGAAACCAGCAATCGAAAGCCAAGTGCTGCAGACAACATTCCCCGGTCAGCACCTCCTCGTCCACCCCCTCCTCACTTTGCTCAGCGAGGCTCAGGCCCTCCTCCCCGACAACGCAGCATGCCTGAGAAGATCTCCTGGATCAAAGTCCCTAAGGACAAGGCAGAGGAGAGGGAGAGGAGCGGCAGCCTTCTTTCTCGTTTGGGCTCCTCTCTGAGCATCAGCCCCTCTTCCTCACCACCCAAGAGACTCAGCATCAGCTCCCCTATCTCCATCCCCCGGCCCTCCCTGCCCATTTCTCTATCGTCTCTCTCCTCCTCTCCTCGACGGACTAAAGCCTCACCATCATCCAGCCAGGAGGATGCTCAGTGCCACTTGGCGCTCGAGGAACAAACTATTGAGAAGGCCCTCTTAAGGGCAAGGCTGTCTCAACAAACCTCCTCCAAAACCCCAGACCAGGACTCTAGCAGTCCTTCAGACCCTTCCCTGTTGACAACACGAAAGAGGGCAGAGCTGACAGGAGGTGAAGAAGAAAAAGGCGAGGAATGTACCGGTGGTGGTCAGCGGTTGAGTGACATGAGCCTGTCCACGGATTCCTCTGACTCTCTGGATTTTTCTCAGTGTTCAGCCTTTTTCCTTCCTCCTCTTCATGACCCCAGCCCCCCAACTATAGCCGACTTCAACACCCATCTCCCCCTCTCCATCCCACCATCCCACCTACCTTACTGCAGTATGGAGGAAGATGACGATGATGACGATGATGAGGAGGAAGAGGAGCCTGACTATGGTGTCAGCCTGGAGAGCGACCAGGACCAAGACCAGGATCTTACCATGGTGCCACCTGGCCACCGCACAAAGCGCCGCCCCAGTGCGGGCGCTTTGGTCTTGCAGAAAGCATTGAAAGGGCACCTGCGCAAGATGAGCGGCGTTTTCAACTCACTGCTGACGCCTGAGAAGAGGGCGATCCGCAAGGTGGTGGAATTGTCGAGGGATAGAGGAACGTATTTCGGCTGCCTGGTGCAGGACTACCTGAGCTACATGGGCGAGGGAGCAGGCACCCAGGCCTGGCAGGGCTACGCCTCTGGACTGGAGCTGCTGCAGACTCTCCGCCAGTTTATCACTCAGATGAAGAGCTACCTGCGACAGAGCTCTGAGCTTGAGCCACCAATTGAGAGCCTCATTCCTGAAGACCAGATCGGTGAGTACCTAAAGAAATACTTCTTCCAGCTTGAACTCTTACTCTGCACAGTGTCCTGTAGCGCAGTGCAAATGTAGAAGTTGCTTCAGTCCAGGAAAAGATGCCAGTTAGATGCTTTAATTATAGTAATTGTGTCTGTGAGCAACGTTTTCCAAACTGTTTACAAGACGGGATTGCTCCATCTCAACGTTTTGTTACCTTTTTCACATCTTGACCTCCTGCTGACCTTGACCTGAAGGGAGGTGGGAGTCAGTATTGCATGGTTTTGCAAATAATGTTGTGATTACTTTTAGGAAGTGTGAATGAGGGATGTTTCAATGGAGAAATGTCATTCTAAATGGAAATGCTATGTCACAAAAAGGCATATTTAGTGCAGACACAGCGGTTTCACTTCATTATTTTTGAAGTGAGGACATTGGAAAAATTTCTCCTCACGTGTTTGCAGTTGGATGTGTGCATGTTTGTTAATGTGTGTGTATACATCCTGGTAAAGCCACAACCCTCAGGATAATGTTATTCACTTGTGTGCTGCTGTGCGTGCTTTAAGGACAGGATCAGATTGAAACAAAAAGAGGAACAGGTGAATCTTATCAGTCCCACCATTTCAAACTTTGTGCCAGTCTATTACAATGCATTGCTAATATTTGCATTCTCCTTTTACCGATACCGTTTATAGCCACCTTTTATTTAATATATTAACAATAGACTGCAACATGAAAGGGTGAAGCCAGACACACCCATATACACACATACGGACACACACACACACACACCTGCCGGAACAGCTGTCTGAATAATGTAGGCCAAGTTTCAGTAGCTGCATTTGACTTTGGACAGAGTAACATGTAAACGGAGAGCACAAAGAGGGTTTTATCTCAGAAGGAAGGCTGCTGTTGAACCAACCTGTTTCCATTGGCCCGGAACCAGAGCGCTGTAATTATGAAGTCAAAAACTGTTCCTCGTCCTCATCTATCAAAAGTCATCATACAATGTTAACACCTTTCAGGAAGGCTTTTATTTAACACGAGGTTAGCCATATTTAAATGTTCGCTTGATATACTAAACTTACTGGATCATTGTATTTGTGGCAATGCCATCTTGTGGTGAAAAAATGTCATTAACAGTTCACATCACTGATGATAATGTAGTTCACAATAAAGAGGCTAATTGGAAGGTTGAAATGTAAACTGGATGTTTGAAGGCCTCATTTGGTTTAGATGGAGTTTCAAAAATGTTTCTAAAAATGGAAGGTGGAATAAAACTGTCCCACTGCATTAGGGATAATGTAGGACCCGGTGTTTTTGAACCATAATGCTTAAAAGAGACCAAACATCAGGAAACCCCGGTCTCTGATACCTCTATTATTGTTTTTATTTCATAGTTTGCAATCTGAGGAACACAGCTTTGACATGATGAGCTCTGGAGATTTGCTATAATTGAGTATTTCAAAAAATAAAGAATTAAGGGCCACAGGAAGTGATATTGGTAAAATGATTTAAACAAGGAAAGTGCAGACATGTATGAACAACTCTAAAAATTAGGGCTGTGAATCTATGGATGTCTCACAATTTGATTTAATTTCGATTCTTGGGGTCACAAGGTTGGGAATCTATTTTCGATTCAAAATGATTCTTGATTCATTGATCCATGGATTCAAAGTCTATTTATGAATTAGTACTTCAGGATTTACTCCAGTCTGTGAGACTGGCTGCATTTCTTGCTGCTCCATTTGGCAGTTAAAGAGCTAGCCTTAGTACTAAGCAGGGAGTGACTGATTAGCCAAAAGAAAATAGTTTTTTGGAAGTTATGAATCTTTTTAAAATCTCAGAAGATAAGAATCTAGATTTTAACATAAATCAAATTTTTTTCCTCACCTCAACTAAAAATTTAACTAGGGAGAAGTATACATTTTTTATATACACATACAAGGTAAAATATATATACAAAAAAACAAAAAAAACATACGGTGAACAATCACAACTCAACAACACTTGACATTTAAGAGAAGCCAACTCAGAAAAAGTAGCATTTATTAAATGTTTTTCTTTATTACAATCTAGAATCACATGGAAGAAGGAGCTCATCACAAAGTATTGGTGCTTAGAAAGCGAAAGAGCAGGGGCGTATAAAAGGTTTGAAGTTCTCTGTGTGTTTGAAAACCAGTAATTTTGCAATGCCTGAAGGAAAAAGGAGACGTTTTAAAGGCGGCAGTATTTCTTATTGTAACCCAGGGTTACTAGTGCCATTATCTTCTCACTTTTATTATTTAAATATTGAAAATAGTGTAATAAATTGATGTAACTTGTAACAAAACAGTTATTATTAATTAGACAATTAAACTAAAACTATCTGTAAAACGACAGCTTTAATATAAGAAGTGCTTTGATAAATACTGTTTTGTATATTAAATGCTAATAAACATATGTGATCGGTCAAACCACCTGTCAATCTTAATGTCATGTTGACTAAATTAGCCAATCTAAAATAAGACCTGCCCACATTTCTCGGTGTCTGAGTAGAATCTCCAAGGCTGTATCCGAATTGCCAAGTACCTACTCAATCTGTCAGTAGGCAGTAGACAGTACCTACTATCCGTGCTGTATACTGTTAGTACCTACTATACAGTAGGCGCGCACAGTAGACAGATATTTGTTTCTACTTCTGATTCATTCAGTAAGGAAGTGACGTCATTTACGTTACCCGAACCGGCCGCATTCACCCATTTTTTGTTGTTTTTTTGTTTAGCTTTATTCAAGAAGAGTAATGCACATATACAGTCAGGTAAACAAAAAACAATATTACAATGTAAATCAAGTGAAAGGCAGATTAAATAACTGAATAACATACAGCACATAAAGAAAAGTACAAATGAAAGACTATATATAAAGTAAAATAAACTAATAAAGATGCATTTAAATAGTGAAATCATTATTTAAATAGAGGGAGAAAGGTTTTATAATAATGCAGATATTTGTTTTATTTTCTGTTGTTAATTAAAAGTAGTGATTTCAGTCGGGACTTTAACTCCAGATTAAAAATTGATTAAATTAATCCACGCTCGTTTGTTTTGATTTGGAGGCGGACGTGACGTGACGATTTACGTTTAATTACGCACAGCATTGTGGGTGGTAAAATACAATTCATTTCCTTCCATTTTCCATTTTCTCCGATCCATACTGCATAAAGTTAGTATCCACACTGAAATGTTCAGTATACTGCGCGGACCCAAAAAATGCATACTGAATGACCATGAAAGTTCAGTATGCAGTACGTACTTTTCAGTAGGGAGTTTCAGTATACTGAACTTTCGTGGTCATTCAAAGGTCATTTTTTGGGTCCACCTCAGTATACTGAACATTTCAGTGTGGATACTAACTTCCGACTGAAATCACTACTTTAAATTAACAACAGAAAATATAACAAATGTCTGCATTATTATAAAACCTTTCCCCCTCTATTTAAATAATTATTTCACTATTTAAATGCGTCTTTTTTTTTAAAGATTTATTTTTGGGCTTTTAATGCAGAGATAGGTCTTGAGATCTGTATCTTGTTTCACCTGTGTCTGTTCAGTATCCATTCTCTCCTGAGCGAACCTAACTTCTGATGCGCTGGTCAAAGCTGAAATTCCTCTCATTGGCAGTATAGAGGTTTGATTGAAGTTTATACTTTATTCATATCTGTGCTCAGTATCCAAAAACGGAACCTTGTGCTGTTTGCCCATCCCTTCCTTCCTTTTTTTTTTTTTTTGAATGGCCTATTTTTCAAAGGGATGAGTTCTGAGCTGCAGTTTGAGTTCTTGGAATAGTTGCACAATATTTTGTTGTGGAAGCTTCTTTCTGTTTTTTTACGTGAAAACTCAGAAGCCCAGATGCATGACTGTCTGCCAAGTTGTAGAATGGAAGTCTAAACAACTCTCTGTCCTTTAAAGCAAAGCACCAATCAGAGGGAGAGGATTGAGGCAAGCCCCTTGTGGCACTTGATTTGCATATCTTCTTTAATTCTGCATTTCTTTGGGTCCTCTGTCTTTAAAGTAATGTGCCATGCTTAAATTAACTAAAATGAATGGATAGCTGCTGGGGACTCAGTATGGTCACCTCAGTGGAATCATGTGTTAAATACAAGAAGAGTAATGCAACCTAAGCAAATGAAGACAGTTTAGAGCTTCAGAAAAAAAAGAAAATAATTTTCAGAGTAGAAACTGTTTCAAATACAAGAGACGCTTTTGGTGTTGTTGCTGTATCTGTTGAAGTTGTCACTGTCTTGCACTCACTCAGCAACACAGCCAGCAAACCCAGCCATGTGTGTATTTGGGTTCAGGATGTTCAGACAGGGTGGGGGGAGCCGCGAGAGTGGTAAGGGGCAGAATAGAGTTCCTTGTTTTCATCCCACAGCCAAGACAACCCAGCATCATGAAGCTTTATTCGTAGTGCTTCACAGAGTGCTCATTAGTTGAGCTCTTTAGCAAAGAGGTCTTAGACTTTAGCCTTAAAGTGAAAGCTTTTCACTCATATCGGAAAAAGATGGTTTGCTTAACGTTTGCATACATAATGAAGAAGCCTCACTCCTCAGTAAAGGCTTGTTGTAAACCTTGTCAGTATGTGTTGCTCAAAGAAACCAGACAGAACTCTCTCAGTAGTTACACAGAAGATAAGATCGATATTCAGCCATCCATTAAGATGCCATAGCCAGCAGCCTGTGAGCTCAGTTTAGCAGTACAGCACATAACCCCCCCAACAAAAAAAAAAACTTCACATTACAGCACATTCAGTGCTGTGGAAAATGTAAACAAAGGCTGTTTAGGCAGTGAGCATGTTTATCACCAGTGGATCCAGTGGCAGTGTTAGTGTAGTTATAGACTTAGTTTGCTATGTGCTTTTAAGGCCCGACCAGGCACTTCCTCAGGTGCTGTACAAAAAAACAGGTTCAAGTGTTATTTAACACAAGTCTTACCCATAGGCGTAGACATCAAAATATGGCAAATTAGTTGGAGCTTCTAACTTTCTAAGCAATCTTGTCTTATCTCCAGGAAACTGAAATGAATCCAAATGTGGATATTAGAAAACATCTAGGTAAGTACAACAAATACAGAACATATAGACATGTAAGCACAAAATATTACATAGCAAGGATCCTCTTGTGACACCTTAAGAACGCCTGAGGGTTCTTTTAAGAGAGGGGTTTATAAGCAGATTTTCAGATCAAAACAAACGCTCTCAGAGCCGCATAGTAAGCATTAAATACTGCAGTATTATAAAAATACAGCAGTGGTATCAGTACTCACAGCAACCCTCAACGAAACAATATGGTGTTCTTTTGAGAATGTGGAACTCTTCCTTTTCATCAAATTATCAATTTATGTTCTACAATATTCACTACAACACGATCTGTATTTGGGTCAGTGACAAATAAGGGTTGTTCAGATGACCAATTCAAAAATCTTTTAAAAACACAATTTGAAAGCATGCATCAGGTTCATTAAAATGTGAGATTTGTATTCATGTTGGTTTTGTGTTTTTTAAAATGACATTTAAACCTTTTTTTTCAAAAGGTAAGACTAAATGGACCTAAAAATGTCAAGTGGTGTAACCACTGAAAAATTAAGAATATTGATTCTTTTATACATCTAGAGTATATGTAAGTGTACTCATGATTTTAATTACTTTATTTTAAAATAGCACTAGAAAATAGATTTTATTAGGATTATCCCTAAATTTATAAATTATGCCCTTTTTCAATACTGAGCGGAGCACAAAGCTGAAAACACCTCTGTTTTCTAATTAATTTTTGGCAAATTCTGTAAAAATCGTTTAAAAAAACATGTTATTTCACTGCAATAGAGGACTGCTTTTATTCCACTTTAATTGTCCTGTGTTTTATTATATTTTTTACAAGAAATACTGGTTACACCAATTGACGCAAACCAGTTACACCAACTGACCATGCTGCTTCTACAGTCAAAGGCCATTGTTTCTTGAAGAAATTGTTGTTAGCTTCCTCCATTTCATGTTTGCTCCACCTACCAAAGTGCACAGAATACCAGTACGCTGATGACAGGAATGTAGCACATTTGTCTTAAACACAGAATAGTATAAAACTGAAGTGAATAGATCGGCCTTTTGGATGGGTCTCATAGATCGGCAAATTCTTACTGATACCTGATCTAGCTGTCTTAGTCAGGATCAGTGCACCCTTAATTAATTCATATCTTAAGTAAATTACAACATCTGACCAAAATCTTCAGGGAGAATTCATTTTTTCAGTATTTGGAATAAACTCAAGGTACTTGTGCCCTAATCAAAGGATAACATACCCACAGGCAACACGTTACATCTCTCCTTCTTTACATCATGGCCATCACAGCCCAAACAGCATTGCCACCTTCTATAGTACCAGACTTTGGCAAGCAAGCTCCAGGTAGTGACATGCTGATACTACCTACCCTACCACATGGCCCCTAATAGCCGACACATCTAAAATGCAACTACTGGTGCCAATATTACAGCATACATACATATATTAGATTATACATGTTTAAAGGTGCACTATGTAGATTTGGTGGTGAAATTTGAAAGTTGGAGAAGTGAAACAATTCTTTGATATATTTTCTGAACTGAATATACAAACTTTATTCAAAGTAAAAAATGGGTCCCTGGAACACTGTTTGGAGATATAAAGCTACCAGGAGAGTTACGCTTTCACTGTTGCGGGCCCACCACCATAACTTCTCCAGTAGCATTTTATCTTCAAACAGTGTCACAGGGACCAAATTTTCATCTGAGGACAGTTTGTGTTTAGAGTTATGATGGACATATACCACATAATCTGTAAATTTCTCCAACTTTCACACTTCTCTACCAAAACTACATAGTGCACCTCTATAAATGTAAGTAAATGGAACACAAATATGCAATTTGAAGCTAAACATTTACAAAATGCCAGGGCATTTTGTCCTAGACCCTTGATAATAAGGCTGTGGATGAATCACCACTTTAATCAACATAAAAAAAATACTGATATTTGACAAAAGTGTCCTCTAACAGAAAGGCTTGTCATAAAAGTCAAATAGTGTAACCGGTTACACCATCAAATTTGACAGGCATTATCATTGAGACCTATGTAAGCACATTTCCTGGTGTGAACATTTCAAATCTAATTTTCAAAGTGAATCCAAATCTTTATAATTATCATAAATTGTTAATGTTTTTCTGAGGTCATACCATTTGACATATCTGACCACGCCCTTAAAATGTCAAATTATCTCATGTTTTAAAGAGAGTTGCTAAACTTGGCCTGCAGCAGTTAGGACCATCAGGGGTTCTTCTTTGTGATATCATTTCTTGTCACATGATATGATGAATATATTAACAAAATGGCTCCTTCAATGGTGGTTACACCATGTTGACAATTTGGTACTTGACTGGGTGACATGGTTTCCCTAAAATATTTATAATATTAAGAACAATGATGTTCCTTTACTTTTATTTAATATTGAACAGTTCTATTGTAAGAGTATGCCAGGTTAGTTCATAGGGTGTTATATGAAAATTTAACCTTTTTAAAGGAAGTTTAATTCTTTGGTACGAAGTTTCAACGGTTACACCACTTGGACATTTTTGCCTAAATACCCGAATTATTCTCTAAAAATTTATAATAAATATAAATTTTAGACTAGGTCCTCAAAACAAAGGATGAAAGCATGTCATTTGTGCATTTATTTTTACATTTTAAGCCTTTAAAAGTTAACTAAACCTTATGGACACAAAAAAATGAGCGTCACGTCATTGACCCATTTACGTAAGACAATAAACCAGTTTTAACTTGTAACGATTTGTCCCTCAGCCTTCTTGTTTTTGAGATCTAAAGCTATGGACTTGGATTTGTGGTGTATATCATTGTAGCAGGAAGTCAGCAATCTGTGTATCAGAAGGAGTGCTCTCTCAGTGACATGACAGATTCACTCCTCCAGATAACGTGAGTCTATTTTTACTTTAAGGAGACACACTTGTTGACATGTCTCTCTCTGTGCTTTTAGAAGTGTGTGGTTGTGAGTTTGAGATATTTATACTGTAAAACAATCTACTTCCAAGTGTTTTTGAAAGAAACTACCTCACACTGCCTTTGAGTTAAATGCTTGGTGTCACATTTGGTTTAACCTATTTTCAACACAGGATATGAAATGGAATCAAACGTGATGTTTAAAAAAAGAATGATTGGTTGGTTTAGCATTGGAGGAGGTCACCTTGGCATCAAACTTAAAATTGCTAAAAACAAACATTAGACATCAAAATCAAGAGTTAAAGCATCAGAGACCAGGGACGATATTAAAAAGGGTATAAGTGAGTGAGGGATACAACTTCAATGATAACATTTCCTTGTACTACTGTCAAGGACAACAGGGAGGGTGTTGGGTGGGAGGATGTTTATATCAAGCGGGAATAGGCCCTGTTTGTGGGAAGTATGAGAATATGTTTGCGTCTGGTTGTCTGTTTTGGCCGTCCTTGACCGATAAGTTGCCCTGCATTAGCCTGACCCCTCTTTTGTGTTATGTAGAGGTGATGCTTTAAGCTAAGTGCGTGAATTCTCTTTGAAACCAGGACAGGAAATAGAAGTCCAGAAGGGTCAGCCACCACTTGTGACTGTTCCTCTTAAGTTTGGAAAACAAATGGCCACAGGGAAAACACACTCACACTCCTACAGGTCTGTTAGACACACTGCTCTACTTTGAACTGGGTCATTTTAATTTCTGTAAATCTGGCCCAGAGTTGGGAATTTTGGCACGGACTTCCCTGTTGTTAATCACTGTATCAGTGGGGAGTCTAGTGGTCATTAAGCTCTAAGAGAGGTATTTGTAATGAGAGCGAAACCTCACAATGAAAAGGGCAAATCAGTTCTTCTCACTCTTTCTTAAAGAAATAGCTGACTTTCAAAAGAGTGATTAAAAGTGACTGTTTATGTGGCGCAGTGGTTAGTGCGTGCGCCCCATGTATGGAGGCAGCGATCCTCCAAGCGGGCAGCCCGGGATCAAATCCAGCCTGTGGCTCCTTTTACCGCATGTCATTCCCCGCTCTGTCTCCCTGATTTCCATCTCTATCCACTGTCCTATCTCTACAATAAAGGCACAAAAAGCCCAAAAATGAATCTTAAAAAAAAAAAAAGTGACTGTATTATCTACAGGTTAATTAATCTGTAACTCTTTACATTAATATATCAGATATACACAAACTCAATATATGATATAGTGAAGTACAGTGGACAAAAACACACAAATAAAAAGACATAGGACAGTTTAACACAAACTGATGGAATAAAAACAAGACAAACAAAATCTATCTGTTCGTCTGCCAGTAGTAAAAGTCACACTGTATGGGAAAATGACTCCTTTCAAAGAAGCTTTCATTTGTTTTAATTTTTTGTGAAGAAGAAAATCAAATACCCTTCAAATGCAGCAAAATATTGTTTTTAGGCCTTGGTGTCTGTTGTAACCACACTGAGACTTTATGTAAATTATTTGGTTTTACCCTGAACCCGTTTTCCAAGAATCTAGCTGGAAAATAACTTTTTTATGTAACAACTCATGTACCAAAGTAGAGGTGGGGGAAAATAAATTGAGATTCTTATCTTCTGAGATATTAAATAGATTCATAACTTCCTAAAAATCTCAGTAGAATGCCAAATGGAGCAGCAAGAAATTCAGACAGTCTCACAGATGACTGGAGTAGATCCTGAACTATGTACTAATTCAAAAATAGACTTTGAATCATGGATCCAGAATCATTTTGAATCAAACATTGTTTCTGAATCGAAATCTAATTGAATCGTGACACACCCAAAGATTCCCAGCCCTACACCAAAGTCACTTGGGGAAGTAGAGTACCGTATTTTCCGCACTATAAGGCACACCGGATTATAAGGCGCACCTTCAATGAATGGCCTATTTTAGAACTGTTTTCATATATAGGGCGCACCGGATTATAAGGCGCATAGAATAGAAGATACTGCAGTCAAACGTTTGACTGGGGTTGCGTTATGCATCCACTAGATGGAGCTGTGCTAAAGGGAATGTCAACAAAACAGTCAGATAAAGTCAAACTTTATTAAGTGTTCTGACAACTCCGTTCACTCCCATGGTAACGATGTTCAAACGTTAATGTGCATATTAACAATATCTCCCAGCCTTGTTCAGTTGTAAACACGTAAAAGAAACACAGTCTGATACCGCTAATTCAAACGTTAGTGCATAACTCAACATTGTTCAGTTACATATAACACGTAAAGCTCACTTTTTCAGTTCATTCCCCGTCCACGAATCCCTCGAATTCTTCTTCTTCAGTGTCCGAATTGAACAGTTGGGCGAGTACGGCATCCAACATGCCCGGCTCCCTCTCGTCATTATCCGAGTCAGTGTCGCTGAGCGCCGTGTACAACCAGTATGGATCAACCAATTAACCAATTGATCCATATATAAGGCGCTCCGGATTATAAGGTGCACTGTCGTTTTTTGAGAAAATTAAAGGCTTTTAAGTGCGCCTTATAGTGCGGAAAATACGGTAAATGTTTTTGGGGCTTTTGGTTTGCCTTAACTTCCCATGTAAACCACAGGTAGGCAGTAACACATTCAGGTTGTCACAGGGAACATGCAAACAAAAGGAATACATTGTTTCCAACAGACAGGTTGGTTTTTTCCTCCAAAATAACTTGTGATTATGAAGCTAGGGAAAGTATAGTCCTGGGATACTAAAATAAGCTTGTAAAAAAACAAATCCACCCAGTCTTTACCTTTAATTAAAACACATCACTCATTGTGTTGATCCTAGTTCGCTGTGCTTGGTGCCCTACTTAGTGCCACTGTAAGTCAGTCAGTAGTCTTTGAAAGGTGGAATGAGAAAGCCTTGGCCTTGGCCTAGGCCTAAATGTGCTTCTACAAGTGTTTAGTTTTTTGCTCCTGACAGGCTCTGATCTATATTTAAAGTGTCTGATGAGAATAAAAACAGGATTCCTACTACAGAATGATTTCTTTGAAATCAGAAATAGCCTCTACATCACTGTATTCAAAGACATGAAACTCTACTGACAAAAAAAGACATTAGTCTACTCTGAGCTCTGGAACTACATGGTGAAAAAGTATTTTTAAAAAGTGCAAAAAAGAAATCTAACAACTCCTCATTCTGTGAAAGAGACTGATTGATGTGAAAGGCAGATGCTGAATTTCAAGCCAACTGTGGTGGAGAAGTAAAATCTGTGTCTGCTAATGTGCTCAGCTGAAAATCTGCTGACTTCACCCTTTTTTGGAGGAAAGTCAGCAACAAACACACACACACAGCACACGCGCGCACACACACACACACACATGCTCCTTATTCAGCAGTGCTGTGGTTTGGCCCCCCTCCCTGCATCCATCCTGTCTGTATTATGATATCATGGTTCGTGTTAGTCAGACTGCACGAGCTGAGCTTGTAAAAAGTTGTGTTGGCACTGTAGGTTTGTGGATACACACCCTGGCTGCTCTGCAATCTGGGTTACTGACCAACAGAGTCATGGACAAGACTGTCTTGGACTCTGATGTTTAAAAATTGCAGATATTGAACACTTTGGTTTGACTGATAACAACAACAGAAAGAGAGGGCGGGATATAACTGTGCTAGTTTCCAGGAAACTTAGGCTGCATTCACACTGCAAGCCCTAATGCTCAGTTCTGATGTTTTCTGCTCAGATTTATTGCTTTTGTTTGGCTGTTCATACTGCTTTTTATATGTGGCCTGCATGAGACGCATGTGAAAGTGGCCCCAATCTGATATGAAAAGATCTGATTCTATGTGACTTGTGCTGTTCACAGTGTCATAAAAAAAATCAGATCTGTGGAACATAAGAACAAAAAAAGAATCAGATTCAGCAGCTTTAGAAGTCCTGACTAATTAACTTTTGTCTCAATTATCCAAAACAACATGGTTCAGGAATGAGATGTTAACCTTGGTGTGATGTGGACAAATAGACAAACAGGCTATAGATTAATGACACTTCAACAGATAGACAGACACTGGACTAATGTGCATGTTTTCAGAAGTGGGATTGTTGAAGAGATTTACATCCTTCTCCAGCAGGCTGTTATCTGAGGGTTGTTTTTAGTCATCCTGCAGATATCAGACTTACACAGGAGGGGCAGAGCATTTCCTTCCAGTACATGTCCAGGAGATAAAAGTTCAGGTCCTGTGGTCTTGCAGTGCTTTGTGTACAGCTGCCTCTGCTGCGTCGCACATTTGATTGGTTAGTCATCGTGTTCCTCCTCTGCTTTATTTTTGTTTGTTGAACATCGGCAAAGTACACACTGGGGTTTCTATTAAATCTTACGTATACCAAAATCTGAAGCAATCATAGATGCTTCAGGCAGCGGCCATGTATGAGTTACCTGATATGCCTTTAAAGAAGTTTCTCATTGGTCCAACAAAAGATGTAGAGGACACAGATCAAAGGTTTAAAAAAAAAAAGCGAGTATTTGTCTGCATTTCAATTACACTCAAATCTCTATTCTGAAGGTCATTTTCAGAATCTTCAAAGGGTCTTCCAAATATCTGAATACATGAAAAACCCTCCACAGGGGTTAAAATGTTTTAATCATGTAATGAACAGAAACATTTCTCTGATGTTGACACAAGTCAAAGCTCAACATTTCAACACGAATATGAATATGATTAATGAACACAAACTGTTTGTTTTCTCCTTAGACCAAGTTCTGGAAAAGGCCATGCACAAATGCGTCCTGAAGCCCCTCAAACCGATAGTGAGCGCAGCCCTGCGGGAGTTCCAGGTGCGCAACGGTGAGTGGCAGGAGCTAAAGGAGAACCTGGCATTGGCCAAGGCCAGGCAGCCGCAGGAAATGGGCGTGGCCGACACGCTGCCCCCGGACCCTGTGGCCATAGAGAAGATTAAGCACAAGTTCCACACCATGAGTAAGCTGTACTCCCCAGAGAAGAAGGTCACCATGTTGCTGAGAGTCTGCAAACTTATCTACACCATCATGGAGGACAATTCAGGTGAACATCGAAGCACTTTTGGGTTATAAGAAAAAAAAAAAGTAAAGTAGTAAAAATAGTCACAAATGATGAAGTTAAAAGCTTCAGTCCTAACGTCTGTGCTCTCTCTGCCTCTCAGGTCGTCTGTACGGTGCTGATGACTTCCTGCCCATGCTGACCTATGTGTTGGCCCAGTGTGACATGCCCCAGCTGGACAATGAAATACTTTACATGATGGAGCTGCTGGACCCCTCACTGCTCCATGGAGAAGGTCTGTTAGTTTAAAACTCTCTAACCACGATGTAAACTTTCTTTTAGTAAAAACACAAAGGCTAGGTGTATTTGTCTTTTTTCTAATATGCACATATTATTAAATATCTGCTTCTGTTTGTTTATTTCCAGGTGGCTATTACCTAACCAGCGCCTATGGAGCTATGTCCCTGATCAAGAACTTCCAGGAGGAGCAGGCAGCCAGAGTCCTGAGCTCTGAAACCAGAGACACACTCCACCAGTGGCACCGCCGACGCACCATGCAGCGATCTGCTCCATCTTTTGATGATTTCCAGGTAAACAGTCAGTCTTAGTAGAGCACTAACCACTAGGCTACCACAGCCCCTTGGCTGAATGAGTTAACTGGTATGGGGGGGCAGTATAGGGGCGGCAGTAGCTCAGTCTGTAGGTTGGGAACCGGAGGGTCGCCGGTTCAAGTCCTGGTGCGGACCAAATATGGAAGTTGGTCTTGCAGCTGGAGAGGTGCCAGATTACTTTCTGAGCACTGCCGAGGTGCCCTTGAGCAAGGCACCAAACCCCCTATCCACCATCAGCTCAGGAGCGCCTGCTGTGGGCCTGCTTTGTGCATGTGTGTATATTTCAGCCTATGTGTGTGTTGCATGACTTACAGAGTGTAAAAACAGAATTTCCCCTTGTCTTCTTCATTTTTTAAGCTACCAAACACAGATAATGTTCAGTGACTGATGAAGCTAAAATGATAAAATATTTGTATTTCTTTTGTTACTGTTCTTCAGAACTACCTGAGGGTGGCACTGCAGGAGCTGGACAGCGGCTGTACGGCCAAAACCCTACAAGTCCGGCCGTATGCCACGGTGGAGGAGGTTTGCCAGCTGTGCGCTCATAAGTTTAAAGTGTCCGATCCTGAGAACTACGGCTTGTTTTTGCTGATGGAAGGCAGCAGCCAGCAGCTGGCGTCAGACACGCACCCTCAGAAGATCAAGGCTGAGCTCCACAGCCGCTCGCAGGCCACTCCCTTCCACTTTGTGTTCCGCCGTGTGGCCAGCAGTAACACCTCATCATCAGCGCCACCCGATACTACACCCAACCTCAACGACCTCACTGCGACCTCTGACCACAGGGACAATTTGAACGACCTCGGCAGGGAGCTGTCAGACCCCTCCCTCCAGCCAGCTCTCAGCCTCGGCCTCAGTCCCCATCTGAGCCTCAGCCTGCCGCCCAGTCACCTCAATGGGAACTCCATATCAATATGACTGAGAGTGTGAATGGGGTCTTTGTCCCCAAGTTGTGACAGTATCGCCCTTTATTTCCATTAGACCTTAAAGGGCCGGCATGTTGACAGGGTTCCACTGGGCTGAACGCTGTATCGTGCCAGTCTTTACAAAGCCTGACTTCTCCTTTCGGATGACATGTCTCGTCTCAGTCAACATCCCCTCGCTGGAATGTTTTGTCTGACAGACACGTGAAAGAGGAAAAGAAAAAAGGAAGGAAGGAAATGAGAAAGATGGAGTTTTTGTTTACTTCCTGGGGTCTAGATTTGGTATCAGATCGACACTTTGTTAAACACAGCTCTTGAAATCTAAACAGAAGGTTGATAGAGAGAGATGTAGGAGTTAATATAAAGTGTAAAGATGACATAAACACTAAAATGTGTTGACAGTCCTGCCTTAATACTGGTGTCAAGGTGCTGATTCAGGGTCAGCTGTTCTTAGTGTAAACATTAGATACATAGACTAAACATCTAATTTTGGATCAATCACTTTAGATATAGATTAAGATATTTTATTTAGGTGATGGGTATAACTAAGACTTTAAGGTTACAGTTGCTGGTAAACTGTATTTTGTATTTTGTGTGTGGTTTAAAACTGTTAATCCTTGTGATAGTAGTTTTTAACAGATAAGTGACACCTAGTGGTGGCTGGTGAATATTGCAATTTGATATAGTCCAAGTAACTTTATGCAAATATTAAAAAGAAGAGGAACTCAGTGGTGGAAAAATATATTTAAAGAGATGTAGCAATGTGTAAAAAAAAAAAAAAAAAAAAAAGGCTGTCTATATAATACTATGACATTACCAATCCCATAAGAGTTGCAGTACTGTACTGGTCTTCAGTAGAGGTGGACATTTTTTATAACTGATTTCCCACAGCTGCCTCTAGACATTTTTCGACTTAACGCTTGTGTCAAATGTTCAGAATCTCCCTTTAAGGAGTTTGCAGAAGTAGAAATCTGTTGGAAAAAAACAGAGTGTGGAGCCAAGGAGACAAGAAGTTTCTAACCTTTTTCCTTTCCATAGTTGTTGGAACACCAAACCCAAACTGCCTCTTTTCTGTTACGTCTTAAAATGGGAAGTCGATCTCGTCAAATTGGACTTTTCCAACAAATCTATGCTGCTGTGGCTACTGGGCCAGTGTTTACAGCCACAGCCTCTCGTTTTCTCGTTTTCTCTTCTGCTCTCAACATGCAGAACATCCCATGCACTAAGCTGTATATATGCAGGTAGATCCTGGCATTATCAGTGAAAGATATCACGTATAATACTGCCTTTTTTATATAACAATCTTAAGGATTCACTTTTTTAAATTTGTAAAAAAAAAAAAAAATTCTTGCATGTAGTTTTGTCTTTTAAGTGTAATTTTAGAAACAGGCTCGTCTGCCAGTGTTTAGAAAATGTAACATTCATTTATGTATTTACTGATTATCCTGGTGATATGAAAGATACTGTGTCTTACATGATATATTGCTTGTTTATGGGCGCCTTTTACATTCAGATTGACATGATGTGGCCGAGGAACAACTGTGACTGGCTGCCATATTCTAATTATAGACAAGTCTTTGTACTACTGATGAATGATAAAGGTTTTTATCCCATTAAAAAAAATATATATATATACATATATATATATATATATATATATATATATATATATGGTCAGTTATAAACAGGTTTTGTGGACTTCCATGCTGGTCTGAGGTCACACACAGAGGAACATGCTGTACGGCTCGTAGATATTCAGAAAGACAAAAGTATGTGAGGACTCTGTTTACAGGAGAGGAGATGTTACTGAGACAGGCTCAGTCAGCAATACAGCCTACAGGACAGTTAAGTGTCAGTCAAAAAACAAAACACTTGAAAATATCTTCTTCTTTTTCAAATATCAGTAGTTTCAAAATCAAGTTGATATGCTGTATAATTACTGTCTTGAACTGTAACACTCCATTCATTCCTGTTTTAAAATGTCGTGAGGTATGTGAAGTGAATTTGAAAACAATAGTGAAAAGCTTGGTTGCTTAAAAGGGAATTCCAGTATTTTTAATCCAGGCCTTTAAATGTACTTTGGACATGAATTTCAGCTGCAAGGCCGGCTGTAATGGCTTCAGTGTTTTCTTTCTGCTCAAATGACAAAATAACAGAACAGATCTCTACAGGCATAGACCTGATTGTAAAGGTAAGTGGAAATGGCTGAATCATCACAGTCTTCAAAGTAGTGTTGTAGTATTGAACCAAGGGCCCTGGTCTAAATGAGTGGAATCACCTTCTAAGCAAACCTGCGGGCTTTTCGAGGCGGTTGTGTAGCAGGATGACATGTATCGTCTGTATGTAACCTGTGACATGATCAACGTGTTTATCTGGGTGCCAAGTTTTTAAAGCTTGAATTGACTCATGGTGTGACGTTTTCAGTAAAATAACTTCTCATTGATTTAGCGAGGTGAGTATTTATGTGTCTCTGTGCGGGGATTTTTCACAGATGGCTTTTCCATGTTTGTAATATTCTTTACAGTGTCAAAATATCAACTTCATCCAGGCAAACTGTTTATGATTTCATTTATATTCTTTTGCACTTAATAAAAGTTGGAAATGAAATTGCATGCCTGACTTGGTTCCTCTGTCAAGACTTGTACCCGTGTTTCACCACTAGAGGGTGCTCACACCCTACATTTTCACTCCATACCATTCTGCTAACTGACCACACTTGTTGCTCATCTTGTCAAATCTTTACACAACCCAATGAGACACAACTCACCTCTGTCCCTTAATGAAACTGAATTTAAAAACTTAAAATCCTTTTTTTAAATGAATTTTGAAACTAAATGATCATCACATTCACCATTTAAAAATACTCCTTCAAAGCCACAAAACACTGTTGTCCTCTGTACTTCGTGTACCTTCGCGTGCATGGATAGTTTACCCCTCAAAACTATCCATGCATTCTTCTGTCTTTTCTAGTAGTTGTTGGACATAGTATTTCTCAGCTGTTTTCTTCTTGGCTTTTTCATGCATCCTCACTTACTTAGAGGATTACGCTTATACAGGCGTCCAAAAAAATATTCTATATCAGTACAAAATAATATCTCTCCTCATCAGGCCGTGACTTATGTCACTGGACAATATATACTATGTGGTGACCAGCATGAGGAGGAGGTGCCAAGCTGTTGTGGCTGCGTTATATGGATCTTCCACATGCTAATAAGTTTCCTGACTACGACGGAGGATTAGGGCCATGTTAAAAAAAAAAAAGTGAACTCGGAAATTTATGACTTTATTCTCGTAAATTAACGAGTTCGAGACCAGCCTGTGCAAAATGAGAAAAAGTATTTTCCTCTGCAGACAACTTCCTCCCAGTCAGTGTGGTTCTTTCTTCAGTTTCTTGCAGTATCTTTTCAGGGTGCTGATATTTTAAAGACAATGTGAAGATGATGGTGTGCCAAAAGCATGTGTAGTTTCATATCTGCATAAGTAAAGCCCCAACACAACTATTTGTGTCTGTTATCGGTCTGCCTTGTTGAAGTTGTAGAAGAGTAAATGCTCTTAAACAATCAGACAGAGACTATGGCTTGTGAATTGAGGATCTGTTTATTTCTATTGGAGCAGTTCTTTTATAGCATCCCAATCATCCCGTTATTGACAATCATCACACTGGGCAGTTACAACATGTGTGCTATATAAAGACCATGTCCTAGAAGTTTCTTGGGTGGACACCTGGTCTATTACCAGGAAAGAGTGTGTGGGTATGTGTGCCTTGTGTATCAGAACATGACCTTATGACCTGGCTAAATTCAGAGGTTAGATAACTATTGCTTTGTGCCTGTTTCTGTCCAGATTGTGTGTTTCTGTTATGATTCAATCTTTCAAACTACAACAAAGTGTCTAATGTGCAGAGCCAGTTTGTGTCCTGTTCATTATTTTACAGATAAACAAGGTCTTGCAAGTTGAAATGAAAACTTCTCTTGAACTGTTTTTACCGACTACGCAAGGAAGTATCCTATTTCCTTATTGGTGAAACCTTTAGGACAAGATGCTCCATGTTAGTCATTTGAGAACAGGATGCTGCTGCGCTTAGACTAAAATAACCACTTTATTCTTTTAGACTTTAAAGACTTTAAGAGTTCTACTTTCATCATTTTTGCACAGGCTGGTCTCGAACGACTTTATTCTCGTAGATTTTCAACTTTATTTTTCGTAAATTTACGACTTTATTCTCGTAAATTTACGACTTCTTGAAATTCAAAAAAATAATAATTTTTAACGTGGCCCTATCCTCCGTCGTACCTGACTGTGTAGAATGAATGAAGTTAAAAAATGGCCAATATGTTTTGTCTTTTCTTTATTACTGTGGGAGAGTTCAATCATCCAATCCAACAAGCAGCTCTGAAAAAGAGTGAATACCAACAGAAGAACATTTCATGGGATTTTGGCAAAAACATCACCCACACCTTTAGCTGTGTTGCTCATTCCACTAATGCACGATTCTTACAAGTTATACCTCGTTGTAAAGGTGACTAATCAGGCTTTCCAACGATATATAATAGAACACCAATAAGTATTATTAAAGGGGCAAAATAATTGACCGATATAACGTTTCCAAACTTTTTTGAGGAGTTTATTTAATACGCTTTTTTAAAAGTTATATTTTTCAGTTTTTAAATATTGAGGTTAAATATTGAGGTTAAATATTGACGTGGAATTTGCTAACCCTGTCAATGACTTTTTATGATACCTACCTTCTCAGCCACAACTGTGAAACTTACTCACTGCTGATCTGTGGTGGGAGCTGACTCTTGATTTTGATTTGCCTGGATGAAGATTTGTAAGATGAAACACAAGGACAACTGCAAAGCGTTTCACTGAGAGCAAAAATATTTAAAGAAACGCAAAAATGTTTCATGAAAGACTAAACTATTTAATCATTAAAAAGATAAATGAAACATTCAATAAAACACTGTTTTTGCATTTGATTAAACATCTCTTTCATGAGATGTTTTTCGGTTTTCACAAAATGCTTAGGCGTTTTTGAAAAAATGCGTTTTGTGGATTTTTTTTCCGTTTGGTAAATATGTTTCTTTTTTGTTTTATTAAAATGTTTTTCCCGATGACCTTCAGGGCCCCCATAGGCACATTTATAAAAAGGCTCTTTACTCTTCACAAAGCAGTGTGCCTTGGAATTTTTGGGTGAAGACTTATTTACCACAAGTCAAACCTTTGCCCTTCTGTTTTTTGTTGTTTTTTTTTTGTTTTTTTTGCTACATTTGATGTAAAATCAAAATCAAGAGCTCCAGGCAGTTGGAGCGGATCACCAGCTCAGTCTTAAAAGATGAGTCCCATCCTCTGCATTGTTGAGTTTCAGCTCCTTCCCTCTGGACAAAGACTCTTACGTCCAAAGTGCAGAACAAAGCGCTAAAGAAACAGCTTTTTCCCAGCAGCCAGTATAGAGCAGAACAAGTCGTAGGGTATCTGTGTGGCTCATGTTTTTCCTCTTGGCTGTTTGATGTGGTTGTTGTAATTTCATGAAGGTCTTGGAGGGACAGAGATAGCAGGCTGGGAAGCTGTTATCATGCTTCTTCGAGGTTCTTTATTCATTTATTATTTATTTCAGTGTTCTCTGTAACTTTTACAGATCAACTTGTTTTATTAATCGTGCAATTTGAACCTGCACACTTTTTGCACCTCAGCACTTTTAGTGATGTACCGTGCATTTGAACTTTGTATGTTTTATGTAATTTCTGTGTTGAATTAAGTGATTCTACCTGCAACCTAATTTAGCTGTGGGTATAAATAAAGTAACTTGAACCTGATGTCTGGAAACAAAATGTCCAGAAAATGACAAGATGAAAAAGATGATAAATAAAGAAATCCAAAGCTTGTACTGGGTTAATCTGATAGGAACATTGCACATTAATAAACTTTACTTTAATGCACCTGATAAAACCAAAATGTTACATTTCATTTGAACTCCTCTGCAGACATTACAAAGCTATCCTGAAAAGAAACATACAATAAGTTTCAGGTTACATAATTTACATATTAAGCAATACTACAGGTCTGTTGAAACATACAATAAGGAGAGAGCTCCTCTCTCTCTCTCTCTGTGCATATACAGTACATCATATTACTGCATGTATCTATCTGTAAATCTCAGTCACTAACCACCTACTTTCCTGAGAGCTCTTGAGCTCTCTTAGGCTCCTCGAGGTCGTTGGTTGACGGCCTGCCAGAACAACCCCCCCCCCCCCCCCTCCCCCTCCCCCACCAGATTGTTGATGGACGGCTTGCCAGAACAACCCCCCTCCCCACCGGATTGTTGATGGACGGCTTCGCCTCCCCCCACCCCCTTGTTCCCTATCCCTCTTCCTGCATCTTATCCCATCTCTCCCCCTATCCCTTTCCAAGCCGCAGTCTAGGCCTGTGAAGGCTGATTCGTCATGAGCCGGGGATCCGGCTGAAGATTTCTGCCTTTTAATAAGGCAGTTTCTTCTTACCACTGTAACTTATAGGCCAGATCTTTGTAATATAGCAATAAGTAAGGTCTTTTACCTGCTTTTTGTAACATAACAATGAGTAAGGTCTTTTACCTGCTTTTTGTAACATAACAATGAGTAAGGTCTTTTACCTGATTTTTGTAACATAACAATGAGTAAGGTCTTTTACCTTCTTTTTGTAACATAACAATGAGTAAGGTCTTTTACCTGCTCTTTTGTAACATAACAATAAGTAAGGTCTTTTACCTGCTTTTTGTAACATAACAATGAGTAAGGTCTTTTACCTGCTCTTTTGTAATGTTTAAAGGCAAAGAGTAAGGTATTTTACTTGCTTTTTGTAAAGTGTCTCGAGATAACACTTGTTATGACTTGACGCTATACAAATAAAAATTGATTGATTGATTGATTTCCTGTGTCTACACTCTGCTAACAGTGCTATCTGCAAAGTGTTTGTCTTAGAATGCAATGAAAGTAGTGCATTGACAAAAGTTTAGTAGTGTGCTGGATGTTTGTCTGAGGGTCGCTGAGTATTTAGAGCACAGTCTGAGATTACTACCTGCAGTAGCTCATTAACAAACAGCAGGTGGAGCAGTCTGTCACTGAATGAGCTGCTCAGAGAATCCATGCCTTTTTTGTGTGTTAATGAGCATACGGTCTGCAATGCAAAAATTATGATTTTTGATAGCTGTTGATGTTCTAGGCTGAGCGGAAGGTGCACATTCCTCTCACTCAAGAGTCGATGTTTGTGTCAAAATATGTAAATAATTTATTTAACTAAAAGTACTTATATTGACTTGACCTAATTTATAAATAAAACTTTTTCCCTGTTTGAAGTCAAAGGAAACTGAATATTTTTCTTTTTCTTTTTCTTTGATATGTTTGGACTTAAAAAGTGAAGTTTGGTATTTTTTAAAATTTGATTAATCTTGCTGCTTGAGTCTCATTCACTTCAGGGGAGGTGAGATTAATTACACCTGGAGTCAATCTGGCACTGATTGAAGCGCCTCTCTGATTGGCCCAAGAGAACAAGTAACATGGTATTTAGGGTGCGTTCGAATTGTCCCTCCTTTCTCCTTTCACCATCCACTTTACCTTAACCCCGGGGAAAACATCATGAGGTTAAAGAAAGATGTTAGGAGAATTCATAAAGGACTTATGGAAAGGCGATCTCGTTGCTCTGACAATCTGACCGCATTTCCACTAGGTGACGTCATTAAATGCGACGAGCCAGTGGAGCTTAATGACGTGGGTCCGCTGTGGTGAAACTACAATGTTCCGAAAATTGACTCCAAAAAGCGCATCTAAAAAACTTTCCCCTGTGCCTTCTTACCGGTGAAATATTCGGAATTACCACAAGGTTGGGATTGAAATAAAAGCAATATACACTACCAGGGTACGAGTAACAAAAGTGAAACCATCACATTCCTGTCCACTCAGAACATCAACATAAGTATGAAATTAATTGTTACATTTATGCAAGATATAACCTACACATAATATTTTAAGCATACAACTGCACAAAGCATTCTTAAGTGAATGAAATATGTTGAATAAAACATCATCTGGCTAAAAATGTATTTTTATGCCTTACATGATCTGTGTCACTTTACGATCATCGTTAATGTTCGTGAACGGTCGGATGCACGATTCACTTTAAATGTTGCGGCCGCAAGGAATTGTGGGGCGGCATATCTCATCGCCTTTGGTAAAGGATGGTCCAGTGTATCCAAAGCTATAGGAGGATATAAAGGAAGCATTGACCCACCTTTCCTTAACTTTTAGAGAATTCAAACTTATCATGGCCGCCACTTAAATGCTTATATA
The DNA here is from genome assembly GCF_963930695.1 of Labrus bergylta. Classification (NCBI taxonomy): domain Eukaryota; kingdom Metazoa; phylum Chordata; class Actinopteri; order Labriformes; family Labridae; genus Labrus; species Labrus bergylta. The sequence continues at coordinate 2,615,763 of NC_089204.1, forward strand.
ATTTCACTCAGTTAGGAACCTTCCGAAGCAAAAATGACAATTCGAACGCACCCTTAATGTCTGTGAGATCGGCAGACTGGGGGATGTGTTGTTTTGAGATGGCTGTGAGGAGAGCCAGTTTTTCGGTTTAAATAAACTAGTGCAATGCCCGTTCAGAATGTGCTTGTTTGTAATGTGTTGGTGAGAACGTGACTGGTCAGGATTGGCTAGATGCAACATGTAGTTCTGTGGTCAATCAAAGTGCCCAAATGAGCTTTTAAGTGAGGGATTTCATTAGACTTTTGTTAACGACGGTTATTGAACGTGTACCTTCAAGACATTGCCTTCGGCGAGTCTCCTTCTGTGCGTGGGTGTGTTGTTTATGGAAAGGTGGACCTGATTAGTACTTAAGATAACCTCCATTTAGGAAAACGAAAGGGTAAACCTATGTTGCAATGTCGAGTGTGTCCTGTCTAGTCCACTCAGCAACCTTAATACAGTATGTGTAAATAACTGGGCGAGTCTCCTTCTGCAAATGCGCTGTGTCTGTTGTTTCCACTGGTGTCGTGTTTCTCGGTAGTTTTTGATTCCATCGTACTGCGCCACAGAAAACTATTTAAAATGTTTTAGCAACAATATGAGCCCATCTGCACTTCCTCAGGTCCACAGCTATACACCTGCCAAGTCTGTCGTCGAGGAATGGTTGTGTAGATTCTCGACTAACACACACACACACACACATTACTGGATTCATAGATAGATTTTGGTTTCAACGGACAAATCTGCAATTGGTTTCCAATTCAGAGGTCTTTGTTATGGACAAATTTCTGCGTGCATTTAAGGGTACGTTGATCCAACAAAAAAGAACCACACAACAAGGATTTATTACCTTAAGCAAAGACAACTTTATTAATGCTTAGGTAGCAAAATGATCTCTAAAAGTACATTTGAAACACTTAAACACAAAGTAAACAATTCTATTGAAAAGTTTCTTGTGTAGAAAGAGGTAACGCTTGGACACGTAGAGAACCGTATCGTCTGCAAACACTCTCACTCTCCATCTCGAATATCCTATGCTAGCAACAGCATGCAGTCATCTAGGACATCCAGTTTGAACTAAATCCAGTGCCATCTAAAACACAATGGACTCTCATCCCAAATGACATAAAGATTTACCATAAATAATTGATCATATTGAAATATCTCCATGCGAGTAAACAAAGGACGTTAGCTTCGGAGGTCTCAAACACGTCGAAACAAAGGGAAGTACAAGGGAGACCTAGTATCTATGAAAATATATTCAACAGATATACAGATTGAGACAAAAAATATATAAATACATTTACACCTATCTATGTACATATGTACAATAGCAATATCATCCATGTGAATATCACAAATTTATAAGAAATCTCCTCTACAAGATGCTTCTTTACTTTTCAATGTGAGCGTCTTTGTGGTTGTTTGGTTGGTTTTAAGGACATGATACCCCCATGTTTAGGTGTTAGGTCCATGTAGTGAATAGCAGCACAGAAGGTAATGAACCAAATAATCGATATAGTCAGTTGTAAAACAATAAAGTGCATGATACAGATAGTCTCTGATATTTATGAATAAATTGGAAAATAAAATGCCCTGGTTTGTAAAGATACTGCTTATACTGAGGCATTAAAGGATGATTTATGCCGTATTGCCAGCATCATGTCTGACAAAGAGACTGCATGGCTCTATTAGTCACCTTATCAAGACCTGATCCTATTCCTAGAGACTAGTATGTGCCAGCAATGCTACAATACAGATACTTAAAGGTCCTATGTTGATGTTAACAAGTGACTACCAACAGTCATTGGGACTTTGGAACAGTTCAGATGTATTAAATAACACTTTGTTTAATTAGCCCTATGGCTTCTTACAAAAAACATGTGTGTAATTGTAGATTCTGAGAGAGGAAAATCCCTGAAAACTGCAGTTTGTAACATTTATTATTAGAATTGATAATAGCCAGCTTAAGGGGAAAAGGTCAGAGGAATATGCAAAAATTAAGAAGAAAAGAAAAGCCCGAGCACAAAATAATGAATGGAGATTTAAATAATGAATAAATATAAGATACAAGATATTAACTTGGGGGAACAAGATAGTTATATTGTGCTCACATGATATTAACTAACTAAATGCTGCCATAAATACTCAGAAAAAAGAACCTGTACAAACTCCCACCTATCACTGCCATGAGGTCTGGATGGAAAGTACCAATCAAATGCCTGGTTGGCTCCCTGTGCTTAGCACCAGTCCACGTTTAAAGCGCTTCCTTCTTTATGTGACTAAAGACCGTTTTAACTAATGTGATGAATAGTGTATGCTGGATAAAATGACCAACCCTACGTTTAAAAGTGAAAAACGATTGAATTTAGTCAGTTTAAAAGATGTGATACTGAGTCAGACACATGATGGTCAAAATGTTTCACTCAAAGCTTAAAATAGTTAAAAATTACTTTTTTATTTTTGCTTCTTAATTTGACTTACGTCACTTTGTTTAATTTGTAAAATCTAAGTATCTAAGTAATTGAAGCTTGTGAGTTCAAATGTCATAACTGTTTTGCTAACCCTTGTGCCACTTCTTACATTGAATTTATTGGTTCTTGTTCCTCACTGATGTTATTAAGCCTCCATAGAATTCCCCTTGATAGAAGTTAATGCTTATAAAGTCACACCATGATCTAAACCAGTGCTTCTCAAATGGTGGGTCGGGATCTAAAAGTGGGTTGCGAACATGTGACTGGAGAAAAAAAAAAAAGTAAAAGTCTATGAAGCTCTCTTAAAACATCTTGGTTTTGTTGCTTCTCTTTGTTCCGTCATACGTTTCATTCCATCTGTGGTCCAAACTGCACTCTTTTTCATTCAATAAATCTGATTGGTTGAAGGACCTTTGAATAGACCAGTTGAGAACCACTGATCTAAACCTAGATGTTTCTTTGTTTCCTGTCTCAGAAGATTAAATCTTAACTCCAGTTAGAATTTCTTCAGGGACATTTGTTTGAAAATGTTGAGAAAGATGGGACCTGAAAACATGCATTTGTATAAAGCTCTGTCTTTGTACACTGAGGTGCAACCGTTTTTCTGCAAGGATACGACAGATTCTGAACTGCAGCCAAACAGTTAGACCAGAATGGACCGTATCTGATGATGCTTTCGGTAATTCTGCTTACTAGGAATTTGACTGTGCTGTGTGGTAGTGCCGGCCATGCTGATGGGCTCTTTGTGTTCATAACAGTCCTGTTTGGATTTGTTGAAAAATCATTAACAAATAATTTCATCCGGAATGACGAGCTGTTACAGTGTCACATATAGAGAAAATGTCATTTACAATTTGAATACATCTTTTTAAACTCTTATAAATTCATCTTTGATCTTTAAAGCATATTTACATATTTGTAAGGTCATATTATTATTGCAAGATTCAAAAGACATTGAAACCCTGTTTCCCGGTCATAGCACAGAGTTCTCTACCTGTGTCACTAAAAGAAATAAATACGTATGAAATATAAACACAAAAGCACATTAATTATTTGTACATTCAAACGACAATACCTCTCAGATTTGATATCTCATGTCTGATCAATAAATTAAAATATACCTGCAAAAGAAGTTCGACTTTGTTTCGACACTTGCATTCCCTCGACGGGGAAAAGAGAGTGGGGCACTTGACATTTCAAATGAACCTTTCTGGAGGAAAAGCTGACATTTGGATGCATTCTGTGTGAGAATCAACGGGCCCTGACGGACGAGCGTTCACTTCTGCAGGGACGGAAGTCTTTGAGGAAAAAAAAATGTGACTTCGCTGGCGTGCATCGACTCTGGAAATAAAAAAATCCTCATGTAGGGTTCACAAACCACGTTGTACATGCTTCTAAAAACTAGTAGGAATATTTATGTACCACAAACCTACCATAGCTGGACAAAAGTTAGACATTAGGCATTACAAAATACAAAGAACTCCTGGAAAAAAAAAAAAACATCCCAACTTTTAAATATTTGAAGCTGGGACTAAAGTTCTGATGCTTTATATTGCATCTTTACTCTACTCCTACGGTAACACCACTAACATATCTCAGTCCCTCTTTGGGACCACAAAGGAGTAAGAACCCAGGACATCCATCCAACATCGAGGACACACCTCGTCCAACTTGCTTGGCTCTTCTCTTTCATAATGCCGCCACTGTTTTTGAGTCTATTTGGTCAGTTTCTTTGCAAAAACAAAAACAAAAAAGCAGCAGTGCATGAACCCATGACAAACTGCTGGAACCTAAAATCTAAAATCTTCACTACGATAAACTCACAAACACTGCTTCATTTTACAAGGAGGCTGTCCCTGTAATCAGCATGCATTATGAGGAGGAGAACTTCCTGTGTCCCTGTGAAGCGTCTTTCAGCTCTTCAGTGCATGTTTGACTTCTGTTTTTTTTTTTTACATCATCACAAAACTAAAACACGCTATAAATGAAATCCACCTCCAGAGAAAATTGTGCTTGCTTCAACACCAGTGGTCTTCTGAATTTGGTGGTCTTAGGTGTGGACTTAAGCTACCCCTGGATCCATAAATAAAAACCTGCCTGGGTGTTTTGTGACCTCCAGAGGAGAAATGTGCGTTTGACATGAATAAATAATACATATCACATCTGGGGGGTATTTACACAGGTGGGCTATTTACACAAGAGAAAAGAAATACAAACTCTCCATAAATCTAATAAACTCTCAGTACAAAAGACAGAAGCTACAGCTGTGATGCTATTTCAGTTAATTTATAAAAGGGGGGGGCGGGGTAATTCTGCGTCGTAGGACGGGGTCGTGCAGTTCTGATTTGCTGTGTGTCTGAAAATGTTGTGAACATTGTAAAAAGTCACAACTCAACAATGGAGTGGGACAAAATGTGTCAGATTCCGTTCTTTTTCTGAAACGAATGCTCATTGTCTGCGACGCCGCACGCAATCCCCCCCACCCCCCAAACTCTTTACATCATTGCTTTTATCAATATAACTCCGAATATCTATACGATTCTTCTTTCCTCTCAGGAAAGGTTAGCAGCTAGTAAACAATACACCTTTCACACCAAAACACTGTGGGGGAAAAAAAGGTCCTCGCGCCAGAAGCAAGCAGTAGTCGGTAAACAAGTTGTTGTTGTTGTTGTTGTTGTTGTTGTCCTCAGTGCAGTCCTTTGGGAAGGCTTAGAAACAGTCAGTCATTCCTATCTCTGCGCCTGAAATTAATCCCACACTCTGGTTGTGAGCAAACACCAGAGCAGCTTCATATTGCACTGTGCAGAAAGACCAAGAAAAAAAAAAAAAAAAGAGAAAAAGAGCAGAACCGGATCTCTCCTCACAAAAGAGATAAAAGCAGGACCCTTTTTTTTTTCTTCAAATCATTTCTGCTGTTTTACAATTTTTTTTAATTCTACTTCCTCGCTCTCAATCTATCATCAAATACCACGTCTCTTTCACGCAAACACCACTTCTCGTGCGAGTGTGTGCATCAGTGTGTGTGTGTGTGTGTGTGTGTGTGTGTGTGTGTGTGTGTGTGTGTGTGTGTATGCGACTGTGTTTGTGTGTCTCATTCGTCACGGCAGGTCGGCAGGTTGACGAAGGTGAAGATGTTGTACTCAATGAGGCAGGAGAAACACAGGAAGACCGAGTAGAGAAAGAGACACATGAAACCCAGACGCTTGTTCAACGTCCACTTGTTGAGGTGGACTCCCAGGACCTGGACCGAAGAGGGAGACAGGATGAGCAGGCAGGTAGAGAGTCAGGCAGGGAAACAGACCAATAGACAGAACTCTGAATCTGACATGTTGTTGTGTACTCACAGTCATAAACACAGAGGCCAGCAGGAGGCCGACGGAGAAGATCAGTCCTTTGCTGTTGAGTTTGATCTGCAACAAGACAAAGTGTCAACACAATCCATCAGTACTTCAAATACATGTACAACTCAAAACAATGCTAACTACATCTCAGCAAGATTTGTGATCTGGAAACAGCAGAATCCAAACCGGAAACATTTTCAATCAAACCAATTCAGTCAGGAACACTCGTCATAGATCACACCATTTATTGCCAGCTTGTAATAGAGTTGACCTTGGTGCTGAGAGCTCGGCAATAAAGATGCTCACCGGGTTAGCTGAGCAGCATTCCACCACAGCTTTCCAGGGAGAGCAAAGAGGGTGCACCAAAAGCTAGAAAGGAGGAGGCTGTGGTGGTGGAGGCAAAGCTTAGCCAGCAGCAGCAGTGCAGTGTGAGCAGCATTGGTGTAGCAGGGATCAAATGAACCACCGTTTTGTGAGAATGAGATGAGATTGGTTGCTGAGTGAAAAAAAGCAATAATTCAATCAGCAGGCTGTTAGCCAATTACCGCTGGGCCACGTCACCTGCATGGACGCAAAGCTTCATTTAATTTCAATCAATTAGCCAGATCAGGGAATGGTAAATGGACTTGAGTTTATACAGCGCTGTTTTAGTCTTCTGACAGGTCACACCTACACATTCACACCCTGATGGCAGAGGTTGTCAGCCCACAACAATCAAAGCATCAAAACCCCAAGAGCCCCTGGCAGCAGTGTCAGTGCCTTTATAATCTTCATTTATGACATCATCCAGTATATCACAGTACTACTGATTTCTGATTTTTTTTAAAGGTCTAACTCACCAACACTGATTTTGGCCGATTAAAAATCTATTATTAACAGCAAAAACAAACATTTCGGTCAATTTTTCAGAATAAAACACTGACGGTTAATTTACCAGTTTATTAAGGAAAGTCCTGGTTACCGGCCTCATTAGATATCAGACAATGCCCCCCTTTTAAAACTACATTGCTCAAGTGGTTTCTTTTGTACACAATATACATGGGAAATGGTAAATGGATTTTGTAGTACAAGCTAGTTTGACCATTTATAGTCATAAATTAAGTCACCCATTAAATGGTAAATGGACTTGATCTTGTACAACGCTTTTCTAGTCTTCTGACTGCTCAAAGTGCTTTTACACTGCAGGTCACACCTACACATTCACACACTGATGGTGGAGGATGCTGTGTAAAGTGACCATCAGAAGTAACTAATCCCATGCAAACAGGTTCATACTCAGTGGTTCAGTTCATAAAGCAGTGGGAGCAACTTGGGGTCTTGCCCAAGGACACATCGGACATGTGACTGCAGGAGCTGGGGATTGAGTATGCTGTCGGCTACATGGCAGTGTACTTAAGAAAATCTTCAAACACATAAACTACTGTATGTCCCTGAGGTACTTTAGGTTGGTCTTGTTTTCATTGACAACTATGCTTTTGTTCAAAAACTATTAATTAACTAATTTGAGAAAACTGAACAAATAACAACAATGTAGTTAAGACCACTTTAATTCCTTTGAGCTACTTTTTCTTTGCACAAGACAAAAGCACTAATCTTACATGTTTGTTGATAATTTTGGATAGTGTAGTTCACATACTTCCGTGACAGTCTCTGTGCTTATTTCTACTTGATGATTTCTATCTTGTGTTCAGATTGAGTGTTACCGTGTGATGCTGGATATCAGCTTGCACTGCAGCTGGTTTCAGGGAAAACTTTTTAAAAAACAGTTTTATAATCTCAAACACACTACAGGGCATCTTTTATGTTTTTATCATACTTTCTTACTTTTTTTTTTTCGATCAGCTGCTGTGTTCAAACACTGCACAAACAAAATTCAAGTAGAGGAGAAATGATGTGCATCTTATCTGTTCAGCTGCAAAATGAGGACTGAGTTGAAAGACACAGTTTGACAGAACCTTTAATTTTTTCATACTTTACACTTGAATGTGGATTTCACATTAAGAGATGAGGGTATGTCTGAAACTGCTTGTGTTTCCCAGTTTGCCTAAAACCAAGTGATAACAGCATTAAACAAAGGCTGACGTCAAGTCAGTGTTCATCAAAATGATTTTTTTTAAATGTGTAGATTTGATGTGATCTAAAGGCGATATAAGCAATTATTAAATATAATTTCTCCCTATTTTTTACTGAATAAAGAACAATTCCCCTACAATGCTGGGCAAATAACATTTTGAATATAAGTTGAACATTGCAGGAAAAGATCAGTCTACGTTTCTATCATGCACAAACACATGTATCTGCAAATTCAAGATCAAAATCATCATAATCATATTTTGTGATCAATCCTGACTCCTGGGTTTATGTCATAGCTGCTCCAGATTGTCATATAGTGTCATTAGGCTTCTCAGCATTTGGCAGGTGAGTGGGAACACACGGGATTAAGAATGAATGAATAATGGTGCAGGGTGTTGGATAATAAATGAATGGATGGAGGAGCCTGTCAGTGTTTTAGGGATAAAACGCTTGTTGTTAGAGGGATACAGTGTTAAACCATAATACTGTCATAACATAACCAAGCCTCTAATAAAGTCTTTGAACAACTCTACTTTCCAGTATGAATACAGTGTAACGATTTAGCCAGTATTAAGCAGAGATAACCTAACCAAGAAGCATATAACACCAACCCCGCCGTTGCACACACCGACTCTAGACATGTTGATTGGTAAAAACCTTTTGAGTAGACCTATGAAAGCTGGGACTTAAGTTCAAATAAGTTAAACTGTGAAAACTTGATGCTATCTGCTTCCCCAATGCTCTAAGCTTTTAAAGCCTTACGAGTGCCTCTCATCCAATGAATTGAAATAGTGTTTCTGTGTGTGTGACCCAGATGACAAAGAGTTGTATGGGGGCGATGTGATGTGGATTTGTTTATTTTAAGGAGCCACAATGTGGTTGTTTGAATCAAAGTCGTGCATGTTGTTCTGACCCTGCTGTGGAGAAGTTTGTATCAGGTTATTGAAGGTATTATGCATACCTGTTATTTTTAAAGGTGCCTACGCAGCTGCAAAATGCCCACATGTTGACTCCTGCATACTGTAATAATGCTGTCATTTTAAGCACACAGCATACTCAGAGCTTTCATTCATGTGACTGGTGTGGAGGATTGGAGGGCAAAGAGATCATAGGAGGGTAACAGTCACCATTGAACACACTGTGGAGCTGCAGCACAGGCTTGTTAACTGTCCATCTCTTTTTTTACATTGTGACAACACCAGAAAAACAGAGATATTAAGATAAACTGCAAGTTTTGGGCGGCAGTAGCTCAGTCTGTATGGACTTGGGTTGGGAACCGGTTTAAGTCCCGGTGCGGACCAAAGTATGGAAGTTGGTCTGGTGGCTGGAGAGGTGCCAGGTTCCTTACCGAGCCATGGAGCCCTTGAGCCCTTGAGCAAGGCACCAAACCGCCAACAAGCTCTGGCCTGCTCCCTGTGTAGCAGCCCCCTCACTCTGACATCTCCCCAGTAATGTGTGTCCACAGGTCCTGTTTGTGCATGTGTGTGTATTTCAGGCCTATGTGTGTGAGGTGCATGTGAGTGTAAACCCGAATTTCCCCTTGGGATAAACAAGGTGTGCAAAAAAATAAAATAAATAAAAGGATCAGGGCACTTGCCACCCTCATATAGCACACAGGACACTATTTCAATCACTAAAAACGGCACTGCTGCAGGATGAAATTTGAAAAACGAAGGCTTGGCTTTAATGTGTTTTTCTTGAGTCCGGGTCAATAATGCTTCCGTAATGGGATGTGTATCTCACCATCATAACATAAGTGAGTGTTAATAAGCTAGCTAAGCTAGTTGACTTACCTAACGATACTGTCAGGATCCCTGTCAGTGTTCTCGGGAATGAATGTTAGTTAAAAGGAAGTAATACTTTGCTCAAGTGAACACACAGGGGACAGAGGAGCGTCTAATGGCCTTAATACACACTCTCCTCGTCCTTGGGGCTTCTTCCTCAGATTAAATTCTGTAGAAGTACAACCTGGGCTCGTCTCCTTGTCAGTCAGTGCATCCCATTGAACGACAACTGTCTTTCATTAAAAAAACATCAACATGTATGTGGACATGGAGACTGATAACTTAGACTTTCTTCCTACCACTGTGAACAGGTAACTGCTGAAACTGAAAGAAGGTCCAGATATCCGTCAAAGTCGTAAGAGGCACCTATTTTCATTCTCTGTGTTCTCTAAATAAAGTTAGATATTAGCTCTACCACTGGTTTGAATCTGCTGTGCTGACTAAAGTGTGACATTCACAGGTTCCAGTGTGATCCCGAGAAGAAGGGGAAGGAGAGTGGTACTTACGTCAGAGCCATAATTGATAGCCAGAGTCTTCAGGGCCCAGGGGAGACCGAGGCCCACCAAGATGTCAAACACGTTACTGCCGATGGAGTTGGACACCGCCATGTCTCCCATTCCTGAACAGACACACAGAGTTTAAACTTTAAGAACAGAGAAAGGCAAAGGGAGGTACAGAGAGAGAAAAAATCAAATGAGTAGACAACGGATGCACAAGAAGTCGTGGGATGACACAGCAACAGGTTAAAACATAGGTAGGACGATCAGTGAAGCTATAAATCCGTTTGACGCCCACAGGAGGTGGTAAAGCAACAAAGCAAAGGATGGAGGACTAAACGGTGGTGGCAAGAGTGAGTTTCCAAGCGAGCCCCCCACACACAGACAGTGGCGTTTAAATATTTGATGACAGGAGCAAGAATAAACACAGATGAAAGGACAGAGAGGGACCCTGTTGGGCTGTCTTCTTTTACTGCCTCACCAAGCGGATGGATGAGGGACAGTGGAAAAAAAACAACAGGCCCACAATCTCTATCCCCCCCATCACTCCTTTCTACCCCATCTCTATCGCTGTCATCTCCTCCCCTCTCTGATCGTGGCTCCACTTTGATTCTGTTGTTTATCTTCCACCTGTGTGTGTGTGTGTGTGTTTGTGTAAAATGACAACTCCTAGCCTGTCATTTCATGTGAGAGTGATTACCCTGTCTTGCCACTATCAGGCTGGCCATGCAGTCGGGGACACTGGTGCCGGCTGCCAGGAAGGTAATGCCCATGATGACATCTGGGATACCGAGCGTGAAGCCTATAATTGTTACCTGACAGAACAGACACAGAGAGAGACAGAATAGTACAGCTTGTTTTTTTTTGATAGTTTTGTGTCCTCGTGTGACACGACATGTCATCTTATCAAGCAAAAGATAAACAAAAAATGAGGAGACACTCATACAGAGAAGAGCTCAGTAGTCTGAAACTCCAGGGGGAACCTTTAGAGGGGATTGGTTTCTGCATGTATAAACCTCATCTCATCATCCATAAGCCCTTTTTTTGCATGCTTTTGGGTATGAATGACTAAAGGGTAAAGAAATGTGTGGTTTCTCCAGTAGTTCACTGAAGCTGGCAGAAGAGAAATTGCAGGAATAGCTGTGACATAATCATCCTCTAATCTTTCACCCCATCAAGTATGTCCATTAAAAGTACATCTATTTGTTACATAAGCCCCGTTTCCAGCAAGCGGTCTGATTTGGTTAAGTACAGTTTGGTACGGTGAACCCTGATCTTGCTTGCTTTTCCACAGCACCCTTACACATAACTAGACATAACACAGTGTAGACAGCCTACAGATTTAATAAAGAAGAATAACGTGACACAATAAACTAAGATCACTGACTCCTGGGGAGGTCTGCATCTCCGAGCTTGTCAATGGGGCGGTGTTACGCACTGACAGTAGTCGCAAAGAAACAAAAACAGCCTTGAAACGAGTCTCTCCAAATCCAGAGGATATCTAAACATGGTGCGTTTTGTGTTTGTCCTTTATTACCGCTGTCGCACAGGAAGTGAAGATTCTTTCGACCAATAATCGGACTGCATGTTGTCTAGCTCCAGCCTTTAGGGTCGGATCAGTACGCTTGACACCCCCACCGAAGGGTACCAGTAGAATAGTACGGTTATTTTGGTATCACTCCCAAGTTTTGACAGTGGAAACGCCAATAAATGTGTACCGTACCGAACCAAACTGAACCGCACCACTAGGTGGAAATTGGGCTATACAGACTCAGATTGTTATCACCAGTGTCCAACAACACTATGTCAGTGATTCCTGGATATATAGACCTATTTGTTAAAGGCTTTATATGCAGTTTTTTTGATCCAGCAGATGTCGCCCTTGAGCACCAGCATGAAACCAAAACAACTTGCGCTGCATTGTTGTGTTAGCATGCTAATGCTAGCGATCTTTATTATGCTGGTATCTCCACACTGCATGTAAATTTAGCTGAAATGAGCGTGATCTAGAAACACAGTTAAGCAGTGAGTACAGTATGTTATTCTTCTTTTCTCTAGTCCCTCAATTAAACAACTTTTATACACGAGGGGAGGAGTCAGCTGGCTGTCCTGGTGATGTAAACAAACTGAAGATAGGACTCTGAAAACTCTGAAAACATCACAGACAGTGGGACTCGGGTGTTACACCCATTGTAGACAGTCATGACTCACAGAGTTATTTTCAGAGGATATACTTGATTTATATTATATTTGAGTAGTAGTTTATTTATAATATATATAATGCATATAAAGCCTTTAAGTAACAACATTTTATTCAAACCAAAAATGCAGTTACAATAATTATCTATCAAGCAACCAAACTCCATTGACACATTAAACAGTGGAGAACATTAGAGTCTCTGGACTTTCACCATCTCAGCTGCACCATCTCCCCCTTTAAATGTTTATTCAAGATCTCTGTCTGCTCTCTCATTGCTCTGACCTGCCTTAGCACTTCACTTTTGATTTCAGCTTCACCACCCCCCCAGCATCAACCTGTAGGCTCCCGGTAGGGGGGTTTCGGGTATTATATCATCACTCCTCAAGTTTCTGCATGTAAAGTCATCCGTGAGGAGTGTTGATGTCGGAGTCTAGACGCCAAACACAAACTGTGTTCTGCTGCTTCATTAAACATTTGAAACGAATACAGTAAAAACACGAGTTGTCTGACTGAACTGAATGGCTCTGGTGTTGTAGAGGGTCGGCTGGATTTACTTAAACACGATAACCAGCAGTGGCAATGGAAGAGCAGATCTCGTCTGTTCTTCAATCTAGAAAATACAATTCAAAACTAGTTTTAGTTTATCAGTCACCGTATCAATGCTGTTTGTTTCTACTCAAACTATTCATCTGACTGCATTCTTGTTCATATGACTCATACACAGAATCATTTATGCATTTTCCTGGAATTGCAACCTGAGATATTTCGAAACATTGGAAATAAAGTTAATTTGGAAAGAGTAAAATATTTTGTGTGGTTGTTTATTTCAGTGTTAAGATTTAAATTTGTTTTATTTTGACATCCATCCTTGTATTTTTTGCCATGTAGCTTTAATCCCTCTGGGTGTCTTAATGGTCATATTTCTAGGTAAAGCTTTCAGTGTTCTGTTCTGTTTTTTTCATCTGTATCATCGTGTTTCTCTTTTTCTCTGTTTGTGCATTTCCCTAGTAATGTCTTTAGTGTTTCCTGTTTTATTTTGTAGTTCTTGTCCCCTGTGTTTCTTGTCTTGTCTTACTTCCTCCATTTGTCCGGTTTCCCTCCAGTTTGATCACCCTGATTGTCTTCACCTGTGTCTGATTGTGTCTATTTAGCCTCAGTGTTCCTTCCCGCTTCTTGTCAGTTCATTGTCAGATCTTCCTTGTGTTGCTTTGATAACGTGTCCTTGTGGCTTATGGTTTTCTTCTTTGGGATTTGTTTGTTGCTGGACTTTTTTCTACTTAAAGAAATACATTTTGTTTTTTCTCTTTTTTGTTTAAATAAATATTTTTTGTTTCTGCACGTGGGTCCTGCTCGTTGTTTTTCCACCATTGTGGTACCGCCACAGTTGGTAATCACGAGCCCCTTACAGACACTACATACCTCGGCGGATTGCCTGCAGGTCTGACTCCAACCTATGCCCTTTGCTGCATGACTACCCCACGCTATCCCCCCTACTTTTTCTCTCTCTCTTCAGTTGACCTATCAAAAAAAGCATAAAGGATTAAATAGTTATATCAAGAAGGCTAAGGCTGTGTAGCATCACTGGGAAAGCTAGGGCCCAACATGACGTTGTTTAACATTAAAAAGTGTTTACATCTTTGTAAATAGTTAGCCATTATCCATCTCTTACCATCCAGACCATGATGTAGGAGAAGCCAGCGATCCACAGAGTGGAGGCTACGAAGGACAGCATGAACCAGTTCTCCCAGCGGGGCTTGGAGCAGTTAGGGACGGTAAAGTACAGCAGCAGGCACAGGGGCCAGGCTAGAAGCCACTTTAGCTTGTTGCATACACCCGCTACAAAAAAACACACAGAGCAAGATACAGTGTCAAGACTGAGATACATTGTCCTAGTAAACAGAAAGAAAGGGCAAAGAGAGACAGATGATTATGTCCTCTTACAGTAAATACTGTTGTCTACCAATGACCATAGCTGTCTTTCTGATTCATCAGTTTTAAATAAGATGCAGGTCTATTTCCGACTTCATAGCTTTTAAATGCAGGGACATGTTCACTCCATTGTTTATGCATACAATAGATGCATTTGAATTGCATGCACGAGTAATATATGCGTAGTTACAGAATCTGATCAACAGGATGTGTATCATTGCAAAGTGTGACACAGATGAATGAAAGAATATTTAAAGAAGGCAAGATGGAGGAGTGAGACAAACGCAGCAGGAAATATGTGCACTGAAAATTCAGCAGGCGGGGGTAATGACATCGCACATCTTTAACAGCTAATATTACTCATTAGCTGACACTGTGAAAACTGAAACATTTCTGTAGGTGAACACAGATCTGTCTCCAGCAGGTACCTGGGCACTGGAAGGGAACCAATGGTCCCTCTCCATCATCTTCCTCTTCCTCTTCATCATTCTCGTTGTTCTCGTTGTCCTCGTTCTCTGTCTCGTTGCCCCCCTCTCGGTCGTCATGGCGACCGCTGATGGCCCTCTCGGCTCCAGACAGGCCATTTTCTACGCCCCGCCTACTTCCTCCTTTCACCGGGACATCAGAGTCACCATTGGTCAAAGTCCGTGTGTTGATGAGACGCTGCCTCTATATCATGCACACACACACACAGACAGACAGAGCGTGGTCATTCATGGAGAGAGCATGATAATGCCTAAAACATTTCAATATCAAAATTTGAATTGAGATTTCGCTTTAGTATAGAAGCGACACTTGGCCTTTTTTCTTCTTATATTACAGTAAACTGTGATTAAACCCAATCTAAACGTATGTTAGTAACTGTGGTCACATGTGATTGGTGGGATGGTTGAAAGGCTGCATGGAGACACAATGTAAAAAATCTTTATTTAGAATCTGACTGACAGATGATGTTATTTGTTGGCTAGCTGTCGTGCCGAAAAGGAAATCAGTGTTTTCCAAAGAGCTCCAGGAGCATTACAGTCTTCTTTGAAAAGTACCAGGCAGTGAATATGCTGCGTTTTGCATATATTTTTGCCCACTGTGGAAAGTCACCATACAAAGCCATATTAAAATGAGCAAACAGTATGTACAGGCTGGAAGTAGCCCTGTTACCATCTACTTCAATAACCTGTGACAACCAACTTAAACTGGCTGCTCTGAAAGGCACCTTTGCTCACCACCTCGTGTGACCAGTGCAGGTCACCGATCTGTGGATCAATTGTTTGGGTTTGCGGTGGATTTAAAAAAATATGGTCACCCTTACTATGATGCTCTGAATTTAGACATCCATCATTAAGACTACATCATTAAGCTCATGTTGTGTGTACAGCTAGGCGTTAGCTAAAGCAGCTAACTAGTAGAGCTGTCTACTGGATCATCAGTCGATACCAGTTTGTCATCGTCATACTTACTGTATTCATGGAAATGTCATTTCAAATGTGATTACAGCTTGTAAACAAGTTTTGGATATAATGATTTAAATGGAAGGATCCATGTAAAGGATTATGTCTATAAAGACAACTAGCTGAACTGTGAGTAGAGGCAGCACTGACAACGGTACAATTCAGAAATCAAAGAAATATGCAAAACTTTCTAGGTATCATCTCTGCACAGCATGGACTCCTAAATGAAATGAGCATGTACTCTTTGTATGCTGTAGCAGGAAAAACTTAATTTGAAGAAGACCAAAGAGGAGAGAGAGAGAGAGAGAGAGAGTGAATTTAGCTGCAACAGCTTGGCATTGTGGGTAGGACTTTGATTTAAGGACTTTATTTAATTTGTTTGTTGTTTTTATATAATTTATTTAAAGTGTGAAATGCCAAATGATAAATGATCATTGTTGACCTAGGTGTCTACATCATGCCTTGACCAGTCCTTCGAGAAACGCACAAAAACACAGAAAGCTGATTTGTAGGCTGTGGCCTCTACTCAGCACCAGAACACCTTGTTAAAGAAGCCGTCTGAAACACCTTTCCCCTCTGAGAAATACACACCGCAGTCTGCTACAAATTGGAAATGGCAGCAATCTTTTTTTTTCTCTACCCCTTTCCAATCAAAGGTGCTGTTTCAGAGCGCCTGTGTGAATCCTTACCTCGGTGATGAGCATTCGTGAGGCCATGGTGAGGCGCGTTCTGGGGGAGAAGTGGCTGGTGATCATGATTCTCATGCCGGCCTCAGAGAAGGAGAGCTGGTGGGGGTACGCTGACAGCAGCTCGTCCACCATCAGCACTGAAGGTTTCCTGTGGTGGTTCGCTGTAGGACACACACACACACACAGAGGCAGGTTATTACACATGTACACATGCATTTATGACCGCAAGAGAACAAGTCTTTCTTAAACAGAAAACTATACTACTGTATATTTTTATCCACCCCTAGTTCAGACTACTATCTTGTCAGCTGTGATGCTATGTTACATAAGCAGCAGATTAGTACTGAAAGTGTTTTTAACTATAAGTTGTAACTCAACCCAAACAGATGATCAACATATCACTCAGGCTCTCGTCTAAGGTATGTCAACTGAGCAGGGAGGCATTTAGCTTAGCTTAGCACAAACACTGGAAGCTAAAAATGCAAACGTTAGCGCTTTAAGATATAGCATAGTAAAACAATGAACCTTTCTTTAGAAGAACAGCCGTAGCATCACAGCCGTCCTCTAATTCAGCGTTACTGGCTGCTCCATTCCTCAAACCAGACGAGTTCTTCTTCCGCCTCTCCAGAAAACGGACAACATGGGAGTTACACCTGAAACATACATCAGGGAAAATGTGCATTACTTACAGTTATCTGATAAGTTCTAATAAAGGCTCCTCATCTGTGTTCTAGTTTGTTATCGGTGTTACTTCAGACTGTGAAAAGAAAGTCTGTTTCAAATGACTTAAATTCATAATATGAGAGGTACTGTATATCAAATCTTCTCCATGTGGTTAGAAAAAATAATGCAAACAATGGATTCCACAGACCACAACGTATTTCTTGTAGCTAGTTTAAAAACGACAAGCTTTAAAAACCCTTTATGGTTGGTTCTCACAAAACCTTTAATATGAAAAACGTGTAGCAGAAAGATAGCTCTAGTGGAGTCTTTTTGACTGAACATCAGACTTTCCCTCCACAGGTTAAAAGCGTTCAACAGTCTGGGGAGTCCAGTATTTAATTACCCTCATTAAGTTAATGACTGTTTAAGAAAAAGCCACAACATGTTATTACTGTGTTGTCAGAAATATAAATCTGTGTGCTTACTTCATGATTAAAATGTAGACGAAGTACATCAGGATCAACGTGAGAGCTTCCCACCTGGAAATCAGAGTTTGGATTAAATAACCATCTGAATTATTTTACAATTTAGGTCTTAAATGTTACTAAGAGACTCAGGTGAAATAATATCAAATTTTTAATACTAAAAAAAAAAAAAGGCTTACCAAACCACTTTCTCGTCATATATAAACTGTAATAAAAAGGAGGAAAATGAAAAAGAAGTGAAAATCAATGACTTCAACAACATGTAATCCATTCATTGATAAATTCCTTCATAGTGGAAAACATCAGTACACACATGGGTTATGATTTACGTTTTGAAAGACTGTACCAATTCCCCAAAAATATCACGGTAACACTTTATATCAAGGACACAATATTCACCATTAACTAGCTGATTACTAGCATGCTAATTAGTAGCATAGTGGCTTCTTATTGGACGTTGTTAGGTCTTATTAGTATCTTATTCTACATGGCCACATAGCTAATGGACTATTAACTAAGAGTTTGTCTCCAACACCCTCCTCATTACTGCTTGTGTATAGTAAGTAAAGAAGTAGTTGAACATGAATTATAATGTTATTGTGCTTTGCTTAGTGTGGCCCTTATAAGGTAGAATTATGTAACATGACTTGTATGACATTTTTCCTTACCACTATAAGAGCAGAGATAGATAAGGTATAGTAGATCGAGTCTCTCATCAGAGGCCATCGGGAGAGACGTATTGTCTGCGGGAGAGAAAGAGAGAGAGAAAGAGAGAGCGAGAGAGAGAGAGAGACAGACAGACAGACAGACAGACAGGAACAAAGGGGTGAGACAGTGCTAAAACTTATTTTTTGTCCTGTTGAGTAACACATCCCACAAGGTACTTGCTGCTGTGCACTACAAACAAGATAAACTGAGCTCTGTGAGTGTGTGTGCGTGTCTGTTTTGGCCTTACGTAACATGTAATCTAACTAGGAAAAAAAATTCTTTCAAGTATGTTTCTCTTTTTCCTTGTGGGATTACAGCACTGAACAGGACAATGCTGCAAAATAAATGCATACAGAGAGAGAGAGCAGAGTCATTTCAAGCTTTATAATGTGATGTATCATCTAAAAACTTCAGACATTTGGTTTGTTTAGACACAAAAAAAAGGTCAGCACACTTTGTAACCTCTGTCTGTTCTGTACGCTCATGTAGCCATTTTTCAGTTCATTAGAGTTTAGCTGGAGCTTTTACTGTCATTGTTTACATGGATTAATACCAGGGCGATCAAACAACATGTTTAATCACAACATTTAAATAGTTCATTGTGATCAATTGCATTTTTAACCACATGATTGAAATTCCATTATTTAGCATTTTAAAATAAAAATTGTTAGACTTTTATTTTGAAATTTTGTACTGTCTTAAGCTGAGAGTCCTTAACTTGCCATTTGAATTCAGCCATGCTTTTATTTTTAAACAAGGAAAGCCCTACCTTCTGTTAAATCAAAGGTTAAACTAGGTTAAGTAAAACAGCTAAAGTGAACAGTCAAAAAATATTAAATGTTGTCATCAGATGGATAATACTTTGGACTTGACAACTGAGCTGTTAAGAAGTTTTTTTTAAGTGAAAATAGACATTCAAAGATGCAGAAGTGTCTTTCTTTTTCATCACTGAGACTACAGGGAGACACTGTAGAGGCTAATCTACGGTAAACCAAAAGGGACAAAACATCATGGGATTAATTGCCATAAAAAAAATGAATTCCTTAATTTCAAACCTTAATAAATGATGATTAACTAGTTAATGCTGACAGACCAAATGCATACTGAATGTTTGCAGTGTTTAAAATGCTTGCTGATGGTTTGATTAGATTAGACTAGTCACACATTTTGTACTGTACCTGTACAGCGAATATCCCACACACTCCAATAATGACGAGGATATTGAACACTGCTGAGCCCACGATGGTGCCCACCCCGACGTCACCTTTAGTGATGAAAACTCCTGCACAGCAGATACACAAACACAGGTCATGACCATTTGTTTACTGCAACATTTGGGCTTCACCCTGGTTGGTTGGTGTTATGCTGATGTTGACATGGTACCGTGGTGGGAGGGCAGTCAAGGAGCCGACTGATCCATAACGGCTGCCTATGGTGACTGAATAGTTTTGTTTTTTCATTAATGGTTTCATATTAATGTCTTTTGACACTTTATTCTTCTAATGCATTCTTCCCCATTATATTAGGGCCGCCCCCTAATATAATGGTAGGGGAAACACTGAACTTTGAGATGCATATTGTCACTTGGAATTGATAGACCAGTCTTGTTTTTGGGATGTTTACAGCACTGTCTGTCTCGCAGGGGGAAGTGTGGAGAGACGCTGGAAGCTGAGTGATGCTGAAGGAGGTGTGTCCAAAGAGAGAGTGTTTGCTTTGGTCTTACAGTCTGCTCTGGAAGTTGCATAGTAAGCTTTTACATCTTGAACTATTTTAAACTCCTTATAAAAGATGTCACCCTCCACGAGTGGTCACACAGGTTTCTAGATATGACATCATTGAGATTACATGCAATACAGAAGAATGGTCCAAAATGTTGATATTTCATGAGCTTGCATTCAATGCAATATTTGACAACTGGATCTCTGAAAACAACTACATCTTTGTCACTGGCATGTCCGCCCTCAGACAGATGTGCTAATTGTGAAAAAAATTTGAAAATTGATGATGTGACTATAGATTGAGCAGGAAAATCAAAGCTGTTGCAAAATATTGTATCGCTTTTTGTGTTTATTAGAGAACAGGCCATATCCAGCAGGAGCGGTTGTGTGTGTGTGTGAGGGTGAGGGTGCGTGTGTCTTACCTATGACAGAGGTGAACAGCTCAGGAGCCGAGCTTCCTGCTGCCATAAAGGTAGCTCCTGCAACGTCCTCACTCAGCTGAACACGCTGGATGAGGAGAGAGAGACAGAAAAACACTACTCTTAAAAGAAACACATCACTAAGCATTACTTTGAGAGTTCATGTGAGCTGATGTAACCTCAGCTGAAGTGCGTTTATAACCTGCAGTGTTTTGTTTTTACCTCACATATCTTCTCCAGTGAGGGGACAAAGTAGTCATCACACACCAAAGCCAGGGCATAGAACATGTAGACTGCCTGCAGGGGCCAAAGAGAGAGACACACACACACACACACACACACACACACACACACACACACACACACACACACACACACACACACAATGGTGAGGAACAATACACCAGCAGCTTGCCAAAACATCCCCTGAAAAAAAACATTGGTAATCCATTTTCTGTTTACAGCTGAATCACTGATTCTATCTTTGTTTACCTGACAAGAGCTAAAATAACAATTGAGTAGTGAAACATATCAAGTGGATGCAAAAATAAACCGATAGAAAAATGAACTTTTATTCTTTCAGAAACATCTTTATGTTTGCAGACAGCAGGCTACATTTTCAAATCTGGAAGACACTTCTTCATGTATCTGTTCGATGGATTTGAAAATATCTGTAAAGGAAAGGGTGCAGAGGTTATACAACACAGAAAAAAAACCAATACAGGCTAGCCGGAATGGAATAAAAAAAATCAATAAGATGTCAGATTTTCCTGTAAGGAGTGACAAGTTATGTGCTTAATAAAATAATAGCTTCTTAAGAAACTTTACCAATATATACGTCTACCTCTTTCAGATGCTGTTTCAGTAAAATGAATGGAGAATAAAGAAGGATGTGGATAAGAACAGGTTTATAGAAATGCTTGGATAAACAACAGACAGCCGCAGGTTTTAAACTAACCCTAAATAAATGAGTGTTAAATACCGTAAATACATCTGCTCTAAATGAACATGTGTCCAGATGTTTCTACCAAATATGCACAATGCAAGTGATCCTCCCTCAAACCTCCACCTTTGAAATACTAATTCTGAATCCTGCAGAGGAAAAGGTTAGTGACCCAAAATGCTACAGCACATTTACCAATTAGAACTAGGAAAATATAACACTCCTATATTAGCATCTCTTACAATATACTCTAGACTCTCAATCAAATCTAGAATATAATTTAAAATGATTATTCTCACTTAAGAAGCCCTCAATGGTAAGGCACCATCAAATCTGAAAGAGCTCATTGTGCCTTATTGCCCCATTAGAACACTGAACTGCCAGGATGCAGGCCTTCATGTGATACCTACTGTTTCTAAAACTACTATGGGAGGTAGTGACTTTAGGACCAGGTCAAGGTCTGCAGCAGCAAAAGCTTCATTTTTTAGAATACAAATGCAGTTTTGCTAAAGATATCTTTAGGTATAACACAGAGTGATGGGGTGAAATACAGATGAGCAATGATCTCACAACAACAGAGGTCACATGCAAATTAACTCCATGTCTCAAACTGCAGAGGATTACCATTTTTTTTCACTTCAGTAGATTCTGCTGGCATGAGTGTAGTTTTCAGGTGGGCATACCAGGCTTCAATAGACATGAATATAATTTTGGGGAGTTACGTAACCTCTGTTTGGTGTCTGAATCTTTAGACAGTCTGTCAGAGTGTCCTAGCATTACACATAAGCCTCTGCTCAACATCTGCCAAACACTTCTGCATTACAGCGCCCTGGCAGCAGGCTCAGTGGGCGGCTACACTTTAATGTATTCTGTGTGTGTGTTATTATAAAGTAGCACTGTACTACTTTCCCCCATTTTTCTATCAGTCCATCACAGGTTTATATTAGAGACAGGCAGGAGATAAATATGGATTTGTTATGTGTGGGCTGTGGGCATATATACAAAAATATCTTTCTTACGTATTTTGTACAAACTGTAAATAAACAATGTGAGAGAACTCACTGCTCTGAACACCAAAACACAAAGCCGTCATACTGCTCACTGTTGGTGGTATGAAAAACTAACAGTTTATTAAAATATAATAATGTTGCTAAACTAGCTCAGTGGCTAATATTTCATAAAACAGTATGAGCTTCTTTGCACTTTGAACTTTTTCCAACCCTCACTTTAACCTTAATCATTCTGAATTTAGATTTTAATTTTTGTACAGACAAAATTAAGTTGTAGTTGTAGAATAAGAGCACCCCAGTGTCTAATGGGCTGTCGCTCAAATGCTAGAGTCGGTCATCTCTCAACCGGGGTTCGGAGTTTGATCCCCAGCTCCTGCAGCTACATGTCCAAAGTGTCCTTGGGTAAGACACTTAACCCCAAATTGCCTCCCGTTGCGATGTATGAATGTGTATGAATGTGATTAGTTACTTCTGAATTTCACTTTACATATCAGCCTCAACCATCAGTGTGTGTATGTGTCAGTGTGACCTGCGGTGTAAAAGCCCTTTGAGTAGTAAGAAGATAGATATACAAGCTGAAGTCCATTTACCATTTAATGAGCGACTAAATTTATGACAATAAATGGTCAAACTAGCTTGCTTTACAAAGACATAGTATAATTTGAGTTGCTCTGATAATCTTAAAAAAAACGCCAAACACCTTTTACTGCTGAGAGACTTGTATTACTTTTAACATCTAACTTAGATGACAGATTGCCAGTTAGATTATTACGCCAGTTAGCGATCCATGATTGGAGATAAGCTGCAACAAATTACCTTGCAAGAAAGTATAATTAAAAAAACATTATTAAGCAGAAAGCTGAGCAAATTACATTAAAACTTGCCTATTTCTGACATATTTAAGCGATGGGGGTTGATTTTTGGGCAACTTAAAAAAAGAAGAAAAAGTTCACAGACAAAATAGGAAAACCTGTCATAGTTTTAAGGGTTGCAGGCTCTTACATCAACCTCATTAAAGGTCCTTGACCCCTACACAGTCAAAATGATTTACAGTTTTTGTTGTAGTTATTAGGACCAAGGCATCTATTAAAATGTGTCTTATTAATGCACGGTCTGTGGGTAACAAGGCACATATCTTGAATGACTTGTTTACAAGGGAGAGGTTTTCCTGATTGAAACCTGGCAAATGGACATAGAATTAGTTCAAAAGAATTGTGCCCCTCATACTGTTCTTTAATTGGGACTCCCAATCTGTCCGGGCATGGTGGAGGTTCTTTCTGTGGACTACAATAACAGGTTCTTCTGTCAGTTGGTGAGCACAGAAACCTTCATTTGATTATAGCTCACTAAAATTGGAAGGCTACTGCCTTTTCATTGTGTTTTGATATATTGACCTCTTAACAGATTTTACTGGATTTCTTACTTTTATCATTAAGATTGGTGAAGAGGCTTCATGATTGGGTGGGAAGTTCAGGCACGGTATTAGATAGGTTTTCTTCCTTTCTTACTGACAGAACTTTTGCAGTATGTATTTGTGACTGTGTATCTGGGTCCTCTCCATGGTGGATATGGATTCCACAGGAATCTGTCCTGGGACCCATGCCTTTGCCCCCTACGTTGACGACAGTTCATAAGCAGATTTAATATAATAGCATATCATCTTTACGCATTTGACTTACAACTCCTCTTCACTTTTAAAACCAGTGAGAAAGATTTTGAACCTCCTGAACTTCATAAATATTGTAAAGCACTGGATGGCAGGCCATTATTCACAGCTCAAAACTGATAAAACAGAAGTTGGGGTCCCTCTTCACTGCTGCATGCTCAAGTCTCTGCAATAGGAGTTATTTTTGATCAATCCTTTTCATTTGACAGTCACATTAAACAGCTCACCAAATCAGGTTTTTTTCCATCTACGAAATATAAGTAAACCACTCATTGAAATGCTCATAAATGCCATTTCATCCCGCATTGATTACTGTAACTCACTCTTCACCTCTCTCAGTATGTCTGCCCTCAATCACTTGCAATCAGTAAAAAACGCTGCAGCCAGAGTACTAACAAGGTCAAACAAAAGGTCTCACTCCTGTACTTGAATCCATTCACTGGCTCCATGTCAGGCTCCAGATTATCTGGCTGAAATCATTCACTCCTATCAGGCAACTCACTCCCTCAGGTCAAACACACTACAAATGGAGCTCAGTGTAAGTTCAAGCAGGAAGACTGGTTATATTCTCTCACACATTTATTCAATTTCTTCTCTCTACCTCTCCCTCCATCTCCCTGCTCTGGTGATCAGCTGATTTGGGGCGTTTACTCAAGTAAGTAATAATCCAACCAGATTCTGCCCCAACCTCTCTCAACCAATCATCCTGCCACGGCCACATTTTAAAACCTGTTCTCTCTCTTCCACAGTCAGTTTGTCATTTCAGTGCGATCACTGTGAACCTCCTCCTCTGTTACCTGTTGTGGCAATTGCATTATTCTTACTATTTTTATTATCTGTATGTTGTGTCATTGTAAGATCACTTTGTGGCTGATGTCTGTGTAAAACTGTAGATATGTTCATGACATGCAGAGATAAGCATGCCTTGCTGACTTGAAGAGAATGTCCCTAACCCCCGAAGACAGGCCATTATTTCTGTCATTCCCAGTTTTATACAGAATTATATATTTAATCATCTTTTAAAGAGAATTATTCTCGTTTTCTGATCTGTTACAGAGGTCAGTTGCTGTTTATGATGTGGGGTGGCTGTGGCTCAGTGGTAGAGTAAGTCGTCTCGAAGGTCGGATGTTAGATCCCAGGTTAATCCAAATTGCTCCAGCTGCTTAGTCAGCATGCATGTGAATGTGTATGAGTAGATTAGTTAATGCCGATGCACACGTTGCATAGCAGCCTCTGCCATCTGTGTGTGGATGGGTGTGAATGAAGTGTGACCTATCATGAAAAAAAGTGCTTTTTTTTTTTTCAAAGTCTATTTACCATTTACCAATGCTGTTTGCTGTTATTGTAAACTAAAAACATGCACCATGTTTACCCCTCACAGTCAGAATTCTTTGGTTTTAATCCTGTTTAATTTATAGCTGCAACCTGGCCATGTGTTTACTAAACCACTCTATCAAAAATATGTCTTGTTATTAAAGGATTACACATACAGGTTAATTTGACCAGGAATGTGTGTGTATTTTTGAATTTACCATTTAAAATTATGTCAACTTTTTTTAAGACAGCCCAGACAATAATAACTGGTTTATTTTACTGTGCATCCTACCTCCAAAAATGTTGAAATATGAAGTGCACTATCAGGAAGGCTTTCCTATAACACCCCTGCATGAAAGACTTGCTAGCATGTGATTATAACCATCAAAATCCCTGGGGCGCTGGTGGAGCACTGGTTAGTGTGTGCCGCGCATGTACGGAGGCTATAGTCCTCCAAGCAGGAGGTAAAATCGTTAAACAACCTGTTTGAGCACAGATTTCCTGAAAGGGAAGCAGGCAAAGAAAAATCCCAGATAACATTTTTGCAACTTTAGCTTGCTTATATCCTTCACAGTGGCTTTTTCTAATGCTGCTCAATGTTGTATAATTCATTTGAACCTTCCCACATGATGAAAGCAAGGGCTACTTAACAAACACTGGAACCTTTTACTAACAGTGTGGAGTTAGAACAGTGCTGCAGGTGAGACTCACACAGAGGACGTGCAGGCCCACTGCTCCATCAACGCGCTCCTGGTTGGTGAAATAATCCCTGGGGAACTCATGGATTGCTGCAGAGAAAAAAAAACACAAACACAAATATTAAAAGATGAACTTCAGATGAGAGAGGAAGATTTCCTGAGGGAATCATTCGAACAAACATAGAAACAATAAACAAGGACAATGTAATCAAGGTGACCCACACAAATTCAAGTCAAATGGACGACTGCATTTAATATCCAGTAAGGAGGCACAGGATAAAAAGTAGGGCATGAATAGTCCCTATCCAAAGATATATACACAAGACAAAGCAGCATAAACCGAGCCACATTTCTCATGATCTGTTTGTTTAATCTTTTGACTTTTAACAGCTTTTGCCTGTGAGCGATTTTCAATTAAACTCTCTTCATGCCAAATATATATAAACATCCCACGGCAAAGAAAAGACAAAGACATGAAAAGCTGATGCAGCACAAAACACACAGCTTCTGTTTTCTATTGAAATAAAGAACTTATTGCTCTCTTTATTTTTTTACAAGACTTTACATTATAATTCAAACTGATGTTGAACAATGACGTTCAATCTATCCATCCATTCATCCATTGCCTAAACAGATTTTTTCGCGTTCAGGGTCGCGCTGGGCTGGAGCCGATCCCAGCTGTCATTGGACGAGAGGCGGGGTTACACCCTGGACTGTTTGCCAGTCAATCACAGAGATGACATACAGAGACAGACAACCAGCCACACTCACATTCACATGTAAGGGCAATTTATAATTCTTTGGACTTTTGGAGGAAGCTGGGGTATTGGGAGAGAACACGGGGAAAACATGCAAATTCAACATAGAGAGGCATTGTCCGACGGGATTTGAACCAGGAACCGCATACACCCGTATTCAACTCCACTGAATGTCCATATACTGTACATCTGGAAAAAAAAAAGTGGTCTGGAGGTCGCAAAGTAGCCTCTGCCATCAGTGTGTGATAAATGTGACATGCAATGTGAAAAGAGCTTTGAGTATTCAGAAGACTGGAAAAGCGCTATACAAGCTCAAGCACATTTATTAGTTGACCTAAAAGTCACATAATGTATGAAAACCTATGTCATTTGAAGCTAACAGGACGTCGATTGCTTTTGTCATGATGACAGCTTGGTATCGTTGCAGACGGTGGTTGCCCTACTCAGCTCTGTTCAAGTTTTTTTTTTCAAACTTCATTTTCATGGACCAAATGAGAACTGATTTGGCTTCAGTCTTGGTCAGGTAGCACGGCCCTGCGGTACTCTGCCAAACACCTGAACCAAAGGAAGATGTGTTGTGATTTGAACATGCTCAGTGTGAAGCAGCCGTGAGTGAGATATCACTTTGACACCACTCTGTTCCTCCATCCCCAACCTGACAGAGGTGACAACATGAACCCATCACTGTCCGACAGCACGGCCAATCAAAATATGACACACATTTATTCACAGCCATCATGTGCATTTTGCTGTTGCATATGAGTCTGCACACGACTGGCCAGGCTAAAAATAGCCTCTGCCCAGCGTGTGTGTCTATTGTGTATATGTGTATTTGAGATCAGCTTGGCTGGCTCTTAGTGTGTTCTATCTGCGTGTGTGTACTTTCCCTCTGTAAGTTTGTTTGCTGCGTGTTCGTCGTGCGTCGTGTGTAACATGAAGGCAGCCCAATGTGCAGTGACATTCTGTCTCTCAACAGCCGTGAGGTTGTGAGTCAGGCGGCTTCAGCCTCAGCCTGCC
The DNA here is from genome assembly GCF_963930695.1 of Labrus bergylta. Taxonomy (NCBI): domain Eukaryota; kingdom Metazoa; phylum Chordata; class Actinopteri; order Labriformes; family Labridae; genus Labrus; species Labrus bergylta. The sequence goes on from NC_089204.1 coordinate 2,643,612, forward strand.
CTGTGTGGCCAAAACACAACACGGGCCTGCCGGCTCATAGGATGTGACAGCAGCACAGAGAGAGAGAGAGAGAGAGAGAGAGAGAGAGAGAGAAGGAAGAGATGATAGCTGTAGGAAGGGAAATGAAAACTGAGACATAGTCGTGATGGGGCGCTGGTAGCCTAGTGGTTAATGCGTGCGCCCCATGTACGGAGGCCATAGTCCTCCAGTGGCAAGCCCAGGATTGAATTCGACCTGTGGCGCCTTTCCCCCATGTCATTCCCCACTATCTCTCTCCCTGATTCTACACTCTATCCACTGTCCTGTCTCTACAACAAAGGCATAGAATGCTCAAAAATAAATCTTAAAAAAAAATGATGACATGATGTGGAGCTGCCGTTGAAAATGGGGAGTTAAAGGTTGACTTGAAAGGAAAGGTTAGGGCCTTATCTGAATCATATAGACCTTCTGATCTAATCCTCTCCTAAAATTCAATATCTTACACTTTTTACATGAGCTCTGTTTACTTAAGGTCAGTTTAAAAGAAAATAATTACAGGTTTGGACTGACATCACTTTCCTACCACGATGTCAGAAAGATTTCCCAAATGTGGCTGAAGTTAGCAGTTCTTGCACCATCAGCCTTCGGTCCTCAGAGCAGGTTCATTGTTCTCATGCCTGTGCTGGTTACACATTGGTCTGTTCGAATGGTCGTATGCCAGTATAACCCTGACATGGCCAACACTGAGAAGTCGTCTGTGCTGGTTTACATCCGTGTAGTAGAGGAGGGAGAGGATTAACCAGAACTACAGCCCCAGCTAGTGGCGGACGGCTGCATTTCAGCATACATACATTATTTGATTTTGGCTTTTTGTGCCTGAATTAATAAAAATAAACATAATTAGTTTCAACAGCAAGTGATTCTGGTGCAAATTAGCGTGACACCAATGTTTAATCTTTAAGTAAACTAATTGCACACATTCGCACACATAGCGAGACACAGGCTTAGGGCATCAAGCTTGGGGACAGGTCAGGAGAAAATAACCAGATGTCAAAAGGTGAATCCAAAGTTTTTAGTTTTACAATCTGCTAGACTAGCACCTGCTTGTGTACTGTTACCATTTTTTACCTTTAACAGGCATTCCAATATATACATTTTAAAATCCACAAATACAGAGTTTAGTTCTGGTCTATGATTCCCTGACTGGTTATGATGTCCTTGATCTAGCTGACTCTTTTGGTTATGTCAGTCAGGGTTGAGTTGAAGGGACCAATAATAGGGAATTGGGTAGGCAGTATCGACATTGTATAAAAGTAGCCTGGGTCTGTTGAAGGTAGTGGTGCCATTTTGGTTGCTTTGGCAACTACGGGCCATGAGGAGGTAGGTTATGTAACTTATCAGTAGTGCATAGCAGCATACTTGGGAAAAGGGGTTTCTTCATTGAGCCCTCATCCTTTCATTAGGGCACAAGTACCTTGTGTTTATTCAAAATGTTGGATTTTGTCTGTGAGGAGTCTTTTTTTGATGTAACAGAATTTTGTACCATTGGGATCGTCCAAAACAAGAACAAGAACAAAACCCAATATCCTATGTAAGAGTTTAAATAAGGCATTTTCTGATACTGATATCAGTGTTGGACCACGTCTAGTGTGCTGTAATAAGTGTTCAATTTACACCTTGAAAGCTCATTGGCTGGAATATATATCCATACATAACACAACACTTAAATGATATGCCAAGTCAGACACTCATCATGTTGTAATCTCCTAAAAGGCAACTACAACCACATGCTACGCATTCTAAGAACACACTCTGTTATTTTCCCACCTCCTTTAAGACGGCTGAAACTTCTGCTCTTAATCTGCTTCTATCACAGCATCAGCCGAACACCACAGATGTCAAACATAAGCCTCTTTCAAATGTGACATTTTCTAAATAATTTCGGGACATTCAGGCCCTGATATTTTCAGGAACTGACCTTCAATCACAGAGGGAGATTTATCTGTTGTCGGACACGCTCTCACAACTTAAAATGCTGTGTTCTGTTTTTGTTCAGAACTGTGGGCAGCTTAGTCAGAGCGAGCATGGGGAGCAACAGGAGGAGTCTTCCAAAGCAGTGACCTTTTTTGAGTTTGTTATCACAACAGCAATAATAAGGATGTATCCACAAAACAGACAGAAAGTAGTACAAATGGTAACTGAAGCCAGCAAGAAAAAAAACAGCAAAAATCAGCAAACTTCACTCAATGTGACCAACGTCATCCCCTAACCCCAACCTCATCCACTTCCTTGCACTAAATGTTCCATACTATTACCTGCTGCGTTCCCATATTGGCTAATCTCAACCTCAGTCAGATATTTCACAAGGGGACTGGAAGGAAATGTAGGAACATTTTCAGGAGTTCAGCTCATGTAGGAAAGGGGTGACAGAGTCCGTCAGTTAGTTAGAAATGTGTAGCATATCATCTGCTGTTGGAAATAATCTGTCAGAAAACAACTGCTTTACTTTCTTTAAGTGGAATGCATTTTCCACCGAACCATCAAAGCCAGAACAGCTAAAAGACAACACACACAGAGAGAGAGAGAGAGAGAGAGAGTGAGAGAGAGAGAGAGAGAGAGAGAGAGAGAGAGAGAGAGAGAGAGAAAGAAAACATGGATCCAAACAGAGTCACAGCGTGGAGGGAAGAAAACAATTAAGTTCAGTCTCTGTATCGTCTCACATCTGACACATTGTATTCCTCCTTAAAATGACAAAACCCATACACACACTCTCAAACACACATTCACAGGCATACACAGAGGCCTCTGTGAATACTGATGAGACACATCTTCAGCCAACTCCACAGCCCCCAAAAATAACCACAACAACAGTCCTAGGTCTGCTGTCGTGACTCGTTCTTTTGGAGCATCTGAGGAGTCTTTGTGTTTTTAATTCACAGATTAGAGGCTCACTGAACCTGACCAAGGCCGGCGTGGACAACGGCCAGCTGGATTCCTACCAGAGATGTGTGCTGTGTTTGTGTGCGTGTGTGTAATTCGGAGTGTGTATTTCTTTTACATTATTGTAGGCTAGACTTTAGTGTCAAAGCCTTCCTTTCACCTGAACCTTGCTCTGATATCCTCCTCAGGAGAAGACTGGCTGACATGTTTAAATAGTATAATCAGACTTCCATACCTTTCCTTAATTGTATCGTTACTAAAAATAGAAATCATATTCAAAAAATTGTTTTATTAGAAAAGCTGTATAAATTAAAGGTTCTCGAGTTATCAGTATAGTTTTTTATGCTTTAAAATGTAACCTTTAGCATCACGCCGTGGTGTCTGTTAGTGCAGCAGCGTCCCCAGCACTGTGGTCACTCCTCTGGTAGGTTGAAGACCCACGCTGCTGCATTCTGGATCATCTGCAATGTTTTGATAGTGCATGAACTTTGTCTACTTTTGTCCTATGTTATGGTCTCTACAAATCCTTTTAGTGAAGAAAAACCATGAAAAATACAGGAAAAAGTTGTTATTTAAAAGAGAAGAATGTTAGTGTAAGTAACTTCTCATTACATTTGTGTATCATCATTTTCACTTTTAATTTAGGGGCACCTGCTCCTCCTCGATGTGGTCCATTTGTTCACTGTTTGACGATTGAATCTCTGGAGGCTTTGGTTACATGCCATGCGTGCTGCGTGCAATGTACAGATGTCACACAGGATTTATGTTTGTGTTGTCCTCTGACACAGTGGATAAAAGCCTCGGCTAAGCACTTGAAATGTAAATGTCAAAATGCTTCCTCAAATAAAAAGAATCAGTCCTATATGAGCATCCGTCCTGATTTAGGATTAAATAAACCCATATGGCTGCTTCTGCTGGTCTGAATAGGCCCAACATCATCACTGTGCTGATGTCACCCTCTCTTACTGTACAAATCTTGTTAAGTATTCTGTATAAAAAAAAAGGGAATGTCATAAAGAGACAAGACAAAAGGGTTGCATAATCCGCGGATTTAGAGAAAAAAAAAGATTTACAGTAACTGCTGCATTAAGGTATAATCTGAGTCTGTTGGCATTTTGTCTGGTTAAGTGCAGACTGCAGCCCCTCTGGAAACCTGTTTAAAGCCTGCAAAAAGGGATGGACACACTGTTAACAGTCTGCAGCAGAGCTTTTTGAGTCATAATAGGCTTCAGATGAAGATTTAGAGAGAACCATGATTATATCTAAATTCAATCAGTAGCATAAAGCTGTGGCTTCTTTATTTAAACTGAATGAGAAAAAAAAACTAAAAAATGTGTTCATGTTAATGTGACACATGAATGTACGGCTGCATCCCACTTCATGGGTTTGCTTTTTCTTAATACATTTATGTCAAAAATATAGCGCAGCATCCCCTCTCAGAGCCAGGGCATATTTAAGATCATCAAATGCACCAGTTGCCCGTATGAGTCTTCACTGAAGTAGTACAATAAAGCAAATCCATTCATTTAAGCATCTACCAGGGTGTGACGCGTGAGTCCCACTGGCTGTAATGTTGTCGTATCTTGTTAGAATAGACGGACCGGCCGGCCGGCTCATCCCCTTGCACATAAAAGTTGTTTAATTGAGGGACTGCACATTCTTCCTTTAAAAGTAAGAACACAAGTACTGCCAGATCCTCCTTCTCCATTTGAATCTGTTACTTCTGCAATGTCATCAAGGACTTTGAGATCGAGAAATAAAGTTCAATATCATGATATTAATCAAGAGAGAAGAGTATGACCTTCAGCCACTGTTATTAATAGCTCTGTAGTTATGATAAATGGATTTCATTCTGCGGTCCTTTTCTGATGATTTGTACCAATCATAAATGGTGTATCAATTCTGTAGTGATGTGTTTTAACTCAGTTCAAACTGAGGGTTAATTTGAGGCAGACTTCATGCAAATATATTTTTGTCCTAGTGTATCAAAGGACACTATAAAGGACAATTTGAAAGTGGTAAACTTCAGTGAAAAACATACAGTGAATGATCCCCAGCAGGTTTGGATAAAGACTTCCCCATAAGCATAGAATATATTCTCCGAGAACATATACTGGATTTGCAATATTTGTCCGCTGAGGAAGAAGATACGCCCGCACACTTACTCAAATGCCACAAAAAGTTATTTTAAACCGTCCTTGGTTTCCTGTCAATCCTAAAGTCTTCTTCAATACATCATGACATTTGTGAAATGATGCCGTCTTTAAGGGTAAAATAGGTGACAAACCAGGTTATGCTTGAGAGCAGGAATTTATTAGTTTCTACACCTGCGACATGCAAACCAATGTAAAGATGGTGGAGACATTGCGATGCAGATTCATTCTTTATCCAAATGTCGCAACTTTTGTCTTCAAAAACATGATGGCCAGGTCCCCTTTGGAAAACAGGTTCTTAATCTCAATGGGATTGTGGTTAAATAAAAAAAAATGGAGAGAAATAATGCTAAAAATAGAGGTCTCCAAAAACGTTCATGTCAACTTCTTCTATACAGTCCATGAAACAATGCAATGTTCTGTATGTGAAATGAAGACACATTGGCATGAGCTGAAAACATTTGTACTGGAAGACCAGAATTTCTGTTAAGTGTGGAAGTCAAGTTTTGAGCAACCATAAGAGAATACCACTGACTAGTCACAGTTTACAACTGTCCAGTCAGACACTGGGGATTTTTGGTCCAGACGTTTACTGTACAAACACCCAGCAGACATGAAGCATCATTTGTCAGAAGTTGTGTCCACTTGATAAGTTAATTTCCTACATGTACGTCTTTTGGTCTTCCTCTCTAACTCCTTGAAAGAAAAAAACTGTGATATGTGATGCTATCCAGGATGTTCATCATTTTCAAATAACACCTCTTAGCTGATCCCAGAGGAAGTTAACACCCCTGAGCTGAAGAGCTAATGTGTGAATGGGAGAGCTGGGTTAATCCCACTATCTCCCCCGACACTTGTTGTTCTTCTACTTATGGCTGAACATGTGCATTGCTGTGTTAGTCTGTGATTGCTTTAGTTTATTCATTCTTGACTATCGATGGCCCTCTGATATGAACAGATTTACTATAAACAGTAAATGATCCAAAGCATGACAGCATTCACAATAACCAATCATGTTCCAAAGCAGTTTGATTTCTACCAGAGAACAATCCATGCCCTTTTTTTATTACTATAGGCATCTCTCAAAAATCTATATCTACATAATAAAACCGTTTTTAAGACAGCAATAATATACAGACTTCAACCTGCACCCAGATAAATATTATCGTCTGGAAATATTTGTTCTTTTTCTGTAAAAACACACCAACAATCTTTATGTGTATAGTGCCAATTCATAACAAATGTAAACTCAAGACAACCGCCTCTGGCTCAGTTGGTAGAGACGTTGTCTCTCCATCGGAAGGCCGAGGTTTGATCCCCAGCTCCTGCAGCAACATGTCCGATGTGTCCTTTGGGCAAGACACTTAACCCCTAATTGCTCTGGCTGCTTTGTCAGCGGCGTATGAATGTGTTTGAATGGGATTAGTTACTTCTGATGGTCACTTTACATAACAACCTCTACCATCAGTGTGTGAATGTGTAGGTGTTACATGTGGTGTAAAAGCGCTGTGAGTAGTCAGAAGACTAGAAAAGCGTTTTACAAGCTCAAGTCCATTCACCATTTCACAAAAAGAGCGGGTCTAACACATACTCTGTGGAACATTATCTACTAAAACCCAACATGAACTTTTGAAATTTACTATGGCTATGAAAAACGTCCTTTTAGAGGCAGAAACCTCAAACAGAACCAAACTCATGATGAACAGCAATCTGCCCAAAGACAGGGTGGAGAGGGAAATGCAGAAAGAGAGAGAGACAGATAGAGACAAACAGAGCACCAACAACAACCACAACTAAAAATAAGATTTATTTCCAATGCCAGTAATAATGGTAATGGTATGTAGCATGAACACATATATGGTAACAGACTGATCATTCTAATATTAAGATTAGCAAATATAATGATAATGAAATGGGGAGGAAATCAAAGCACTTTAAGTATTATAATAAATGTGAGGCTGACAATAAAGTCTCTCTGTGGGTTTAAAAACTTGTTATGTTCAGACTTCAATTTAATCTGAAATAATGTTTTTTGAGTCTGCTGGGTTGTGCATTAGCTTGATGGCATTGTGTTGCATGTTGAACATGTAGAACTTGTGTACTTGTGCTTATGATTAGTGTGCTGCTTTGTTAACAAGTTTCTTTAATAGTATTTTTATGACTTTTCTGGAGGCAGTTCTATGTGTTCAGCTTTTAAGTCCAAGATACATTTCCCCATGAGGAAATAACTTAATGGAAGTTGACCTATATTAAATCCCATTTCTATCCGGGGCAGAATGCATCAAAACTCATGAACCAATAAGAGTGATGAAACTCAACTGGTGGGAAAAAGCTAATAGTAGAGCCAAAGAGTTAATGCCCAAATAATTGGGGTCATAGAAGGGGTCTTATCAGCCTGTGCTGGTGTAACCAAGGAGATTAACCTGGCATGGATTTCAAATTAAAATCTTTGAAGCAAATCACGAAAAGAACATGTTCACATAACATTTCAATGTCATGACAATTTTTATATCGAACCTAAGCAAAGAATGTTTCAGGGTAATTGCATAATTCATTTTAATTGTGGGATTATTTTACAATTTATTTTCATGTTTTATTTAATTATATTTTGTTTTATTTACATTTTACTGTTAAAGGCAGGGTTGGTAATTTTTCGAAAACTAGCATGATTTTGAAAGCAACATTCCCTCAGTGCTCCGTCTACACCCGACCCCTACCCTCTGTGCTCCCTCAAAAGCCATGCCCCTCACGAGCGCCGTTGCTCCAGAAGCAGACCTCAGCTCATTGCTTATATCGTGTAGAAACGACACCATCTCATATCTCATTCAACAGTAAGTAAACACTAAAGGTCATCAAAATACATGTTAAAAAAAAGACAATTTTACTCCTCACAACAGCCAATGAAAAACTCACAGGATAAACTCCTTCATCTGTGACGAGCTTTGAGTTTGGACTAGTGCACGCAAGGGGTAGAGAACGAGCAGGGAGACAGGGAGGTCTGATTGGTTCATCAGATTGGTACCTCGTGGCAGACATTGGTTGAAGTTTTTACAGACTGTTACAGATGATGGATTTTCTTTCTTCCTTTTTCAGAGAACACGAGTTATTAATCTGTTAGGACCTAAAGACAATTTCAACCAAAATCTTAAAAAGTGGATGAGGAGAAAATTACCAACCCTGCCTTCAATAAGATCTTACTCTGTTCTCAATTTATTTTGTGTTGTTACTTAAATTGCTTGAGAGGGATGGCTGTGGCTCGGTTGGTAGAGTCGTCGTCTTTTAAACGGAAGGTCAAGAGTTCGATCCCCAGCTCCTGCAACAACATGTCCTTGGGCAAGATGCTTAACCCCAAATTGCTCCCGCTGCTTCATGGGCGGCATATGAATGTGTATAAATGGGGTTAGTTACTTCTTATTGTCTCTTTACAGAGCAGCTCTGTCATCAGTGTGTGAATGTGTAGGTGTGACCTGCGGTGTAAAAGCACTTTGAGTAGTCAGAAGACTAGAAAAGAACAAGCTCAGGTCCATTTACCATTTAAAGGTATTTTTATTGTTATTTATACCGCTTTTAATCATGGATATTTATTGATATCTATACATATATATATTTGTGTATTGAATTTGTTTTGAAGCTGCTACATAAATATGGCTTGACAGACTGATTGATTGATTCAGCTTGGCATTCATGATTCCGTACAGTTCAGTCTGTCAAAGGTGTGCTTCACCAGAATGATGGAGAAATAATTGAGCCTATATCTGGTAGTAGTTCTTGAACAAAATTACATTTTAAAGTCTCAAAATAATATTTCTTTAGTGTGTGACGGCCATGGCCATGGAGTCTTGCTTGGTATTGTTGTTTTATTTTTGGGTTACAGAGTTTTGGCTTCCTCTGGTGGGTATTAATGGTTACTGGTTATTTGGGAGACCCCGCCCACCTACCTGTAATTACGGATTGGCTTCACCTGAGTGTAAGGGCATATAAGCCAAGCTTCCACAGATATCTTTCTCTCTCTCTCTCCCTTCCTCTGGACAGCCAAGACAGACAACCTTCTGCCATGTTTTTTTTTGGTTTGTTATTGAATAAAATAAAACCTTAAAAGCTAGTTTACTGTGTGGACCTCCCTTGACTGTTATGGCCTAGACAAGCTGGTAATAACAAATGGGGCTCGTCCGGGATAACATGGGGAAAAAAAGATGATGAATTAATGTTTTGCTGTATTTATTCGATAAACAAAGTTATCTGTGGACTACCAAATAAAAAACTATTTATTCCATTCCTTTGTTTTGTTGATTTGGATGAACCAATCCTTTAAGTCCTCGTCCTTCTTTAGGCAGTTATGATCTAAAAAGAAAAAAACGATGAGCTCCCTGAACACGGTGCTCAAGTATTGAATGTTCATCAATAAATACTGTTAATATTAATGATGAATCACTGCTGCAGTTTTGGATATTTCTGAGAACCATACAAAGCCAAGGCTTAAGCCCCAGATACACACATACACACACAAATTCACACACATGCAGTTACTTGTCAAATCCCTGAGCTCTGTGAGATCAATGTGGATTGACCCGAGCAGAGACGGACAGCTCGTCACTCCAGGGGCAGAGAAACAACAGTCGACCCCCCAACCCCAACTCAGGCTGCTGCCACCCCTAACACTTACGTAATGCCACAAAGAGTTACGTAAGAGCTCTGCAGCTCAAATAGAGACAAAGACTCCCAGAAAGAGAGAGAGAGAATAATCCTATACATCATTAAACAGATCTCAGGAGGCCGCTGTGTTTTAAGAGCAGCAGAAAAGAAGCTGCTTTATGCAGATGACAGATGGCTTTTCCCCCATCTCTGACAAAAGCGTGCTCAGCATCTGTTGAGATGCATGGAATCACATATCACACAGAAATATAGAGAAAGATAGTGCTGTCAGGAAAACACAACTAATCTGTGATATACCATTGAAACAATGCATCTATGAAATGCTTAAATGAACACCTTCTTTTTGACACCATGACTTAGTTTTATACTTTCTGGACGAGGGTTTTCAACTTCAGCTTGAACTTTAAATGATGCTGCCCTCAAGAGAGTCTGATTTCACTTTACAGGTTGGTAAATGAACAGCAACAGAAGATAAAACAAAAACAATACAACACGTAAAAGTACATGCACAAGCTGACACACACACAAGGTTTAGTGAAGAGCATGGGGAGGTCAAAGGAAAAATGAACAGAAAAAATAATCATCATCCTGGATGTGAAATGGGACTTCCCCCCTTTCTGCCAGTCAGTAGTTTGGTAAACAGAAAACAAATTTTAATAAAATTTGTAATAAAAGATACAAAAAAAAACAATTTTTCATTGGTAGTTTATACATACATTGAGAAATTGATACTGAAACTTTATTCTTTATTTAAACAGAGTGTAAACATTTGAAGGGCCGAGAACAGATTCAAAACCTATGGCCGCTGTAACAAGGACTGTAGGACTGTGTACATGGGGCAAGCACACAACTGGTAGGCTACCCGATGCCACACTACTTATATTTGTGCCCAGCACAGATGTGTTGTTGGTTGGTTTGAGATATTACCGCTAGAATATGGGCAACACAGTATTTGAGTAGTTTGATTAGCATGAGCTAGCCAAAGCTTAAGTTAGCCAAACTGAACTATTTACTGTAGCTCCACAGTGAGAAGTGCTGTGGGTTTTTGCAGTTGTACCTTGAAGGATGGTCTGTGTGATTCTAAGACAGACTGAACAAGAGATGTGATTTCATGGTATGTTTAAAGACTGAACCAGGGATGGCTTCATTAAATGGTAAATGGACTCGAGCTTGTATATATTCTAGTCTTCTGACTACTCAAAGCGCTTTTTACACTGCAGGTCACACCTACACACACTGTTTGCAGAGGCTGCTACATAAAGCGTCAATCAGTATTAACTAATCCCATTCATACACATTCATTACCTCCACAAAGCAGCGGGAACAACTTGGGGTTAAGTGTCTTGCCCAAGGACACATCGAACATATGACTGTAGGAGCTGAGGATTGAACCCTGGACCTTCCGGTTAGGTAATGGTAAATGGACTTGAGCTTATACATTGCTTTTCTAGTCTTATGACTACTCAAAGCGCTTTTACACTGCATGACACACCTACACATTCACACACTGATGGTTGGGTCGCTATGTAGTATCATCCATCAGCAGTAACTAATCCCATTCATACACCACCACTGAAGCAGAGGGAGCAATCCGGGGTTAAGTGTCTTACCCAAGGATACATAGGACATGTTGCCCAGCTGAGGATCGAACCCTCAACCAACCGAGAGAGGCGACGACTCTACCAACTGAGCCACAGCTGCCCTGTTGTAGTAAAACACATTATTAAGGAGATTTTACAATCCTTTCTATCAGTGAGAAGTCCACATTCTAAATGTGGCTTTTTAATGCACAGAGATATGACCAAAACACTAGTAGTGCCTTTCTGTCACTGTCATGTATGTAGGTTCTTTGTGTGATTCCAAGTATCCTTGCCTCATGTATTTATTCTGTGGACTGAGCGGCTTATGACAGACACAGTCAGCACGCCAAGTACATGTACACAGCAACTCATACATGAGTGAAATATGATGTAAGGATAAAATGCTCGACCCCTTGGCCTTATGCCTGCTAGTGTTTAACAGTTTAGTGCATAAGAAAGCATGCAACTACACACACACAAAACACACACACTGCAGCATGTGGTTACATTTATTTTCTGCTACAAGTGCTTACGAATAAGTGGGTGGTATTACCTAACACGTCGGACATTCATCAGAGGTAAAAAAAAGAAATGTTAAAATTAAAGAAAACGAGGGGAAAGCACGAAGCGAGGTCGGTTCTATTTACAACATTTCCCTGTAAATCACCCACGACCATCAGTGTTTAATAAAAACAGATAAACATGTCTTTATAAAGGCTTTTTCAAGTCTGCAGAGATGTATGTAAGGTACTGGTTAATAGCAACATTGATATACAGAGCAAGAAACAGAACAAGAGAAGACAGGAGGAGAAGCAGCAGTGCAGGTTGAGCCGTCCTCCACCCTGATCCTCCAAAATGGTTTCTCTGAACCCTCAGGCCACAATTAGCACCAGAGGTGGCTCAGTGGGTGTGATGCCAGGTTCACACAAGCCCACCCCTCAGCTACAGTAGCAGGGCAGCTCACCCCAGCACTGCCCTGCTTGTTAGTTTGGAGCTTATTTCTTCTCATGGATAACGTTTTATATCTATGTTTCTATTTCGGGCCTGGCTCTTGGACAAAGTTAAAGTTAATCTTTAATGGTACCAATTTCAGTTACCTATATTTGTTGGATTCAGTCACTATGTAGGTTAAAAAATATATCTTCAGTATTTCTTTCCTTCCACATTACAACTGAACACAATTATCATACAAATACCAAGACATTAGCATTTGCCAATAGAGTGCCAAGTAGTAGCCAATACACAAACATTTTTTTTTGATGTATTGAAACAATCAGTTACCTGACATATCACTTCTTAGGAAATAATGGAGGCTGATACTGATTATGGTAAATGTATCTAAACAACTCTGGTATGTACGATACGATACACTTCATTGTATTCTGCCTTAAGCAGCTATAGAGCGAGCAGTAACCTATGTTAAAAAAAATGAAGCCAATGCGATGCAAAAAAAAAACTGCAGTTCTTCGAGTGTCCACTTGAGGCTGGCTGCAAAAGCCAAGGATTCCCCATTTGATGAAATATTAAACTGCCCATTTTTACAGCAGAAATAAACATATTTACAGCTTGGTGCAAAAACATTTTTGTCCAGATAGCTCTACGTCTCTGTTGGTACACAATGTTCAGGGTGTGATTTTTTTCAAAATAATTTCTGCCAAGAACATATTCATGAATCTGCATAATTAGGGACATGGCTGAGTTGACTGACAGGTGGACACTTTGTAGATGTTTCAGTCCCACCTCAGCTCCACCTCTAGGCCTGTTTCTAGATTGATTGAAAGTTAGGCTGAGATACCATTTCCAGTATGGAGACAGCTATCTTTGAGTTACATAAATCTTTCTTCAGAATACAGTGGATGCCGTCACTGTTACTGCGTCCATGTTTTATACAGTCTCTGCTAAAGACCCAGGTATCTCCTCAGCAAGTGTACTAGGAACTAAAACAGCTTTAAAAAAGGTTAGTCTTACATTCATTAGGTGGTCAGAAAAACAACTTCTGATTCATTAACTGTTTCCTGTTGACCAAACCCAGAGTCCAAAAGGGATAAACATTTATAAGGTAGAGTTGGTATTACTGGTCCAAAAGATGCAGCCGGCTTGTTGAATTATATGTACATATTTCAGGAGGGGAAAAAACAATGTATCTTTTTAAGTAGTAGTTTGCTGTTTAATTAGATGTTACAGCTGTATGTTGTGCTGTTTGTCTCCTCTCCCCTCTGCCCAGGTGAGGCTAATGATCGCCTAATGAGGTGCACCTGGCCTCAGTGCTTAAAGGCTCAGTGCTGAGTTCAGGAGGAGAGAGGCTTTTGGAGTTTGGGACTGCTGCTTGGTAACTGTCAGTCAGAGAGTGTGTGCTGTTGTGTCTAATTAAATCAATTTTTGAGTTCATCTTTGTTATGATTTAGTTGTTGGTCTATTAATAATAAATCCCTTGATTTTTACTTTGCTAAGGTGTTGTATGTGCTTAGCCCCATAGGGTCACCTGAAGGTGGGGGGTAAGATTAGTCTCTAACTAATACACCCAGGGTCATCACGAGTTACAAATAATAGTGAAGGTTTTGCTGCTCACGTTTTAAACATCTTTAAACTTTTCTCTTGGCAATGTTGCTTCTTTCTACCAAACAAGTTGGTGATTACAAGCGAAACACTGAAGCCAACCACTGAAAGGGACCCAAGTTGTTATGAAATGTGATTTATTAGCGGTTTGACTTAAATTCAAAGATAAAACAACAACAAATGAGAAACCCTTTTTCCTGTCGATCAGTGAAACCCTGCAGACGACCACTGTCTGACGTCCCCACGTCAGGATACATTCCCGCTCAATCACTCTCTTCTCTGCACCGTGACAAGCTGACCACTATGACAGGCTTTTAACGAGCTCTGGACAGAAATAGTCACTCCCTCTGTGTCTGTGCTGTGCTGGCGCAGAGCGAACAGAATATGTCGTCTCCCCCCAAGGGAGATGTTATATTCATGGGAATGTGTCTATTACCAACTTCTGGAGCCAAGTGAAGCGATAGCTGGAGGAGAAAAGGAAATAAATGGAACGCAGAGGGGGAGATTTATTGTTTCATGGGGTCACCTCTGGCTCAACAGGCAATTGTATGTGAACAGAGAGATAGAAAAGTGATAGAAGGGTGGAGGGTATTTGTGTCTTTTTAGGTCTGTGTGTTCCATCTGAGGGCGATGAATGACAGGCAGAGCAGTTTTTTGTTGCCAATGGACAGATGTACACAATGGGAACTTGTTGGTTGGTTGTGTGTGTGTGTGTGTGTGTGTGTGACTTTCCAGCTAAAGGTTACATGGTAATACTGGCATTTAATCAGTGAGTCAGCAAACGTGGGCAGCAAGAAATCAGATTATGACCTGCACTGACCTGGGACTTACATTATACAGGAGAGAAAAATCAATATAATGTTTCTTTACATTCTCACCTGTGGATGACAAGAGTGTGTATGATATGGGTTCAATGGATTTCCTATTTCCTATTTTAAATCCATGTTAAATAAATGTGTTAAAAGCTGTCTTTAAAGGCATATGTTTCAGTTAAAAGCAGGTCATAACTTCATGATGAAACATCCTGCATGTGTTACGAAAAGTAGTTGTTTATTTTATTGTTTATTATATTTTTTTATTTATCATAATTGGAAATAAAAGAGAACTATCATGACTGCCTCTTGTTTGAATACATAACCCTGCCTGTCAAGCTACACTTGACTTCCACCCAACCAATATAACTGTAGCCTGGCAGGTTTACATGGAAGAATCTATCCACCCATTATCTATTCCACTTTTCCCATTTGGGGTTGCAGGGGGACTGGAGCCGATCCCAGCAGTCATCTGGTGAGAGGCTACACCTTGGACTGTACGCCAGTCAATCACAGGGCTGATATATAGAGACAGACAACCAGCCACACTCAGATTCACACCTACAAGCAACTTAGAGTCACCAGTCAGCCTAACGAGCATGTCTTTGGACTGTGAGAGGAAGCCGGAGTACGCAGAGATAACCGACAAAACAAGAAAGCTCCACAGAGGAAGGCTCCTGTTTCACAGGGATCCGTACCAGGAACCTTCTCACTGTGAGGCAACAGCACTATCCTACAAAATGTTAGAAATTACAAATAACAGCAACATAAGTCATTCACAGGTGAGACAGGAGAGACGTGATCATACCAGTGGTTATCTCTGTGTTTCTCTGCAGATCACATTATAGTCAGGAGACCCTTCTAGTTACTGCAAGAAAATCATACGTTAGAGGAGGGCGAGTGGAGAATGTTCACATTAATCAAAGACAGGTTTGTTCTCTTTGATGGAAAAAAAAAGACTCATGAACTAGATGTAAAAAGAATGCATTCATCAGCATGGTGAAGACATAAGGTCACAGTCAAGCTGATCTTTGACCGTCAAATAAAATCAGTCATCCTTAAGGCTACTTAGATGAGACATTTGAGTCTGGACAATGGCGGTCTAAGTTCTGCCAATTTACTTAACATATTTTAGACATACCTGGGAGGACCACCCAGGCATATCTGAGCATATTTACTTTTACCTGTTTTAATCCCTATAAGAGGGCCATTTAAAATCAATGAAGTAGTAGGTAATCTGTACCGCGTTTCTACCCGCCACATACGTGTTGCGAGTAGCGTCTATCACCTGTTTTTCACGTAGTATGAAAGGGAGAAACCAGCTGGTAAAACTCTCGTCAGAGCATAGAATGTGTTGAAACGCCTCGTGTAAAATATGCACCGTTGTTCAAACCGTTTTGTACAGCTGGTTGCTGTTGATGTTATTCTGCACTGTCTTGGTTGTCTAAGTTATTATCACCACCCTTCCTACACAAGGCTCACCTGTTGTAACATTATGACTTTCCTGATGATGACTACGACACAACAGACAATTGCTAACAAGCAGGGCAGCGCTAACGTTAGTTGCCCTGCTCTTGTGGCTGGTTATGATGAACACAGCTCTGTTGCTGATTGAGGCCTGAAGCTGAGGACACATAGACGGATCTTTAGCAGGTGAACAGAGCAGAGGGCAGCTCCACCTTTCAATCTTTTCCTCCAGTCTATTAACTGATCACCTGGCTTTTCTTTTTGTCATTGATTAATCTCCTCTTCTTTCCTCACCATTTTCTCTTCAGTACACATTTTCTTGACAAATAACAGATCTATAAAGAGAGGTACGCTACTAATTGATTACACCACCTACCTTATCTTACAGCCTTAGTGTTTTCTTATCTACTCTTTTAAATGTTTAGAAAGATTAATGACATGAAATGTACTGCAGTGGTATTTTAAAGTAATGTCTACTGAAACAAACGAAAATTATCATTTGGACAGAGATGCAAAATACATGTAAATGTGCACATGTCTTTATTTTATATTGTTCATCAAAGGAACTGGCTTCCCTGAAATAATATTACATCTTTTTGTCAGACATAATTTCGGTCTTTAATTCCCTGACAATAACTTCAGAGAGGTTGTAGGCATATATTGTGGTTGTTTCTCCTCGTCCTTTATTCTTGGTCTGAGAGGACCCCAGTCTGTAATCCCTCAGACTGGGTGTATGAGTATGTGGCAGCTGTGGCTCAGTGGTAGAGCTGGTAAAGCTCCCAACCCGAATGTCGGGTATGTATCCCCAGCTCCTGCAGTCACATGTTGTCCATATATACTTTGAGTAGTCAGAAGACTAGAAAAGCGCTTTACAAGTTCACAAAGGTCAACAGCTAGTGAATTACAACTAATTAAATTGTATTGCTCTACAGTACATGAGTCATTGATGCAGTATGTTTTCTACCTGAGGATCAACAATAGAAATGAAAAAGAAAGGATGGCAGACAGTCTGTAGCTGGACTGAGCTGTTCTCATTTACAATCCACTGAGCCGGTGTAATCGTTGCTTTGACAGCATGTGAGTGTGAGCCTGCTGCTTAATTACAAACACATTTGCGGAGGTGGAATACTTGTTAAATAAAAGGGTTGTGAGACAGTCATTGGAAACAAAGAAGAAGAGGTGACTGACTGAGTAAAGAGGATCCTTTCATGGTTTTCCTTTTTCGCTGCTGGATCAATATGTTCAAGTAAAAACAAGTACTGTTAGTGTGAACACATTGATCACAACGTCTGCAATGAATGTATTCCTCTTTTTTAATGGCATTAATTGCATGCTATTTTGTCACTTTAGGCGTACCATAGGTGAGCCACTGCAGAGTCTCCCTGTAGACACAGTGATGGAATAAATGACCCCATCTGAGCCTTTGAATGTATCGCTTCACTTTAAAAAACTCCTGAACAGGTCAGTTGATGAGTCAAAAGTAATATCCACCTTGTGGTGTCAAAGATTTACCTTTCTCATCATTCCCTTCAGTTGATTTCTTGTACTTTTTGATCTGTAATGAGTTCCTTTCTACTTGGTAAAGTTAATTCATAACCTCAGATCTACCGGAAGTTTCCTTTTTTTATTTTTAAAAAAAAGCAGGATTATATCCAAACCGGAACTCAAGTAACCTTTGCTGTAGACAGATCCATTATTCAAAATAAAAGCATCATTTAAAAAAAAATGCAAAATATTTGGATGACATTTTCGCGAGTTAATCACAATTTTAAAAATGTATCATTTGACAGCCCTCACATTCAAAATCACATAATAGAATCACAAATGGATTTGGACAGCAGAAGAAGGAGAGCAATATAATAATAATAATAATAATAATACATTTTATTTGTAATGCACTTTATATATATATTTTTTTAAATCTCAAAGTGCTAAGAATGCTGAATATGCATCGGGGTGAACACTAGTGATGATGTGCCTGTGCTTTAAAACCTCCAAGAGTTTTTTTCGATTTGATCATTCCGGTTATTATGCCTGCATTGTGAATGGATGTTCTATTTGGACCTCTATTTCTTGTGTTATTTTACATATTTGTTACACCTATTTGCTCCTCTGTTGTCATTCTTTGTCTACCTGCAGACACCTGATGTAGTTTGGCACAGGAGAAATGGAGAGGAAAAAGTGAGCTGTTAATTGAGCCAGCATCATGTTGAGTTTGTTTGGCTGCAGCGTAAACAGACAAAGTGTTCAATGATGTATGTCTGCCAAATGCTGCTGCTCCAGGTGTGTTTGCACATCCTGTTTCCATGGTTAACTGGGGTGTCGCCATATCAGTGACTACAAGTTAAGCATTAAGCATCCAAACATACATAACAATGGGATCTTACTGTAATTTGACCAGATGCAAGATTTTGCAGGATTTTACAATCTGAAAATGAAGAAAACTTTGTGTTTTCTTACCAGGAATTGGGATAAATACCACATCAGATTTTGCATCCAACGTTTTGTTTTCTTCATCAAATTGAAGCAAATCTGTTATTTTGGAGTAAGCTCAAGCAGCATGACAGCCTTTCTTTGCTACAAATTGTAGAAATGTGGACTACTTTTTGCTTTCATTTATGTTTTAATTCAAATTCTGAAGATGTTGCTGATCTGTATTTCTTTTGGTGTTGGTGTTTCTAAGTGGTGTGTTTGATGTGGTCTGAGCATCCGGGCGCTAGATTACAAACTGTGTTAAAAGAGAATGGCACACGTCACTTATGGGTTTAGATTTAGTTTTCTTATTGAAAAGTGTTGAGCTCTAAAGGCAACACACACACACACACACACACACACACACACACACACACACACACACACACACACACACACACACACACACACACACACACACACACACACACACACACACACACACACACACACACACACACACACACACACAGACTCAGGTAGGTTTGGAGCAGCGCTGCTCCATCAGTTGTTGCTGTGTTAATAACTGGTGGTAATGCTCTGCTGCCATAGAGCACTTAATCAGCAGCCTGTTCCCGTGGTTTCCCTCTGCAGCTCCTCACAGCACAAACCACAGCTGTTTTTGTGAGTGAGAGACAGATCTGCAGATGTACAGTCAATTTTAAAAAATGATAATGATTACACATGTGAAAATGCATATACACTTCCCCAAGAGTGCAAGTGTAACTTTGTGTTCACAGGAAGTTACTGCAGGAGCAATAGAGTGTACAGGCATCAGCTTCTTCAGTAACGGCGGTTTTATTATGAGTCATCAGTAAGCATGGATCCCTGAAACAGTCAGTCTTTCTACACCTTAAAGCTACACCATGTGACTTTTCCACTTTAAAATGTTAGTTTCGAATGTGAATTTAATAGCACAATAACATTAGACAGGGTGAATGGCGTCTCTCCTATGTCCACAGCACACCTCGATCGCCTGTTTACTGTAGTATGTAACTCTGGCAGCAACTGGGGTCATCTCACGAGAAATGCCCTCACCCTCTCTACCCTTTCGCACCATTTTTAGTGTCATTAGCGTCCTCATTCTTTAAATCCAGTTCCCAAAAATATACCACATAGGCAAAAACATTCTCATGTTCAAATGTCTCAGCAACAAGCAGACCTACTGGTATGATCTGAGGCTGCTTCCAGTTTTACATTAGGGTGCAAGCTGGTTAAACAGCCTGAACTTTCAGCTCAGATTCTTCTTTTACCTACTCAGTCTATGAATCAAACATTAAGCCTCGAGTTTGACATTTTGGTCGTCTTCTTTCTTTTTTGTAGGGGAGGTTGGATATTGATGCACATCTATCCTTGCTGACAGAGTGCCAATGTAGTGACAGGTAAACAACAGGTAGCCATGCCCAAAAGCATACCCTATATGCTGTCTCTTTTAGTAAGGGGGGGACTACAACTAACCAAATGGTCCTTGCTTTCTCCCACAGTCCAAAGACATGCTCGTTAGGTTAACTGATGACTCTAAATTGCCCCTCGGTGTGAGTGTTGCTGGTTGTCTGTCTCTATATGTCAGCCCTGTGATGTGATTGACTGGCTAACAGTCCACGGTGTACCCCCGCCTCTCGTCCAATGACAGCTGGGATCGGCTTCAGCCCCCCCGCGACACCGAATGGGAAAAGTGGTGAAGATAATGGATGGATATATACCTATATATGAAGGAGGTATATACGTATAAGATGTCTGCAAAAAGTCTGGTACTTGGTTAACTGTGTGATTATAACATCTTCCTGAGCATTTACACACAAAAAGAAAGAAAATACAGCTCCATTTTCCTGTATGTCTTAATTACAAGTTAGCATCTCATAATTAAGAGAATACACGTCCATAATTAGGTGTCTGTGTAATTACAGTAAACGGGACCCTAATTAAGAACATTTTTCTTTGATAACGGCAACATGTCTCTGTATATATTTGTAATTACTCTAATAGCATACTTTTAGTTTATACAATAATGGGTCATACTGACATGTACTGTAATGTACTATTAAGGGACATTAAAGCCAGAATACGACATAACGTTACTTTAATAACTTACTCTCAATCTCTCTTCCAACCCTTTGGCTTCTGCTGCATGTTGTCCTGTGCCGTCTCTCTCCATGCTCTGCTCATGAGTTAATACCGTGAAATCAACAGCACAATCCTCCCTCTGACCAACAGGAAGATTACATATGCCCTCTCTTTAGCATGTGCCCTCTTGACATGGAGCACAATATCCTCTTTATACCATTACCGCCCGTAGAGCTCCTTAAAGCCGCCGCCCCGCC
This sequence comes from Labrus bergylta, assembly GCF_963930695.1. Classification (NCBI taxonomy): domain Eukaryota; kingdom Metazoa; phylum Chordata; class Actinopteri; order Labriformes; family Labridae; genus Labrus; species Labrus bergylta. The sequence continues at coordinate 2,664,545 of NC_089204.1, forward strand.
CAACACATGTGCAAACTACTAACAACATGTATTGTCCGTCCACATTGGCTGTTCACACACACATTAGCCTGTACTTCATCATATACATGGCATCCTGCAGAAACAGATGGGCCTGATATTAATCCCATCGCAAACACTCACATTACATGCATGTTCTTTTTATTCCCTTACATCCTCTCTCTTCTGAAAATCATGACATCACTCTGTAAACCCAGGAAAGGTCACTAATATTTGATGTATGACTGCGCACTTATGTATGTCGTGCATTTTTTCCACCTTTTTTTTTCTTCACTGATGTAATCTTCATTACATGGCAGCCCTTTGGAAAAACAGATCTCTTGCTGCAGATCTCTTGCTGTGACGTTTGATGTGTGGGAATACAACATCAAGGTGAGAATCATTATAAACGTGATGCAATCTGCATCTCTCTTTTTGAGAGAAAATCTGTAAAATACGCCTTGTGTCTCCTGATTTTGACGGTTAAAGTAAAGACGATGTTTTACAGGTAGGCATATGTGTGTTTAGTCGACTGAACGGATAGATGTCATCACCCTGGCACGACAACTACTGGTCAATTCAACATATTGTTATATTTCTATATGTTGGCTCTCAATGCCGGTCAAATTTTTTTTCCGACCAAACACTAGTTGGGGCTGTAGCCGTAGACTGGCTGTAACTCTGGTGTTAATGGGCTTGGGTATTGTTGGCAATATTTTGATCGAGAATTGAGGTATAAAAATGTATGAATGCTGAGTCAGCTTAAACTGGCACATCCACCAGTATCCATATTTAGCACAGGTATGTGGATGTTAACCTGCAGGGAGGACTGAATACTGGTGGTGCTAGCATTGCTAACATTAGTCAATATCAGCAAACTAAATTACATTGTTGTTTAGCTGCCCTTAATAAAAGTTGTTCTCTATTTTGACTGTTTTCTGGATGTTTTCTTGCTTTGAGACTAGTTGGTATGGCTGAGTTTGAATTTCGGTTTAACCGACTATTTAGTCGCCTGGGAACTTCCCTTGTTCCAGGAACTACATAAGGTAAAGATATGCAGGTATGTGTTTGTTTGCATGTCTCTGCTGAGCCATATTATATGAAATCCTGCATTTCTGGCCTCAAATGGGTGACAACCTCAACACTTGAATAACATGGTGAAAAAATGTGCAGACAGCACACTGATTTAGAGCATGAAAGACATTTGAGCATTGACTCCGAAAATAAACCGAGTTAGAGAATGGATGAGAGGAGGCGAGGGGAGCTGAGGAGAGGGGAAGATAGAATGAGAAAAGAGGAGCGCTGACGAGCGAAGGGGAGAAAGAGAGGAGAGGAGAAAGAGAGGAGAGCTGTGTTAAGTAGCTGATTGGATGAATTACAGCAGAGTGAAGAGCTCATAAGTATTTTATAATGTTCACGAGGCAGGGAAAACAAAGCAACAATGTTGTTGGGTTGTTAACTGATGCAGTCTGATGCTGCAGCATTACTTACAAACAGTTTCTTTTTTTTTCTTTTTTGTGTGTGTGTGTCAAATGAGGGGGCTCTCAATCAAAACAATAACAGAAGATGAAGTTGAGGCTGGTGGGGAATCATGGGAGTGATTCTCCCTCCAACCCCACCCCGGTTGAAAAATTAACTCTGAGTTGACTGTAATCAAGACAACTGGACGAAACAAACCCGAGGAAGAGAATATGTTGTAACCGAGTATCATTTACATGAGGTTTATATCACAGTACAGTCCGGCAGCTTTCAGCATCAGTTCCACCTTCTTAATGCAGCAGTCTTTGGCGTAACATGCAATGTTTCCATGGCAACCGTAATAATGTCGTGTCTGTCATGGCGGCTTCCAAGAAAGAAACCAGCCATTACAACTTTAAAACTAAGGATTTCTCTGGCTTTGATAGCTGTTGGAAATATTTGAGGTAATGTAAGTACTCAACAAACAAAAACTTTATATAACATAGGTTACGTCAACTTTTAATTAATTTAGATATTTGAGTTTAAATATTTTACATAATACATATTTAAAAGATAGCTTTACGGATCCCGTCATGTTTGGGTGCCTATGATAGGTAAAACAACGTATGATAAAGGGTATTTCAGGTTGCCCTTACAATGTAAGAATTTCAACATGAAGGCTGCTCTACATCAAGTAAATGTCTGCACTCTAATGCCCTTTTGTTTTCTTGCCCCTCGCCTCCCCGTGCTCTGATGTACACTGACAAGTGAAAAGAGGTCACTTTGGGTTGTGCAAATTTTATCTCGTCTCTCTCATGGGTGGAACTATACATAAGAAAATACTGTCATTACTGCAGCAGAGTACTGAGTGTTTACTCCGCCTCCATCTCATGCTTCGTTACAATATGTGTTACAGAGTATGATATAGTGTCACGTGAAAAAGTTCTGATATGTTCTGTGAGAATGGAACAAAAAGAATGTGATAAACGGGCAGCTACAGCAGAAGAAAATATGTTGATGTGTCTGCAGAGCCCGATTTTTCAGAGAGGTAAACTTTTGAGCGTCTGCAAAGTCTTCCTGGTTGAACAATATTATAGGTAAGACGCTTTGGATCAAAGCATCTGCTAAATGAATTGTAGAATATTGATGGATAATTAGTAATAAAGCTGCAGCAGGGTTGCCATCCAGCCATCCATTATCTTTACCACTATTCAAGTTGGGGGTCATGGGGGGGCTGAAACCAATCCCAGCTGTCATTGGGCGAGAGGCAGGTACACCTTGGACTGTTATTGTCATGTAAAATATATGTCAATAAACCAGAGGGAGAATCCATGCAGGCAGTTTAACAAGTGGCATTTCCTAAAATGCATTCTTCAATTCCATAATTAGAGTGACTGAGCGTAAAATATCAACATCCAAGAAGATCTGTATGACTTAATCTCTCTATTCTGTTCACTACTCTAGCTTCCACTCCCGCTCTCTCTTTCTTTTTACCCATTGACTCGCTCCAGATCTTAAGTTTCCACCAGGAGAGTTTTGAAATGTAAACATCCCCTGCAGAGCTGAGGAATGCAGAGCAGCACACAGAGACACTAGAGACAGCCAAGAACGTCTGCAAAGCCTCTGGTATGCCAAAAACTGGTATTGTGCATCGTTACTGGCAGAGAGCTATCAGCCGTGGTGCAAAGAGACAGAGGCATAGAGTGACAGTGAGAGTGAGAGAGAGAGAGAGACAGAGAGAGGAGGTGGGTGTTTCCAGGTATGAAGCTGACATGCTCACGGACAGAGATTAGAAAAAGCTGCAATATTGAATTACAATTTGAACATGGTGTGTGTCCTCTTCCAGCTAATTCTGCGTTTTTGTAAATCACACACAACTGCATGAGCTACAACTCGCACATGCGCTCACTCACGCACGCACACACACACACACACACACACACACACACACACACACACACACACACACACACACACACACACACACACACACACACACACACACACACACACACACACACCTCTGGCAGGTCACACAGTTCAGTGGTTGCCATGGCAGCAAGGGGAGGTGGGTCTATTCCAAACAGTGAAAAATTTGCTGATTTGCCTGAGCTGCAGAATGGACTGAAAGAGTACACCTCTATTGCACACACACACACACACACACACACACACACACACACACACACACACACACACACACACACACACACACACACACACACACACACACACACACACACACACACACACACACACACACACACACACACACTCTCTCTCTCTCTCTCTCTCTCTCTCTCTCTCTCTCTCTCTCTCTCTCTCTCTCTCTCTCTCTCTCTCTCTCTCTCTCTCTCTCTCTCTCTCTCTCTCTCTCTCTCTCTCTCTCTCTCTCTCTCTCTCTCTCTCTCTCTCTCTCTCTAGCCAGGTAACAGTGCGGGTGCCATGTTTCTGCTCTCATGAGAGTTTGTTGTGCTGGCTGCAGATCTGTGGGACTGCGAGGGCATCTGGTATGTCTGTAATACAATCCTGGTGTTAAAGGGGAATTCCACTCTTAGTCTGCTAGTAATAATGTGGTATAATTACAGCAGTGTGTGTCCTTCTTTGTACTTATTCTGGCTAATTGGACAAGTCTCAGGGATGTGATGGGCAAAGGACTAAAAAGCAGGAGAAATACCCCGAACACACACTACAACACACTGTTTGAATGCATGAATACTTTGTCCACAAGTTTATTTAGAACATGTCTTTGTTTTTAGGAAAAACCTGTTTTAAGTTATACTCATGTAATTGTTGGCAACAAGGGGGCCTCTCTCAGAACTTTTTTATGGCACCAATCATTTACTTTCTGATCAATCTTTGACCCTTTTCTGAACAACTTTATAATTATCATCTAACCTTACGGTCTGTTTTGTGTCCTTTAAAGAAATGTCTCCTTTAGAGTTCATCACATTTTCATCTTCAGTTGATCACTTACAATTTGGTAAGTGTCATTTGTTATCAGGTGAAAAAAATGAACTTGATCTCTACCTTTTAATGTTGGTAATAATTTAGTGAAATCAGTACAGACGGAGCTGTTTTATTTACAGTTCAACCACAAAAGGTTGTGTCTATACCAGCTTTTTAAGAGTAATATGTTTCTAGAAAAATTCACTTGATAGCGATTGCCTTTTCAATACCACAGCAACTAAAGTAGACGTCCTAGGTACCCATCATTGGTAAATTCCTTGAATGAAATTACCAAAAACTGGCAGGCAATCTCCTGAAGCACAAATGCTTTGCCAGCATTTCAATATCCAAGCACATTCTCTCTTTGGGTTAAAAGACGACTGTATTGTTTTCAAAATGCCATATCAGAAAAGAGTATCGACGTTTAGGAAACCTTAACCAGCAACCCCTTTGAGTGCAAAGCTTCTCCTTTCGATTACAGTATAAATAGATTTATAACACTTATTGAGAGACTGTCAGCATCACCTACAAGCTTTGTTTTTTGTATCATTGAAAGAACTTCTGTGAAACCAAGAAGGTGAAAGGTCATCCTACAGTTGAACGTTTGTCTATGGACACTAATAACTGATCAAAGTAACAGGGGATGTTCAGCTCCTCAGTAATTTCCTCAGAGAATTATACACTGAAAAGAGAAACTCAACAGTGTTTGCAGGTGTAGGTCTGGCAGTCAGCATAGTCCCAGGGGGTGTATTCAATTGACGAGGATGAAGGCAGTCCCACAGGGCTCCATACTAGAACATTTATCTTTTTCCAACAGTGAGATGTCTTCTTAAAACGCAGCTACAGTCAATTAACATAGATTTTCCTTTGTGGAGGAGAAACCCATCACAGATGCACTACCAGAATGTGCTAGCGGTGTGTCTACATTTGGTGTGTTTATATGAAGGGGGATTTATTGGCTTTCTTAAAAAAGATCACCGACCCAATCCTCAGTGGGGTTCGACATCATTGTGATCAGGAGCATTTCCATTTCTGCAACTTTGGAGTGTTTTCTAAATGTAGCATTTATTCAGCCTCTGGACATCCATCACTGCTGACAACCATCAGTCACACTGGACGCTCAAACTGACATGCTGCCATTGAAAATGGTTATTAATTGTAACATGTCGATAAACGTCACTGAGTATTAAATCAAATCACACGCTACTTTTCATTTTAATTGCACCTTAAGTGGATATTAACGAGCTGCTCTCACGGTAAATTGTATTCAGGGCGGGTGGAAATCAATACCGCAGGCTATATATATCACAGAATGGGCTCAAACAAATCAAAATTCATATACAGTATACTGAGAGCCATTTCCAATGTAAAGTGTCAAAAATGATCATATCTCAAGAGGTTCTAATTAAAGACAAGTGTGGCAATGTATTTGAAATTGTACTGAACGGAATGTTTGCTTTGACTGCTGCATCAGATCAGACGTTGTCGTAGTTTATTCATTATTTTATAAACATATATTGTATTAAAATTGTAGACTCAGGGAGTATTGTGTTGACAACAGTGAGCGCCCACTTTTTCTGTGCCTCTGGTTCTTGAAGTAAATTTCCCCATTCAAATCCTTCATAGATTTTATACAAAATCCTTATATCTAGAGATTGAAGCCTGGAAGCAAGACCACCAGCGACCCCCTATACTCATGACGTAACATCCAGTGTTTCCTTGGCAACGATAAACATGTCGTGTCTGCCATGGCTGTAATAGCAGCCTACTCGCCAATACACATCCCATTACAAATATAAAACTAAGGATTTCTCTGGCTTTGATAACTGTTGTAAATATTTGAGGTAATGTAAGTACTCAACAAATAAATATATAACATAGGTTTAGTCCATTTTTAATTAGTTTTGATGCTTTCATTTTAACATTCTAATAACATTCAACATAGTATACCTTTAAACTCAAAAACATTTCTTTTACTGCTATTTTAGATTAACTCTTCACTTATTGGTTTTTATGAGGATAATGTTAAAAAAAACTAAAGTAAATTGTTTTAATTTGCAAAGTGACTAATGTGTAAGACTTTTGAAAATAATCCAAACTTTTGGTATTTGCCCAAATATACAAACTTATTTGTTATTTTTTGTGAATTACATGTTAAATGTATTTAATCAATCACATCATAAAGGATCATTTCCATGCATCTGCTTTTGCTTTAAATTCAAGATTGAAAAGATGCACTGACACAGTTCTCTCTGAATATGCAGGTGGCGTATGTTGAGGTTGAAGAGCAAATGAATTAGAAAGTGAGCATACTTACACACACTCTTAATCACAGCCACACTTAAATGGCCACTTGACATTTACCTGACACTTTCACACGTCTTTTTGCTGTACGGCCTGGCTCAGCAGAAGATAGAGCAGAGTGCAGCTAGCGGCTCAAAAACCAGGTTCTGCTCTAATGTTAGTCCACGATCGAAAATAAGCAAGCAGACTGCAGTAAAACAGAAAAACACACACACACCTCAGAGATGCTGATAAATCTGACACCTCCTATATGTAGCTGATCTCACCATTACACCGCTGAGTAATATGACATTTAGGCCTTAATCTCCATATGTGTCTGAGGTTGAGTTTGTGTGTGAGTGAACTTAAATGCAGTGGCTGCCTATGCATAATATTACACCATTATGCAGAAAAACAGAGCTGTAGGTGGAAGAATCAAGCGTGCACGCACATCAAATGACCACAAGGATAAAGCGACATACTGCCAAAACTGTTTCATAAATCTCACTATTGAAAGATTCTGCCGGTGCAAGAAGCAATGCTTTCCATCACAGCATGTTGGTTTTCTGCTTTTTCTCTTGTTTTGTTTGTCTGAGTGACACCAAGAGGATCCCACAGCCACCCACTGTAGGCTCATTATGGTAAATGGACTTGAGCTTGTCTGGCCCTTTTCTAGTCTTCTGACTACTCAAAGCGTGTTTACACTGCTGGTCACACCTACACATTCACACACTGGTGGTAGAGGTTGCTATAGTAAGTAAACATCAGAAGTAACTAATGCCATTTATAAACATGCATACGACGCCGAAGAAGCGCAAGCAATTCGGGGTGAAGTGTCTTGCCCAAGGACATATTGGACATGTAGCTGCAGGAGCTGGAGATTGAACCCCTAACATTCCGGTTGAGAGACGACCGACTCTACAAATGGGGCGAGCATTGTCCATACCAAATAAGGACAATCGTTAAACTACAGGCAACAAGATAACTGGGAGGCATATGTGCAGCATTTCTTACCTGACATACCGGTACACACTGAATCTGGAGCTCAAACCCAAAGCAGAACCAACTGGACCCTCATCTGTCCGAGTATGAACTCTTGACTTTAGGGCGCAGGTACAGAATGCCCAGGATGAGGACCAAAGAGGCAGCACTTCCTTTGTACCGTGAAGCATTCAGCTGCTTAATAAGCTCTGATTATATTGAACTTGGCACTCTGCACTTTACTGAACCTGCTACTTGACATCCCTTCATGTAATCATGAAACACATAAGTGATGTATTGAGTGATTCTTTCCATCATGTGCTGTCCACCATGGTTGTTGATGTCTTTTGTTTCTTGTATGTTATATTGCTCTTGGTGCAAGATAATTAAACCCTTGCGGTAATAAAGACTTCTTTCATTCATTCATTTTGGGCCTCAGCCTTTTTTGTAAGTCAAGGGCTGACTTAATCGACTTCAGGCTGGACCAATGCGGCTGAATATGATTTTTTCTGTAGGAAAACTCTTAAGAGACTGGTAGTCGGACCCTTTTCAATATTTTTTAATACGTTTAAGCATACCTGAGCTCTGCTGGTTTACGTCAGCACACTTGAGCTCTACAGGGTGTAAAAAGTGACGCACAGTTTTAGAATCTGTCAGTGGATATCAAGCAGATAAAGTGGAAGATGTTCGAGCGTAAAGGCTGCTCCATGGTGGAGTCTGTCCTTACCGTTGGCTACATCGTCTGGTTTGGTAATCTCTCAATAGTAGACAAGAGTTGTTGTAAAAAAAAACATTAAAATTGGGACTGAATAACCTGATATAACCTGATATGTCTCTCACCCTCAGTAAGAGAGCAACAACTAAAGCTCCAGGTATCCTACAGTGTCTTACTGTCTTCCACCTCCTCTCTTTGGTGAGTTTACATCTGCCCTCAGACAGGTGATTACCTGAGACAGATTACCAAAGATTAAGTCCAACAGGTTGAAAATGTATTTTAAAACTCAGACCATCAAACTACTAACCTCTAATGATGACTGATGATTTATTTTGTTTTTTTATATTCTTGGTTCCTTGTTGTTACTCGATAAATTTCTGCATTACATTTTTGTATGACGTTTCTATTGTCTGAGTCTCTGTGCCTGTGTTTTCTGTATGTTCTAGTTTTCACCTGGCTGCAAAACTATTCCCCTTGGGGACAATGAAGTTGAAGCTCCCACCTTAACAGTCGTAATGTTTTTTGTTTTTTTTTAATTAATGGGTAACTAGGGGGAAGAAAGCCACACAGACCCAAGAACACAGAGTATTGCATTTTATGCCTTTAAATACATACGTAAAAAAACCAAAAAAAAAACGTGTCAGTAAATCAAAAGAAGAACTCAGCACATCTGTATTACACAGCACACTTGAGCTCTGCAAGGCGTACAATCTTTTTTTTCATTGATTTGTTGTTCTATTTTTGTGACAGTTCAAACACAGTAAAGGGATGCGCTGCGGATATCAGGTATCACAACATGTACAGATTTTGTTCTCCTTGGTAAAGATGTCTCTCATTTTCCTCTTTCAGACGTCAGATTGTTTCGTGCTGGTGGGATTTCTTAACAGGAAACAATGCGATGTGAAGTGACAGAAATCAGGCGACCCCTCCACCACCAACAAACACACACACAGCCTTCCAGCTGGCCCACAGAATCTGACATGACGAGTGAGCTTTCTTGGAGTGACAGATGGACCACGGGCAAAGGAGGGGAAGGCTTGGTAAACATTCTCATATCACACACACACACACACACACACACACACACACACACACACACACACACACACACACACACACACACAAAGGTACACTTACATACACACCCACATGAGGGCGAGCACATGTAATCGTCCCCACATCAGCACACGAGCTTCCGCCCTACATGGAGCTGGCATCGTGCCCTCTCTCCTGCCTACACCCACAGTCTGTTCAGAGCTGTATCCACGGGGCTCCACACACATGGGGGTGCATGACCTGCCTGCCTTTCACAACCTGTTTGTTCTCCTGCCCTGCCATCACCACAGGCAACACAACGGCAACAGCTAGGAAGGACCAGGGCGGACTATGATGTCTAACCAAATCTGATGCAGGGGCTTTTTTTCTTTAAAAAATACAGCTGTAGAAGTTTAAAATCAAACTGGATTCAGAAAGTATTTCCTGCATCTGATAAGAGAATATTGCACTGTGACATTAATACAGAATCCATTGATCACTGAAGAACAACACTGTTTAAGTTGTTTAACATTGGCTGGGAAGAAGACGTGAACATTATTCTGTCCAAAACTAAAATCCTTACCCCTATATTTTCATCTGACATTCATATTGAACTATATTGATTTTTTGTTGTATTTTTTTTACTCTTTCACTCTTTACATTTTGTTGTTTAACTCCAATTAATCACTTAATTGGACATATTGCATCACCACTGACAGTTATAGTGTTGCTAAAATCCCACATCCATAAGTAGAACACAGTGTGCATGCCACAATGGTCACCATTATGTTTGTTTTCAAGAGTGTCCTGGCCAAAACAGAAAACAGCACAGTGGAGAAAGTTTCTGATAATAAGCAGTAATTCATCCTCTGGATTTTCCTACACTTCTAATTTCCTGGTCGGTTAAAGGCTTTATATGTGATTTTTCACACTTAAATATAATAGAAATCAAGTATATCCATATATAAAATGACAGTAAATTTACATGCAGTGTGAAGATACCAGCATAATAAAGATCGCTAGCATTAGCATGCTAACACAACAATAAACCGCAAGTTGTTTTGGTTTCATGCTGGTGCTCAAGGGCGACATCTGCTGGATCAAAAAAATATAAAGCCTTTAAACTGAAATTTAAATTTAGGCTACACGACTAGTCTTAGGTAAAAAAACAGTCAAAAGAGAGCACAACCTTTTTCAAATTGTCAGCAGGTCAACAATGTAATTTGGTTTGCAGGGTGTGGCTAACGTTAGCAATGCTAGCTCCACCGCCTGTGGAAAATGTGGTTGATATGCCAGTTTCACCTGACACGACCTACATACACTTTTATTGAAATTTTCAAGAACCACCTACTGATAGTGATACAGCTATGATTATATAAAGTAAACAGCATGGAAAAAGTGCCAGCAACAGTTTTTTAATACAGAGAAGTTTGGATGTCTTTGGTTACATCACTGTATCCTGGAGTGCCACACAGCACTAAAATGATCAACCTTTTTTTGAATGATCAAAACTGACACGGTTATATTTAACTGTTGTTGTATGTTATGTTCTGTAGAGGTGCTTTGGTGGTAAGATCCATCCACAGTCAATCAGTCAGTCTATCATTTGACGAGAAAGCCAGTTTGCCATCTATGTAACGTGTATGAATTTGCTGTTTTTTGTGCAAGTCACACCTACCCATTCACACACTGATCGCCAAGGATGCTATGTTTAAAGGCTTTATATGCAATTTTTTGATCCAGCAGATGTCGCCCTTGAGCACCAGCATGAAACCAAAACAACTCGCGCTGCATTGTTATGTTAGCATGCTAATGCTAGTGATCTTTATTATGCTGGTATCTTCACACTGCATGTAAATTGACCTGAAATGAGCGTGATCTAGAAACACAGTTAAGCAGTGAGTACAGTATGTTATTCTTCTTTTCTCTAGTCCCTCAATTAAACAACTTTTATACGTGAGGGGAGGAGTCAGTCGGCCGTCCCGACGATGTAAACAAACTGAAGATAGGACTCTGAAAACTCTGAAAACATCACAGACAGTGGGACTCGGGTGTTACACCCATTGTAGACAGTCATGACTCACAGAGTTATTTTCAGAGGATATACTTGATTTATATTATATTTAAGTGTGAAAAATCACAGAAAGCCTTTAAGTGCCCATCTCAATCAACTATTCCTTTCATACTTGACTATACGCTGCCGATAAAGCGGTGGGAGCAACTTGGGGTTAAGTGTCTTGCCTAAGAACACATTGGACATGTTGCTGAAGGAGCCCACAACCTTCCAGTTGAGAGACGACCGACTCTACCAACTGAGCAACAGCCACCTGATATATGTTTACCATTTTCACCAATCTTTCTTCAGCTTGTTTTTTAATATGAAGTATGAAGTGCAGCTGTTGCTCATGGGAATGCCATTTAGTTTAAAATATATTTAAACAAGTATTCGATAAAGTGAAATCATCAGTCTTTAGATGAGATACATCCAGTTAGTCATTGTCTTTGGACTTCCACCAATGTTTTTTAGGATTCTTCTTAAATGACATGGCAATCTATTTAATGATTGAGAGAACAGTCTGAACTAAATCAGTGGACCAACCAACCATTGCTGTTCAACCTGGAGCCACAATCTCAAGATTTTAAGAACCAAGTCATACGCACAGTAATGTTAGATTTCTATCACTCGTGTTTTTTTTCCCAATAAAACACTTTCAAAATGCAATACTTACAAAGCCTGAGACATGATAAAATCTCCCCTAGCTCAGTATTATGAGAAGCTCTGCTGATGAAAATGTATTTTATGTATTTAACTTGATATTGGCCATGTGTTTTATGTGGTTTGCCAAAAAGCCAAAGGCAAATCTTCATTCTATGAGATGTAATGGATGATGAAGTTTACTTATCTTAATCCTACCATTTCTTGTTGTTTTCTTTTTTTTTGTTATTGCTTATGACAAGTTCCTAAGGCTCTGAAGGCTTTCAGGAATCCGATTTGAACACATTTTAGTTTCCTCTGCCAAAACAGTCTCCAAAAAGACTCTCACTCTGCCTTTAAGGTTCACTTTGCCTCAGTGTGCAGTAATGGAAAAAAGAGAAAATGGTCCCATTAAGCTGGTAATTAGCTGCATGTTAGAGAAACCTGCAGTGCACATGCTGTTTATCAAGCTATGCCGTAAGTCAGGGCTGTGGTTTCTCCTGTGTTCTTTACAAAACTATTTGAGGGATGAGGTGAATCTGCAGAAGGACACAACACTGAGAACCTCATAGAAAATCAAACTCTAAACATCTTAAGCCCTAATGGCAGCCCCTGAATACTGCTGTGACATTGGTTCATTAAACCACATAATGTGGAGGTGATGAAAGGAACAAACAACAAACTTTTGAAGTTTTTCTTAGGACACAGAAAGAGTTAAAGTCTGCAGATGGTGCTGTGGGGCTCCAATGGGAGCATAAACGTGCTTTGAAAATGCTTTCTATGCTACTCGATGCTAATAACATTATGAGATCAGGGGCTGCTAAGAATCCCTGTCTTTGATGGTACTTTTTGTATTATGGACCTTTTTTTTCTTCTTTTTTTTTTTTACTTTTGGTGCTCAAATAAGGATTTGATTTTTCTTCTCATTTGGAGATGGTTTATTGTTGCTGCACAGGTCAGTTGTTGCAGGCTAACTATTTGGCTTTAGGGTGGTACACAGGGAAAGTGTAAGGAGTGTCCATACTGGAAGGGTTACTCCTGTGGAGAAAATGAATGTTGTCTGCATTTTTATGACAATGAAATAAACATTTGTTAAGTAAAGTAGAGCGTTTTAGCATGTTAACCGATGGCTCAGCTTTCATTAGACACATCAAGAGCGGGAGTGGGAGGGTCCAAGAATAACAGTTTGTCAACCGCTATTGCCACTGTTGTACATCATTTTCAGCAAAGAAACATAAATCAAGTGCAAGTGCATAATGAAGATGCATGTATTATCTCCTTAAAAACAGAAATGTAGAATGATAGTAAACACACCAAACATACAAGTGGTTTGTTTTCATTTTCATTTCAATGGATGAAGCATGGACAAAAAGTGTCCAATGTTATGTTATATAATCCAACGCACTGGGATAATCTGATGCTAGCACGCTGTTAGGACACAGTATTAAACATTCACGTCAAAGAGCAGGACTAAAACTAGAGAGCTGACAGTCTGCAGACAACCAGTGATGTCAATTATTCAACGTTATAAATACCTATTGTAATAAATGAAACTAGCACAATGAAGAGAGAAAAACAAGAGTTTAGCACTTTAAAGTATTGTCATTAGTGTAACATGAGTCTAATTACACTGTAACGAGTCATTATTAATGGTTGATTAACATTTGATGGATGTAAATGAGTGACAGTGTAAATGCTAAGGCAGGAACACGTTCACAGATGCCTACATCTTCCTGCCCTGCTTTTTATGATGAGGTGAGATTGAACAAAATGAGAAGAGATATGAGTCACGGAGGAAAACGACGGGGCCGAGGTCACTGCTTCCACCGTGCACACACACACACACACACTCCAACTGAAAATAAATACACACATTGTAATGAGGCAGAGGTTGTTGTTTGCGGTGCATGAGCGGAGAGGAGAAAGTCGGCTATTGTAAACATGATTATCTCTAATCCAACACACTCCACTGCTATAATGCGTAATCATAGCAGGATGGGAGTGTGTGTACATGTGTGTGTTTGCAAGTGTGTGTGTGTATGTGTATGTGTGACCTTAGAAGGATGGAAAATGCCCCAAAAAAAAGTTGCAGCAATGCCAAACATGAGCCAGAAAGACAAACAAAAACAATGTATGTGTGTTTGCTTATGAATGGCCTCCAGTGTCTATACGCCTTTCACAGCCTGTCTGTGTACATTTGTTATCCTCTGATTTTTGGGGGTATGGATACGTTTGTGCCGTCTGTATTCGGTGTGTGCCGAGATCAGAGGGGGAAGTAAGTGCCATTGATCTGACCAATTACAACACAAGCAGAGTGCTGCAGAGACAGTCAGCGCCATAGGAATGCATACAAACATGTCTTTTGATGGATTAGAGGAGACTTTTCTCAGCTCTGTCTGCAGCTGTGAACACTGAGAGGCAGTTTAAGCCCAGACGCTGAATGTGTCTCAGACGCGGTGGGGAAAGCTGTCAGTGTTAATGTTCCACTGCACAGGTGATCAAAGCAGGTACAATTTAAAGAAGTATCCTAACTTTGACACATCAATTAAACAATCTGCTTAAATCTTCAACTTGCTTTTTGTTGTGTTTAGCAGTCAGTGCTGCTGTTTCTTTGTGCAGCCCTTCACCTGTCAATCAAATACTACAAGTACCTGGGATGTCCTCTTAGTTGTCTTAATCTAACCAATCAGGATAGGTTTAAGTGTTTAAACATGGGTTTGGGGAATAAATGTAACCACATACTGTAGCAAATGAATGAGTAGAAAAACAATCACTTACTTAATTATCTCCAATGTAAGAAGTGGCTTCCATTCTGTCCTATATCATAACTGATTAACTATGGCTATTGATTTGGCATAACGCCACCCCAAGACAATAATTTAAACTGGGGAAATGTGGCATTTATATCAAAGTAACTGACAGGTCAAATCTGAAAAAAATGCTTGTAACTCAGGTTTTTTTAAGCATTGTTGGGATATATTCCTGTCTGGCCTATTGCTCAGCCACTCTATGGATTCCACTGTCAAAGTCTTTCTTGGTCTTTTAGCCACTGCCCTAACATCTGTACTACTGACAATGCAGAGGTTAGACAAGTAAAGGTTTGAACACAGAAGGTGTTGGTCTACCTGTTACGTCTGGCCCATGTTTTTGTAAAATCTGAACAGATGTTAAAAATGTAAGTTATCCAAACCAGGAAATTTGAGATAGATTAAGTGAGCGGCAATATGACTAAAACAGCGTACCAGGCACTAACAAAATCCATTCATAGTCAAGCAGAACTCAAAATCTTGCAGTCAAACATGCAGACAACAGGCACAATCGGCTTAATTATCTTGGGGAATGTACCCTGCATTGTTTTGTTTGTGATATTGTGTTCAGGAGATAACCATTGAAAATCACAAAAATCAAATAATTACACAAATAACTAACGTTGTCAAGGGACGATTGGTCCTATCTCTGTACAGCAATGATTATAGCAATCATTTCCATAATGGTGTCAGACACCTAGACTAACAATCTGAGCCTGTCAGTGAGAAAAAAAAGCACTTGTATTAGACAAACCTTGATTGGATACATGCTGAAGCAAATTATTGGACCATAACCATAATTGTTTGTGCTTGATATTCATTTAGACCCTAATTATGAAAACAAAAATCCCATTTAAGTTCTTGTGAAAGGCAGGGAAGTATTAGAAAAACAAAGACATGTTGAACCTACTTCTCCCAAACAATCTACCCATCAGACGCAAAAGTCCCTCACCATATTTAATATCTTATCTGACCCAAAATGGTGATGATAAACTCTTCACATAAATCTGGAGTGTGAGGCATATACCTCCATCAAAGAACATTGCTAAGAGGCTGAATCCAGCTCTACAGTTCAATTGATTTGTTCACTTGAGGAAGTGTCACAGACCCCAGCTGGCCCGAGCTGACAGCAGAAGGAGCAACGTTATTTTGGGGAATGTGCCATCACGTGTTATAACTTAATTGTTGCGTATTTGCAGCGAGGCTGTCAAGTGAAAGCCACTAAAAATAGGACCAAAGCCATTTTCCAAAAAACTGTTGCAGGGAAAGCTAACATAAAAACTGCAATAGTTTATCCCCCATGGAGGGATCCTGAGCAAGTACAGCAAATATTTAACTCCCCTCATCCCCCTTGAACAGTCATTTTCTCGCTTAAAAATGAACTGGAAAAAACTGTATGTCTAACATTATCCAATCCACTCCTCTTTAGATTTTTTTTCTTTGCAAAAGATGATGACTGACTTGTTTATCAAGAGAGTCAACCTAACACAAGCCAAAGCTAATCTTTTTATTTTGAGACATTGCCATTTGGTTTTGGGTCTAATCTTGCAGAAAGTTAAGCAAACAGAACAAATCCAATTAACCACCATGCCTGAAATCCTCACTTTTTTGAGAGCAATGAACAACACATGAGATTAAACATCTGCTTACATAGAGAACTGCATACACATTTTACCAAATCAGCAGCATGCAAACATACATACAGTCTACTCAGTGTTTGTCTGTTTATAGTGCTATGTGTGTGCAGACACTGACTTTGTGCACGACGGGGATGCTCTGTGATTTGAAATTGAACTGGTGATTGTATCTCCACATGAAAGAGACCCAGGGGAGGGAGGGAGAGAGAGAGAGAGAGAGAGAGAGAGAACGAGAGAAAGAAAACACAATAATAAAAGCAGAAGACAGCAAGCTCTCTAGGGGAACAAAAGAGCTAAACAGATGAAGGACAACAGAGGCAGAGAGATAGTGAACGAGGCGTGAGGAGTAAGTTATTAAGGCCCCTTTTAGTACAAGAAAGCAAGAATAATCCCTTTTAGGGTAAATAGTGTTTCAGGAGACAAACACATAATTAAACAGAAACCGGCTGTAAACTATGTGCTGTCTCAATACAACTCATCCGACTGATACAGTCTGACTGCAGGATCTTTGCATTTTCAAACTGCAGGCAGGTGGAGCACATGTGTGCACAAATGTACATGTGTGTGCATGCGTGCATTAGATGGGGGTGGTTTGTTTACAATGAGATCAAGAGAATGCTTGGCAGGACGTCAGGCTTGTAAAGCCCCAGGATTCCACATGGAAAACACTCATGCACTCCGAGCCACAGGGAAAAAACACACAAAAACACACATGCACACTCACACAGACGAGCCCACAGAGAAAACAAACATACGGCATGAGAGCTTTTGGTACACACAGAGGAGTAGACACACAGGGATACACTCACACACAGTGATGCTGGCAGCTCTCAGGCTCGAGAGGAGCAGAGAGAATTTATACCTGGGAGAAACTTTGTGTTTTTTCATCAGCTTTCATCGTCATGTCAACTTCCCCCTCACTTTCCCTCTCTCTCCTCACCAGAGGGATCGCTGTTCATTTTTCATCTTCAGCTCAGCTCCTCTGTTGCCAGATCTCCTGAGCCATGAGAGTGGGGTGTATGTGTGCAAAGGTGAAGTGAGAGTGGGGTGTCAGAGATCCCCACAGGATCCTTACCTTACCCTAAAAATTCAAGAACCAGACACATGTAAAAAATGAGAATTCTACCATAATGAAAATGAATTAGAGTAGACTCCTGGGTAGTGGGTTACTAAGAAAATAAGCATGTAGTGATAGCCAAATAATTCATCATTTGACAGCTAACTATTTATCAAGTAAACAATTCTTTCATTTATTTGAGTGCTAACATTTCTGATTATTAACAGCACAATGTATCAGGGAACTTCTAAAATAACATAATTAGTGGTACCAGTACGCTTCCTAGAGGAACACCACAAATTATGAGGCTGAGTAAAATGTCATTTAGATTTCATGAGCATATTATTTCAAACAATATGCATTCACTTAGCAACATATCTCCAAGTCTAAAAGGTATAATGTGCAACTTTCAATCCAGTAAATGTCACACTCCTCTTAGACACCTGACTCTCAGACCAAAACAATATTCCCTGAGTCTTGGTCTTGGTTTATGTTTGGTTATACTCCTGCAATGACACTTTGCCATTATGCCTTTATAAACAGCACCCCTGAGTGGGCAGGGCTGATGGTTGAAGAGGGAGGGAACCATCTGAAACATAGATGAAGCATGTTTGAGCCGCTGAGTGACACAGGCTAAAATAAACGCTGTCACTTCAGTGTGAACAGAGAGCTAAATAAGATAAGATAAATTATATCCACACATACAGTAGCTAATCATGCAGATTGGAATACAGTTTTAATATCGACTCTTGAGTTTTGGCCACAAAAGAGATGTGAAACTTCACAAAAGCACACTTCAGTATGTATCATACAGCGATGAGAGCCTTCTGACGTCATTTGTTCTCACACCAGTGTTTGCATTTGGAGATTCAAGGATGAATTCCTCCTCATTTCTTTCAAAAAACCCACACATGGGGTTACTTCAAACCATCCGAACTTGTTCCTGTGATGTGTTTTCCCTTATATTTAGTTTTAAAAAAGCATTCTAGCTCTTCTTACCTGGTTCGGTACAGTTTTTTTCAGGCTCAACGTAGAGCTTGGATTCGTTGTCATAGACTTCTTGTAGTAGGTGACGACTCTCCCACCTCGCCCCCTCATCCACCATGGAGTTTGAAACGTGATATCCTATGAGAGTCAGAAAAAGAAAACAGCGGCATGGTTAAAATGGTTTGATAAAGAAAATACTCACACAACACAATTATCAAAGGCAGTTGGGTTGTTAAATGGCATCGAACACATCATCATATATACAACAAACTCTGGTTTATGTAGCAAAAAGAGAACCAAGCATCCCCATGTGTCCCTTTTTTCCGACGTTACAACTATTCCATGTTTTAATGCTCACTGGAAATGTCCCAGAAGCTGTTAGTTCAAACAATAATTTACATCCCTGAACCCTCCAAACCGTCGCTCTCCCTGCAGAACAAAGGCAGATGAGACATGCATCTTGTGTCATTATGTTCCTGCGGGAGCATTAGTACGGCAGCACGCTGAGCGCCGCCAGGCTGATCATTCCAGCTCAGTCATCTGGGTCACAGTATCCTGAAGCGCCCCACCTCCGACCCATCTCCTCTCCCACCATGCAACAGGCCCTGACTTAGGTAAAGAGCATGACAGGGGCTTCTATAAATAGCACAGCGCTTGGCTATATTTATTAAAATGCACACTGTTTGCATCATTCTGCAAACAGCTATGTCACAGAGAGAAGAAAAAAAAAAGAGCGGGGAGCTGGAACCGGATGCTTTGGAGTGATGCTTGTAGCTAAAAGAAGCATGTGCTTAGCTTATTACTGTGAACACAAATAAATATACTCAAGCTAAATAGTCTTAGTGGTGTGACAGAGACAAATCGACGCGTCATCTCGGTTCAGGCTGCTATTGACACTGAAAACAAAGATTTTAGAATTAAATGTCTTGGAGGTGATTATTTTGTTAGCAAACCGAAGATTCTTCTTACATTCACTGATATTTGAAATTGTGTTAAATATTTCCTCATAAAACATGCAAGGCTGATTTTTTTCGTCATTTTTGGACCCCAATTACAGACGTGAATGTGAAGTTATTTGCAGTGTTTTTCTGTTAGAAGGAATTTGTATTCTTTCCGTCTCTTTGTGTGTTGATGGTGGTGAATGTGCATGAGGCAAACAGGCAAAGCACAACCTTATAAAGAATATCCTCTACGCTCAAGTAGAGGTCAAACATGAAACAGGGAAAATTAGCTGTGTTTTTATTATTTTTATTACTAGAGCCATATTTTTGGGGTTGATACCGATATCGATATTTGGGAGAAAAAATAATCCAATACCGATATATTGGTTGATATCTTTCTTAGATCTATGTTTGATCTGTAGAGATAGATAGATAGATACATACATATATATATATATATATATATATATATATATATATATATGTACATTTAAATCTTTGAATGTTCAAATGTGGATCAATTTATTGTGAAAAAGATATACATTGTGTTGAAGAAAAGATGTTCACTCAACTGGAAAGTAACTGCACATGTGCATGCGTCACTGCTTGACACTCTGGAGGATAATGTTTGTTGTAATCCATACAGCGCACGATAAAATTAGCCGATACGTCAATGGATCTGATATTATTGGCTGGTCGATTAATCGGTCTTGCTATTTATAACACCTCTAGGAAAAGACTCTTGTTCCACTGTTGTTCAATGAGAAAGAGATCTTTATGGTAAAAGTGTTTTTATTTGTCATCACTATATAAATTGCTTTTTAAGGGAAAATCTTAATCATTAGGAGGGTGATATATTCGCCTTACTGTGCATACATTCATTATGGCTGCCTCATGTCTCTCACATCTGTGCATGTCATCCAAAATTAGCAAAACCCAGTCGCAGGATGCGCAGTGAAGAGACAAAGGGGGATGTTACAGTTCAACGCAGCAGGGCCAACAATGGCAGAATGTTTGGAGACAAGCTGATGGACAAAGTCGATAGTTATCCTGATCTATACCATGTCATTGCCAATGCACTTGTGTTTGTCGTTAAACGTTCATGTCAAACTAGCTAGGGACTAACAAGTTCCATTATAAACGCCAACTTGGGAATACTAAACAGACTGTTAAACCATCGCGGGAAATGTTGGAGATACATTGTTGGGACTGTGCCATAGTTGCGCTTGTGCTCTGTCAATCTCCATTGGTTAAATGAGCTGAGGTGACTTATTTAATGATAATTGATATCAAAATTATGTTAGTTCTGACCTCAGAAATAACATAATAGTAACCTCCTGGAGTGTCACCATTTTTGTAATTTACATCCTGCACATAAGGTATTTGCAAACGGCCTAAGCTCTCTAGTGTCACCTAAAGAGATATCCTTCAGTAACATGTGGCAAGTTTAGGGGTAAAGAGTAATATTGTTTGCGCCTAGTTTCCTATCTAAGTCCAAAATGTTGTTATTCTTAGAATCCAATCCATTTATTGTCCAGTTATTGTGTTGGTATAACACAATAACTTCCATTTTCCTTTAATGTTTTTTGTGGACGAAGAAAATTCAGAATTTGGAATCTAAGAACGGGGTCAAAAAAATAATTATTTCCAAGACCAAATGCAATTTAAGGTGCATGAATCCTAAATATCGGCTTTTGAAAAGAAACGTGCAACACATATAGCTGCACCTGCTCACAATGTGTATTTTTCTATAAAGAGAACTGAAGAGTGAAATCTGCCGAGATGCATCATCGCCAAGCTTCTGCACAGCTGTGACGCCTTTCTCCCCCTTACTGTATGCTCTTCCCCAGAGTCAAAGAGTCTGTGTATGTTCCAGTGTGCTTGTTTGTGCGTACATATATGACATTAGAAGAAAACTGTCAATTTTACAGTTTCAAATAGCCAACACACTCCACAGGAATCCTCTCTATCTGTTGTTGTCATTCCTTCGAGTCTGTGCTCTATAATACACACGCACACACACACACACACACACGCACACGCACACGCACACGCACACGCACACGCACACGCACACGCACACACACACACACACACACACACCATTGGAAAAGTAAAGGATGAAATGTTCCTTCTTATTCATTGACAATTTGTTTTGTTTGTATATTCACATTTACTTTAAATGTTTCAGGACTACTACTGACTCTTTTTTTTTTAGATTATTATTCTTCCTGAAAGGTTTGTGGTGAATTCTGTCTAAAACAGATCCAAGGCAATTTCAGCTAACAGAACAGTCCAAATTGACGTTTGATTGGCTTAATTTTTTCCCTGATAGTGTTTGTTTCTTAAACGTACAATATGCAGAATTCTACACTCAAATATCTAAATAAAGCCTCGACATCATCTATTGTCATTGTTTTGATTGAGCCAACTGTAAGACAAGTTGGGTTTTCAGTAAACTTCAACAAAAGTGTGAATGATACCTAATGTTTCTGCTGACCCTACGACCTGTTATTTATCAGACCAAAATCCACACAAACTCTGCTTCATGACATGGTGTCTTGAAATTGAATATCCTTATTTTCTTGAATAAGGATCAGGATATTCATGGTTCACAGAGATTTAATCCATAGTTTTGGTGATAGAGCAGAGTAAAGATTCTAATCAAACTTCACGTGATGAATTCTCGTTGGTCTGCTCCTTTCATGTTACAAGACCTCAATTTTAAAAGCCATGTTAAGACAATTACAAAGTCAGCCTACTATCACCTGAAGAACATATCAAGAATTAGAGGATTTATGTCCCAGCAGGACCTGGAAAAACTTGTCCATGCTTTTATCTTCAGTCGTCTTGATTACTGCAACAGTGTCGTTACAGGTCTGTCTAAAACATCAGTCAGACAACTGCAGCTGATCCAGAATGCTGCTGCTAGAGTCCTCACCAAAACCAAGAAAATGGATCACATCAGTCCAGTTCTGAGGTCCTTACACTGGCTCCCAGTCTGTCAGAGAATAGACTTTAAAATCCTGCAGCTGGTTTATAAAGCACTTAAAGGTTTAGGGCCAAAATACATGAGTGACCTTCTGATTAATTATGAACCATCCAGATCACAGGTTGTCTGGGACAGGTCTGCTCTCTGTCCCCAGAGTCTGAACCAAACATGGAGAAGCAGCGTTCAATTTCTATGCTCTCTATATCTGGAACAAACTCCCAGAAAACTGCAGGTCTGCTGAAACTCTCAGCTCTTTTAAAATGGAGGTTGAAGACACACCTGTTTACAGCTGCCTTTCATTAAACAGCTTTAATAAGATTTTAAATTTTAACTCTGCACTGTAACTTTTAACTCATTTCATCCTTTGCTCATATGAAAGTACAACACAAGGTCAGTCCGAGGAGCTGAGAGAAACAGATAATAACATCAAGACACATGTAGAAAAAAATAGGTTAAGTGAGTGTACACTTTCTGTGTGTGGATTCATTTCTCTTTAGATTTCACACAGCATGTGCTGTACCTGGAGGAATCATACGTCTGCGTAGATCTAGGCCAGCGATGTATGTGTGTGATGTGTGTGTACGTGTGTGTGTGTGTATATCTATAAAAAAAAGTACACCTCAGGGAATCTTAAACACTCTGGGGGTGATGGAATGGGCCACAAATCTATTCTACATGATAATACATTTTGATACATATTTCTCCTCCCGTCCATCCACCTCTCATTAACACAGTATCACATATTGGCCGATGTCTATAGGTGCAAAGACGACCCCATAACGTCACATGCCATTGTTGCCCATCGCTCCCCACTGTCATGTTTAATTAGCTACTTTATCTTCATTAGTGTCCCTTGGCAGGCAGGCATGTCTGTGTGTGTCTGTGGGTATGTGAGTGTGGGTACATACGTTGGTGCACATTGAGGCCACATGTGAGTCGTTGTGTATTGGTGGATAAGGCAGTGTATTTTTCTATGCATACCAGGCACAGTGTGTATTTCAGTAATGTGTGTGTGTGTGTCTGTGTTTGTCTGTGTGTGTGTGCATGTGGGTGTGTGTGCATATGTGTGTGAGTGCTAGCCACAACCTTGTCCCTGGAGAGAACAGAATCAGGCCACGAGCACGTGCTTCCTCTCACCATGCGCTCCTACTGTATAACATAGGACACGTGATGCCAACATCCTTGTCTTCTCATCGTAGGACATACATTATCTAGGTTACTCTTTTGTATTCATTATTACACAATATATACATTAAACATACATAGATGTACATCAATATACATGCACAGTATTAGTACTCGTTAAGAATTCTCTGTGCATCAGGCCCTCTGTTGATCTAAGTAATCATTTCTGCTCCATGTAGGGAATATAGGACAGAATTTTCAGGTCCGAAATCTCAATCAGCAGCACAGCCACACAAGTGTACACTATACGTACAGTAGTGATGTCTATAATGACTAGAAGAAACGTATAGTATCCAAACAGAGAGAATATAACTTCAATGTATGTAAAAATCGAGATTCTTCTCTTCTCTTCTAAGATTTAATATCAACATTTTTAATTCATAAATCTATGAATCCAGAATTGTTTTGAATTGAAAATCGATTCTGAATCGAATGGTGATCCCAAGAATAAAAATCTAATCGAATGGTGAGACACCAAGATTCCCAGCCCTAGTGGTTAGCGCTGTCATTTCCCAGGAAGAAGGTTCCTGGTTTGAAATCCTTTAACAGTTTTTTTGTGAAGGGTTTTGGCTGTTTTCTCCCCGTGCATGCGATGGTTCTCTCCAGATACTCCGGCTTCCTCCCTAAATTCATGCTCGTTAGAGACTCTAAATGATCCCTAGGTGTGAATGTGAGCACGACTGATTGTTTGTATATGCTCTGTGAATGACTGGTGACCAGTCCAGGAAGTACCTCGCCTGTCACCCAATGACAGCTTGGATTGACAACAACCCTCCCCCCCTCCCCCCCTCCACGACCCAAAATGTGGAAAAGCATAATGGATGTATGGACAACCCAGCTGACATGACTGTGCACAGTTTATCTCGAGAAAAATCAGTTACTTTGACTTCATACACAGAATATTTAGACTTGTGCACAAGTCCATGATAAGGTTGTGTTAATGATGAAGAAACTTCGGCTTAGCACATGATGACAAGATCAAGACGTTCCCAAAACTCCAGAAATCATCTCGTTTGAGCCCTTAAGATCTATACCTGAAGATCTAGAAGTTACTGATATCTAATCTGTAGTCTGTAATAAATGATCACTTTATTAGAGACACTCCACATTCAACATCACGTAATAACAATAAAGAAATAATCCCGTTGGGTTGAGTCACAGCTGTGGCTGGCAGAGGCATTGTTCTACTTACTTCTTTGCTTAACTGGACAATTTATAGATGGAGAGATTCATAAGCCCTTCATGAAGCATCATATCCGATAATAACCCTCTCGAGCTTTCAGGTCAGAGTGGAAACAAGCTGCGTCTTCTGTCCATTAGAGAGCACATGAGAATCTGATGTGCCTCACATTGCAGCTGCGTGCGAGAACTTCAGCTGATAATCAGCTGTCATGTCAGCGGTACTCATCTAGCCAATTGGATGGCGTTCCTCCCTCATTGTCAA